>NC_139148.1:80827918-81427918 GCF_964270905.1 Leucopleurus acutus
GTGATTGGTAGAGCATAAACTAGAAGAGGGTAACAAATAGTGTGGCAGAAGAAACTGGACAGATAAGCATTGGTCAGATAGAAAGATAAATACTTGGGCACATGTATCTAGGAATGGTTAGCAATCTTGAAGACACATTGAGGATCACTGTTTAAAAATATTGATGTCCAAGTTTCATTCTTAGAGCTGACTCAGTTGATCTGGAGTGAAATCCACGCACCTTTGCTTTTCCGAAACTCCACAAGGCCTTCTGATGTATCACCCAGTGTTGATCTAGAGTAGTCAAGGTCTTTGAATGTCTACAAGTCCAGTTATGAGCAATACTTGTACCTTTCAATGGGCGTGTTGTCATATCTCAAGCCACGTGCTCTTGGATGTCTGTGATTCACTTATGTAATCCTACAATGCTTCATATAATTTTTTCCTCTAGTTTTATTGAGATATAATGGACATGCAGCAGTGTATAAGCTTAAGGTATATAGCATAATAAATTGATTTACATATATCATGAAATGAATATCACAGTAAATAAATATCCATCATCTTATATCATACAAAATTAAAGAAATATAGAAAAATATTTTCTTGTGATAAGAACACTTAGGATTTTCTCTCTTAACAACTTCCATATATAACACACCGCAGTGTTAATGATATTCATCAAGTTGTACATTACATCCCTATTACTTATTTATCTTGTAACCGAAAGTTTGTACCTTTTGACTGTCTCCATCCAATTCCCTCTCCCCTCACCCCACACCTCTGGTAACCACAAATCTGATCTCTTTTTCTATGGGTTTTTTTGTTTTTGAAGTGTAATTGACCTACAACACTATGTTAGTTTCTGTTGCTGAATATAGTGATACAGTGCTCCTATACATTTCAATATGATCACCAAGATAAGTCGAGTTACAATGTGTCACCATACAAAGATATTACATTACTATTGACTATGTTCCCCACAGTGTACATTTCATACCCTTGACTCATTTATTTTGCAATTGGAAGTTTGTACTTCTTAATCTCCCTCACCTATTTTTCTCCTCCTCCTCCCCTTCTCCCCTCTGACAACCACCTGTTTCTTCTCTGTATCTGTAATTCTATTTCTATTTTGTTGTGTTTGTTCATTTGTTTTTTAGATTCCACATATAAGTGAAATCATACAATATCTTTCTCTGTCTGACTTATCTCACATTGCATAATACCCTCTAGGTCCATCCTACTTGTTGCAAATGGCAATATTTCATACTCTTTTATGGCTGAGTAATATTCCATTGTATATATACATATCACATCTTTATCCATTCATCCATTGATAGGCATGTAGGTTGCTTCCATACCTTGGTTGTTGTAAATCATGCTATGATGAATATAGGGGTACGTGTATCTTTTCTAAATAGTGTTTTGGTTTTCTTCGGATAAAAACCCAGGAATGGAATTATTGGATCATATGGTAGTTCTATGTTTAAATTTTTGAGGAATCTCCACACTATTTCCCATAGTGGCAGCACCAATTTACACTCCGACTAATGGTGCACAAGAGTTCCCTTTTCTCTACATCCTCCCCAACACTTGTTATTTGTTGTCTCTTTGCTCTCTCTCTATTTGTTTGCTCTGATTTCATGCCATGTTTTGAGCTACTCCATGAAGAGACCCATATGTTAAGAAACTGAGAGAGGCCTTTGGCCAGCTGCCAGGGGGGAACTTAGGCCCTCAGTCCAGGGACTCAGAAAGAATTGATTTCTGCCAACATGAGTGAATTTGGCAGCAGGTCCCCCAACACACCCCAGTCTAGACTTGAGATAACTTCAGCCCCTGCCCACAATCTGATTTGCAGACTTGTGAGAGACCCTGAGGCAGAGGACCCACCTAAGTCTTGCCTGGATTCCTGACCCACAGAAACTGAGAGATACTAAATATTTGTTTTGAGTCACTAAGTTTTGGGACAATTTTTTTATGCAGCGAGAGATAACTAGTCACAGTTCTACCACGATATGAATAAGGAAGAAGTCAACTTAAAGTGTTTGACATTGCCACAGAACTATAAACATAGTGTTATCTATAAATTCCACAGACTCCTAAACCACCCCCAAGTATCTTTTGAACAGCTGTCAGTGTTTGAATAAATTATTACCTGGGCATGATCTTGTATTGTAAAAAAAAAAAATGCTTAACCTTTTATTTTCTCAAAAGGCAGTGCAATTTTAATTCATTGATGTGAAATTAAAAACTAAGGACTTGATGAATATTGTCACATTTCAAACTGAACATATTATTTTGATACATGAATATCATATTTGATAATTTCATAGTTCTTGTGCACCTAAGAGATTACATTTATACTATTTTCTTAATAAATTTTCTATATCACCACCCCATAAAAGAAAAAGCTTTCTTACTTTATCTTAATCTAATATTATACACAGCTGTTAAAGGCACCATTCTATGGGCTTTGACCATTAGTGAATATGTTGTTACCAACATGGTGCCTGTATGTTTATATTTTGATTAGAAATAGGTTTACTTTTATCATTTTATTATCATAAGTAGTATGGAGTACAGAATATGTTTATCCCAATAAAACCCAGTACATGAAAGGTTTTTAAATGCCCACAATAAAGAGATATGTATAAAAATCCTCAGCTACTGCTTCAGCTATCATTTTAGACTAGACTTTTGAAAAGAGCTGTTAATAAGTAGTAAAATGAATGGAATTGTATTTCACCTTTTTTTGTGCTCCCTCTTAACCTGTGGTGGAGTTAACGATAAGAAGGCAAATGACCAGAAGGGTGGAAACCCTTCTGGAAACCAGGAGGAATATTATTAAGGACTGATAAATATTGATCTGAATAACCCTATCCTGAATAATCAAGAATTTACTGAGTTTGGATTGAGCTGCTTTTTCGGCTTAGAGTACAATTATCAGTGACCATTTATATCAAAGTTTGTACTCCAATGCTTTTAAAATCATTTTCAACCTACCCAACCATTGTGCTTTCCCTGAACCAACCATGAATGCTGTTGAAGTCAATTTGAAAGCATTTCTTAAAAGCCTGGCTGTTTGCTGTTCTGTTAGGCAAAATTTGCATTTGGCAACCATTACCTGCATATCATTAATATACTGTGTCCTAAAAAAAAAAAAGAATGACTATGTCTTTCCATATTTCTTTTTCTATATGTTTTGAATCTCATTTGTTCTGTGAGATACTATAATATGAGAATCAGAAACTATGGGGTCCAGGAGGAGACTTTATATATTGAGATTAATCTTCTTAAGCCCAAGTCCATAGCTGCAACAGGGTAAGACTTCTTCAAGAAGGGCTGGCTCACTAATAAACCACCCAAATGGCTGGCACCTATAACTTCCTTGTTCAATTTTGAGCACATAAAAAAGCCTAAGATGATATACTTGGAGGATGACCTTCAGTAAATAAATAATTCAGATCTTTGACATTGGCATTGTATTGCAGAATTTTCTTAACATTTCCCTGAGTTTTTCTCAGTATCATATCATTTACCTTACCTTTGGGAATTCATGTCAGTTAATTTTATATTCATGTAGCAGGCAAAATTTGAAACGTTCTATGTGATCTACCATCAGCCACACAAATTCGATATAGTGCTAGAGACAAAGATGTGGGATGATGGGGAAATTTTTCATCTAATACTTTAAGTTTCTGGGATCCCTTAACTCCACTCCTTTCCCTCACCTCTCGCCCACCTCAGTGCAACCTTAAAGATAAGCATACCAAAAAAAATACCCAATTTCACCATTGAGTACATAAAGGAATACTCACATAGATGTAGTGGTCATGCTCTTAATTCCTTGTACCAGAAACTGGATTTTCCATTTTACAGTGTAGTGTTTCTCAACCTTTTTTGTTTTTCATTATGTCCCCCTAAAGACATGTTTATACATTTTTTTCATAATTACCACCCCTCATGAAATTTTAATACCATAGATGTACTGTATATGTACATCTATGGTATTAAAATTATGTGCTCTGGCCCTTTAGAGGTATTTTGTGCTCTGGCCCTTTAGAAGGCAACAAACTCTTGTGATATCAAAGGTTATTTTTCCCCCCAAGAACTGATTTTTGCCCCCTTTAGGGATATATCACCCCGGTTGAGAATGTATAGTAAAGTGTCTTTCATGTATCAATCAGTGTGATAGACCTTTGTACCCTGTAGTTACAGACTTTCTGATACAGCCTTAAGATTTCTGTAGCAAATCTTGGTTCTCATGCTGTTCTTATTAAGTAGCGTTAACCCTCCCTTACCAACTCAAAGCATCACCCAAACCACCACAGATATGCCCGACTCTAATGGACTCATCATGAATATGCATTCAATCATTTTGGTTTCTTATAATTGCTTATATAAGAGGCAGAGAATACTTTAAAATAAGTTAATTTGCTGGAAAATGTAGATAAATAGCTGAATGTTTTTAAAAGTCCTAATTTGTGTTATCATATCACCATGACCATCATAGGGCTCATTATAAATTAATATGAAGTATTGTTGTCTTTATGCCCCCCTTAAAAAATCTCTTTTAGAAGACTACCAAGCAAAAGGGCCCAGTATGATAACCAACCAGAATATTTCGTGTTTGTTTTCCAATACAGGCAGTGGAATGTTTTTTCTTTCTTTCTGTTGACTCAAAATAGCTTAGAAGGTTATAAAATAATGTTCATGTCCAATATCCATTATGTTATTTCATACATAATACTTGACTAGAAGGAAATGCCTGAAACCTAGTAGAATCTGGGCTTGTAATGGTTTTCTGGAGTGCAATGTCTGAGTAAATAGTTGGTTAGGAATACACAGATTAAGAGAATGAAAGCCAGAAATGACAGTTTAGCTATAGAAGTTTAATGAAATATTATTTAAATGTATCTGGATCATTGTTTCACATTGCTTAGATGTATGTATGAAGGAGAAATGATGTGCAAGATACTACATTTCTATTTAGGCTAGTAACTCTTAAAATATAGTATTATTCAAAGCTCTATATATGAATATAAACTTGTATCACCTGGGATATAGCAAGTTTTTTGTCTGATTTATTTATTTTTAACCAATTCTGAGTTCTTGTGAATAGAAATAAAGTTTAAGATGAAGATACTCAATAGGTTGTGAAGGGTGTTTTAAAAGGTTAATATAAACTATTCTGATCTAGTAAATCAATCAACACATAGCTATAAAGTGTTGTTTTTAAGAATAATTTTTTATTCAATTCTCTAGAATTTTAAGATGAAATAAACTAAAATCACATTTCTTCTCTGGGCAAATTTTCAAGTCTGTCACAGCAGGAGAGTGATTTTTACTTTTCAAAAGTCCCTAGTAAATTAGTTCAAATATCCAACAAGTAGGCAACTACCCATCACATTGGAAACTTTATGTTATATTGATACAGTTTTATTAGATTAATGGCAAAATCAAGAGATTATATGTCTATATATTTTATCATTAGGTTAACTAATTGCTAAAATCATTAGAATTAGTTGTTATTTTGTCATTTAGAAAATAATGAATTACTTTCTGAGGTATGTTTATAGGCTTGTACTTGTCCAGATATATATACATATATATGCATATGTATCTTTATTGAGGCATAAAGTAGCACACAATACTTACACATATATAAAGTGTGCAATATTATAAGTTTGACATATGTTTACACTCATGAGACCATAACTACAATTAATATAGTGAATATACTTATCACTCCCCCAAAAGTATCCAGGTGCCCCTTAGTAATCCCTCCATCTCTTATGTCCAGGTAAACACTGAACTGCTTTCTGACACATAGATTGGTTTGCATATTCTAGAGTTTTTGATAAATGGATTTATACAGTATGTACTCTTTTCTGCCTGCCTTATTTCACTCAGCAAAATGATTTTGAGATTCATCCAAATCTGTTCTCGTTATCAATAATTTGTTACCTTTTGTTGTTGAGTAATATCTATTATAGATATATACCAAGATGTAGTTGGTATACATTCACCTTTGATGAATGTAAGGGTTGTTCCCAGTATAAAGGTTATTGCAAATAAAGCTGAATAAATACTTACAAGTATTTGTATGGGCATAAGCTTTTAATCTTCTTGGATAAATACGTCGTTGTGGAATGCCTGGATATTATGGTAGATGAGTCATTAACCCCTTAATAAACTACTGAATTGTTTTCCAAAGTGGTTATATCATTTTACATTCCCTGCAACAGGGTTTGAAGAATCCAGTTGCTCCACAGCCTCACCAACACTTGGTATAATGTCATTCATTCGTTTAATATTAGACATTCTAATATGTGTATACAGTATCTCATTTTGGTGTTGATGTACATTTGCTTGGTGACGAATGATGTTATCTTTTTATATGCTCATTTGCCATCCATTTATCTTCTTTGCTAAAATGCCTGTCCTGATCTTTTGCTTATTTTATTATGGGGCTGTTTATTTTCCTAATTTTGAATTTTGTGGATTCTTTATATATTATAATTTCAAGTCCTTTATCAGACACGATTTGCAAATATTTTCTCAAAGTCTGTGGCCTGTCTTTTCATTCCCTTACTGTCATTTGAAGAGTACATATTCTTAGTTCTGATGAAGTGCAATAAGTGTTTTTTCCTCTCCTGGATTATCCTTTTGGTGCTATCTTTAAGAAGTCTTTGCCTAACTTAAGGTAAATTTTTTTCTTTTTTTTTCTTTTAGAAGTTTTATAGGTTTAGGTTTTGCATTTTATTCTATGATTCATTTTGAATTAATTTTTGTATGTGGTTCAAGGTATGGATTAAAATTTTTGAGTTTTTTTGGTATATTGATATGCAATTGTTCCAGTACCATTTAATGAAAAGATTACTATTTCTCCACTGAATTCCCTTTGCAACTTTGAAAAAAATCAGTTTTCCATATACGTGTGCATCTATTATATTTCTGAACTTTATTTGGTTCCATTGATCTACTTGTCTATCTTTATGCTAAATCTACACTGTCTTTTTTACCGTAGCTTCATAATAATTTTTGAAATTTGGTAATATTTGTCTTCCAACTTTATTAGTTTTCAATATTGCTTCAGCTATTATGGGTCCTTTGCATTTCCATTATAGCTTTTAAAATTAGTTTGTCAATTTCTATGAAAAATTCTGTTTTTATGCTGAAATTTTGTTTGGGATTTTTTATTGAATCTGTAGATCAATTTAGGGAGGGCTGACATCTTAAAAATAATGATTATTCCCACCTAAGAGGAAGGTATATCTTTCCATTTATTCAAGTCTTCTGTAACCTCTCTCAGTATGTTTTGTAACTTATAGTGCAGAGATCTTCAATTTTTTGTCAGGTTAACTATAAGCACTTCATATTTTTGGATGCTATTGCAAATGGTATTATTTTTAATGTTAATTCCTAATTGTTTTTTTGCTAGTATATAGAGATTTAGTTGAGTTGTGTATACTGGTCTTGTATTGTATACTATAACAGTGGTTAAACTCATTTATTAGTGGTAGTAGCTTCTCTGTAGATTCCATCCAATTTTCTATATAGACATTCTATAAATTATTGAGAGAGGGATATTGAAATAACTGGATTTTTCTAATTCTGTTGTAAGTTCTATAAGTTTTGCTTCATATCTTTTGAAGCTTTTTTATAGACACATAAGTGTTTACAATTATGTCCTCGTGGATAATTTGACTCTTTCATCATTTGGCGTGACATGCTTTATCTCTTATAATATTCTTTGGGTTTTGTTTTTAAATAGAAAATGACTAACTGATTCTAAATTATTTGGAAATGCCAATGACCTAGAATAGCCAAAACAACCTTAACAAAGAACAAAGTTGGAAGGGTAACACTACCTAATTTCAAGATTATTATAAAGCTAAACTTATCAAATCTGCTTTGTCTGTTGTTAATCTAGCCAGTCCAGTTTTCTTTTATTTAGTGTTAGCATGGTTCATCCATTCCCTTTTAACCTATTTGTGCCTTTTTATTTAAAGTGGGTTTCTTGTAGACAGTGCATAGCTGAGCCTTCCCTTTTTGTCCAAAGTGATATTCTCTGAATTTTATTTGGAATGTTTAGACCATCTTTAGTGTGTTTATTAATACAGTTGTATTTAAAATGCCCTTCTTGATATTTGTTTTCTACCTTATTGGTAGTTCTTTGTTCAGTTTCCACCTTTTTCCTAATTCCTGTTCAGATTGAGTATTTTTTAAAAATGTACAATTTAATGGTTATTCACAGATATATATTCACAGATATGTGCAACCATCACCAAAGTCCATTTTAGAACATTTCAGTTACCTCAAAGAGAAACCCCATACACATTAGCTGGTGTCCCCCATCCTCATATTCCCCCTAGCCATAATCGACTTTCTGTCTAAAGATTTGTTTACTCTAGACATTTCATATTGGAATCATATAATATGTGGTCTTTTGTGACAGGTTTATTTCACTTAGCATAATGTTTTCTAGGTTCATCCATGTTGTAGCATGTATCAGAATTTCATTCCTTTTTATGGTTGAATAATATTCTATTGTATGGACACACTACATTTTGCTTATTCACTTATCAATTTATGGGCATTTGGGTTGTTTCTACCTTTCAGCTGTTATGAATAATGCTGCTATAGACATGTACAGATTTTTGTGGACAGACATTTTTATTTCTCTTGGGTATATACCTAGGAGTGGAATTGCTGGGTCATATGGTAACGCTATGTTTACCCTTTGAGAAACTACCAGACTGTTTTTCAAAGTGACTGAACCATTTTACATTCATGCCAGCAGTGCATGATTGTTCTAATTTCTCTGTATCCTCATTAACACTTGTTATTATCTTCTTCTTATTATAGCCATCCTAGTGGATGTGAAATAAAATCTCATTATGTTGTTTTCTCATTATGGCTTGATTTGCATTTCCCTGGTGATTAATTTTGCCAAACGCAGGTTGAGTATTTTTTATGATTCTGTTTTTTCCTTATTTTTGCTCATTTGATATAATTGTTTTGTTACTTTAGCAGTTTCCATAGAGTTTATATTATATATATATAACTTGTCACAATTTAAGTGATATTACACAACTTCAGGTATATTATGGTATTTTTGTCATACATTTTACTTTTACCTAAGTTATAAACCTCATACTACACTGTTGTAATTTTTGTCTAAAGAGTATATTATATTTGAATATAGTTAAATAATAAAAATAGCCTTATATAGTTACCCATGTAGTTACCATTTCCAGTGCTCTTCATATGATCTATATTTTCCAGTGGTATTACTTTCCTTCTGCACAAAGGCCTTCCTTTTACTTTATCTATAGTATGGATCTGCTGGTGGTGAATTCATTCACCTTTTTTCATATTTGAAAAAGCCATTATTTTACCTTCATTTTTGAAAGGTATTTTCTTTGGGCATAGCACTCCATACTGACAGTATTTTTGTTTCAGTACTTGAATGATTTTGCTCCAATGTCTTTCTATTTCTGTTGCTTCCAACAATAATTTTTTCATTACCCTTCTACTTATTCCCTCTGTATATAGTCATTTGCTTGTCAGTCACAGCTTTGAAGATTTTCTCTTTACCACTAGTTTTGAGCAATATAATTATTATTTGCCTTGGTGTAGCTTTCTCCATTTTGTGTGTGTGTGTGTGTGTGTGTGTGTGTGTGTGTTGTGGTTAACTGAACTTAGATTGGGGGGCTTATAGTAGCTATGGGCTGAATTGTTGTCCCCCAAAGTCATATCTTGAAGCCCTAATCACTGGTATTTGGAGATAGGGGCTCTAAAGAGGTGATGATTAAGTTAAAATGAGGCTGTTACAGTGGGCCTTAATCCAATCTGACTGGTACCCTTATAAGAAGAGGAAATTTGGAGATACAAAGAGACACCAGGGATTCGTGCCCACAGGAGTTAGACTGTTCAAGGACATAGTGAGAAGGTGGCCATCTCCAGCCCAAGGAGAAAGGCCTCAGGAGAACCAAGCTTGATCCTGGGCTTCAAACATCTGTAATTGTGAGAAAATAAATTTCTGTTGTTTAAACCACCAAGTGTGTAGTATCTTGCTAAGATAGCTTGTGATGGTTAATTTTATGTGTCCTCTTTTTTTTTTTTTTTTGCAGTACGCAGGCCTCTCACTGTTGTGGCCTCTCCCGTTGCGGAGCACAGGCTCCGGATGCGCAGGCTCAGCGGCCATGGCTCACGGGCCCAGCCACTCCGCGGCATGTGGGATCTTCCCGGACCGGGGCACGAACCCACGTCCCCTGCATCGGCAGGCGGACTCTCAACCACTGCACCACCAGGGAAGCCCTATTTGTCCTCTTGACTGGCCACGGGGTGCCCAGATTAAACATTATTTCTAGGTATATCATCTGAGGGTGTTTCTGGATGAGATCAGAATCAGTGGACCCAGCAAAGTAGATTGCCCTTCTTAATGTGTGTGAGCATCATTCAATCCCTTGAGGGCCTCAAAAGAACAAAAGATGAACACAGGAGAAATTCACCCCTTTTGTCCTGCCTCACTGTGTCAACTGAGACAGTTCATCTGATCATCTACTGCCCTTGAACTGGGATTTACACCATCAGTTCCCTTAATTTGAAGGCCTTCAGACTCAGACTGAATTGTACCACCAGCTTTTCTGGATCTCCAACTTACAGACTGCAGACTGTGGGACTTCTCAGTCTCCATAATTGTGTAAGCCTATTCCGTATAATAAACATGTCTCTCTCTCTCTCTCTTTTTCAATAGATAGATAAATAAATACATATAGATATATTTCCTATTCGTCCTCTTTCTCTGGAGAAACATGA
The DNA here is from genome assembly GCF_964270905.1 of Leucopleurus acutus. Lineage (NCBI taxonomy): Eukaryota > Metazoa > Chordata > Mammalia > Artiodactyla > Delphinidae > Leucopleurus > Leucopleurus acutus. The sequence goes on from NC_139148.1 coordinate 80,838,725, forward strand.
CTAGGGCAGAATGTTATGGACTGAATGTTTTTATCTCACTAAATTGTGTATGTTGAAATTCTAACTGTGTGTGAGGGTATTAGGAGATGGGAATTTGGGGAGGTGATTAGACCATGAGAGTGGAGCCCTCATGAATGAAATTAATACTCTTATAAAAGGGACCCAAGAGACCTTTTTCAACCCTCTACAATGTGAAGGCACAGCAGAAAGATGGCCATCTATTAACTAGGAAGAAGACCCCCACCAGACAAAAAATCTGCCACTGCCTTAATGTTGGCCTTCCAGCCTCTAGAACTGAATAAACATTTGTTGTGTAAGCCATGGTGTTTTTGCTATAGCAGCACAGAAAGACTAAAGACACAGCCCTATTAAACTAATTCAATAATTATTAAATTTACAAAATTTTCAGCTATTATATTTTCAATATTTTTTCTGCCCCTCATTTCTATCCTTTCTTTCAAGTACTATCTATATTTACATCTATATCTATCTATATCTATATTAATATCTTTTTCTTTCTTTCTCTTCCTCCCTCCCTCCCTCTCTTTCTTCTTTTGCTTCCTTTCTTTTCTTCCTTCCTTCCTTCCTTCCTTCCTTTCTTTCTTTCTTTCTTTCTTTCTTTCTTTCTTTCTTCTTTCTTTCTTTCATCTGCTTGATGTTTTCCCATAGCTCACAGATACTCTATTTCTTTAAAATCTTTTTTCTTTTTGTGTTTTGTCTTGGATAGTTTCCATTGTTTTTGTTTGTTTGTTTGTTTTTACATCTTTATTGGAGTATAATTGCTTTACAATGGTGTGTTAGTTTCTGCTTTATAACAAAGTGAATCACTTATACATATACATATGTTCCCATATCTCTTCCCTCTTGTGTCTCCCTCCCTCCCACCCTCCCTATCCCTCCCCTCCAGGCAGTCACAAAGCACCGAGCTGATCTCCCTGTGCTATGCGGCTGCTTCCCACTAGCTACCTACCTTAAGTTTGGTAGTGTATATATGTCCATGCCTCGCTCTTGCTTTGTCACAGCTTACCCTTCCCCCTCCCCATAACCTCAAGTCCATTCTCTTGTAGGTCTGTGTCTTTATTCCTGTCTTACCCCTAGGTTCTTCATGACATTTTATTTTCTTAAATTTCATATATGTGTGTTAGCATACAGTATTTGTCTTTCTCTTTCTGACTTACTTCACTCTGTATGACAGACTCTAGGTCTATCCACCTCATTACAAATAGCTCAATTTCAGGTTTTTTTATGGCTGGGTAATATTCCATTGTATATATGTGCCACATCTTCTTTATCCATTTATCTGATGATGGAAACTTAGGTTGTTTCCATGTCCGGGCTATTGTAAATAGAGCTGCAATGAACATTTTGGCACATAACACTTTGAATTATGTTTTTCTCAGGGTATATGCCCAGTAGTGGGATTGCTGGGTCATATGGTAGTGCTATTTGTAGTTTTTTAAGAAACCTCCACACTGTTCTCCATAGTAGCTGTACCAATTCACATTCCCACCAGCAGTGCAAGAGTGTTCCCTTTTCTCCACACTCTCTCCAGCATTTATTGTTTACAGATTTTTTGATGATGGCCATTCTGACTGGTGTGAGATGATATCTCATTGTAGTTTTGATTTGCATTTCTCTAATGATTAATGATGTTGAGCATTCTTTCATGTGTTTGTTGGCAGTCTTTATATCTTCTTTGGAGAAATGTCTATTTAGGTCTTCTGCCCATTTTTGGATTGGGTTGTTTATTTGTTTGTTATTGAGCTGCATGAGCTGCTTATCAAGTTTGGAGATTAATCCTTTGTCAGTTGCTTCATTTGCAAATATTTTCTCCCATTCTGAGGGTTGACTTCTGGTCTTGTTTATGGTTTCCTTTGCTCTTCAAAAGCTTTGAAGTTTCATTAGGTCCTACTTCTTTACTTTTGTTTTTATTTCCATTTCTCTAGGAGGTGGGTCAAAAAGGATCTTGCTGTGATTTATATCATAGAGTGTCCTGCCGATGTTTTCCTCTAAGAGTTTAATAGTTTCTGGCCTTACATTTCAGTCTTTAATCCATTTTGAGCTTATTTTTGTGTATGGTGTTAGGGAGTGATCTAATCTCATACTCTTACATGTACCTGTCCAGTTTTCCCAGCACCACTTATTGAATAGGCTGTCCTTTCTCCACTGTACATTCCTGCCTCTTTTATCAAAGATAAGGTGACCATATGTGTGTGGGTTTATCTCAGGGCTTTCTAAACTGTTCCATTGACCTATCTTTCTGTTTTTGTGCCAGTACCATACTGTCTTGATTGCTATAGCTTTGTAGTATAGTCTGAAGTCAGGAAGCCTGATTCCTGCAGCTCCGTTTTTCATTCTCAAGATTGCTTTGGCTATTCGGGGTCTTTTGTGTTTGCATACAAATTGTGAAATTTTCTGTTCTAGTTCTGTGAAAAATGCCAGTGGTAGGTTGATAGGGATTGCATTGAATCTGTAGATTGCTTTGTGTGGTAGAGTCATTTTCACAATGTTGATTCTTCCAATCCAAGAACATGGTATATCTCTCCATCTATTTGTATCACCTTTAATTTCTTTCATCAGTGTCTTATAATTTTCTGCATACAGGTCTTTTGTCTCATTAGGTAGGTTTATTCCTACATATTTTATTATTTTTGTTGCAGTGGTAAATGGGAGTGTTTTCCTGATTTCACTTTCAGATTTTTCATCATTAGTGTATAGGAATGCCAGAGATTACTGTGCATTAATTTTGTATCATGCTACTTTGCCAAATTCATTGATTAGCTCTAGTAGTTTTCTGGTAGCATCTTTAGGATTCTCTGTATATAGTATCATGTCATCTGCAATCAGTGACAGCTTTACTTCTTCTTTTCCAATCTGGATTTCTTTCATTTCCTTTTCTTCTCTGATTGCTGTGGCTAAAACTTCCAAAACTATGTTGAATAAGAGTGGTGAGAGTGGGCAGCCTTGTCTTGTTCCTGATCTTAGTGGAAATACTTTCAATTTTTCACCACTGAGAACGATGTTGGCTGTGGGTTTGTCATATATGGCCTTTATTATGTTGAGGAAAGTTCCCTCTCTGCCTACTTTCTGCAGAGTTTTTATCATAAAGCAGTGTTGAATTTTGTCGAAAGCTTTCTCTGCATCTATTGAGATGATCATATGGTTTTTCTCCTTCAAGTTTTTAATATGGTTTATCACATTGGTTGATTTGCGTATATTGAAGAATCCTTGCATTCCTGGAATAAACCCCACTTGGTCATGCTGTATGATCCTTTTAGTGTGCTGTTGGATTCTGTTTGCTAGTATTTTGTTGAGGATTTGTGCATCTATGTTCATCAGTGATACTGGACTGTAGTTTTCTTTCTTTGTGACATCCTTGTCTGGTTTTGGTATCAGGGTGATGGTGGTCTTGTAGAATGAGTTTGGAAGTGTTCCTCCCTCTGCTATATTTTGGAAGAGTTTGAGAAGGAGAGGTGTCAGCTCTTCTTTAAATGTTTGATAGAATTCGCCTGTGAAGCCATGTGGTCCTGGGCTTTTTTTGTTGGGAGATATTTATTCACAGTTTCAATTTCAGTGCTTGTGATTGGTCTGTTGATATTTTCTATTTCTTCCTGATTCGTTTTCGGCAGGTTGTGCATTTCGAAGAATTTGTCCATTTCTTCCTGATTGTCCACTTTATTGGCATAGAGTTGCTTGTAGTATTCTCTCATGATCTTTTTTATTTCTGCAGTGTCATTTGTTACTTCTCCTTTTTCATTTCTAATTCTCTTGGTTTGAATCTTCTCCCTTTTTTTCCTGATGAGTCTGGCTAATGGTTTATCAGTTTTGTTTATGTTCTCAAAAATCCAGCTTTTAGTTTTATTGATCTTTGCTATCATATCCTTCATTTCTTTTTCATTTATCTCTTTTCTGATTTTTATGATTTCTTTCCTTCTGCTAACTTTGGGTTTTTTTTGTTCTTCTTTCTCTAATTGCTTTAGGTGCAAGGTTTGGTTGTTTATTCGAGATGTTTCCTGTTTCTTAAGGTAGGATTGTATTGCTATAAATTTCCCTCTTAGAACTGCTTTTGCTGCATCCCATAGGTTTTGGGTCGTCCTGTATCCATTGTCATTTGATTCTAAGTATTTTTTGATTTCCTCTTTGATTTCTTCAGTGATCACTTCGTTGTTAAGTAGTGCATTGTTTAGCCTCCATGTGTTTGTATTTTTTGCAGATCTTTCCCTGTAATTGATATCTACTCTCATAGCATTGTTTTCGGAAAAGATACTTGATAGAATTTCAATTTTCTTAAATTTACCAAGGCTTGATTTGTGACCCAAGATATGATCTATCCTGGAGAATGTTCCATGAGCACTTGAGAGAAATGTGTATTCTGTTGGTTTTGGATGGAATGTCCTATACATATCAATTAAGTCCATCTTGTTTAATGTATCATTTAAAGCTTTTTTTTTTCCTTATTTATTTTCATTTTGGATGATCTGTCCATTGGTGAAAGTGGGGTGTTAAAGTCCCCTACTATGAATGTGTTACTGTTGATTTCCCCTTTTATGGCTGTCAGTATTTGCCTTATGTATTGAGGTACTCCTATGTTGGGTGCATAAATATTTACAATTGTTATATCTTCTTCTTGGATTGATCCCTTGATCATTATATAGTGTCCTCCTTTTTCTCTTCTAGTAGTCTTTATTTTAAAGGCTATTTTGTCTGATATGAGAATTGCTACTCCAGCTTTCTTTTGGTTTCCATTTGCGTGGAATATCTTTCTCCATGCCCTTACTTTCAGTCTGTATGTGTCTCTAGGTGAAGTGGGTCTCTTGTAGACAGCATATATAAGGGTCTTGTTTTTGTATCCATTCAGCCAATCTGTGTCTTTTGGTGGGAGCATTTAGTACATTTACATTTAAGGTAATTATCAATATGTATATTCCTATTCTCTTTTTCTTAATTGTTTTGGGTTAGTTATTGTAGATCTTTTCCTTCTCTTGTGTTTCTTGCCTAGAGAAGTTCCTTTAGAATTTGTTCTAAAGCTGGTTTGGTGGTGCTGAACTCTCTCAGCTTTTGCTTGTCTGTAAGGGTTTTAATTTCTCCATCAAATCTGAATGAGATCCTTGCTGTTTAGAGTAATCTTGGTTGCAGGTTTTCCTCCTTTATCACTTTAAATATGTTCTGCCACTCCCTTCTGGCTTGCAGAGTTTCTGCTGAAAGATCAGCTCTTAACCTTATGAGGATTCCCTTGTGTGTTATTTGTTGTTTTTCCCTTGCTGCTTTTAATATGTTTTCTTTGTGTTTAATTTCTTACAGTTTAACTAATATGTGTCTTGGCTTATTTCTCATTGGATTCATCCTGTATGGGACTCTCTGTGGTTCCTGGACTTGATTAACTATTTCCTTTCCCATATTAGATAAGTTTTCAACTATAATCTCTTCACATATTTTCTCAGTCCCTATCTTTTTCTCTTCTTCTTTTGGAACCCCTATAATTTGAATGTTGTTGTGTTTAATGTTGTCCCAGAGGTCTCTGAGACTTTCCTCAATTCTTTTCATTCTTTTTCCTTTATTCTGCTCTGCACTGGTTATTTCCACTATTTTATCTTCCAGGTCACTTATCCGTTCTTCTGCCTCAGTTATTCTGCTATAGATCCCATCTAGAGTATTTTTAATTTAATTTATTGTATTGTTCATAGTTGTTTGTTTCATCTTTAGTTCTCCTAGGTCCTTGTTAAATGTTTCTGCATTTTTTCTATTCTATTTCCAAGATGTTGGATCATCTTTTTTTTTCATATATAATTTTATTTTATTTTATTTTTCATTTTAACATCTTTATTGGAGTATAATTGCTTTACAATGGTGTGTTAGTTTCTGCTTTATAACAAAGTGAATCACTTATACATATACATATGTTCCCACATCTCTTCCCTCTGGCATCTCCCTCCCACCCACCCTCCCTAACCCACCCCTCCAGGCGGTCACAAAGCACCGAGCTGATCTCCCTGTGCTATGCGGCTGCTTCCCACTAGCTATCTACCTTACGTTTGGTAGTGTATATATGTCCATGCCTCTCTCTCGCTTTGTCACCGTTTACCCTTCACCCTTCCCATAGCCTCAGGTCCATTCTCTAGTAAGTCTGTGTCTTTAATCCTGTTTCACCCCTAGGTTTTTCATGACATATTTTCCCTTAAATTCCATATATACGTGTTAGCATACGATATTTGTCTCTCTCTTTCTGACTTACTTCACTCTGTATGACAGACTCTAGGTCTATCCACCTCATTGCAAATAGCTCAATTTCGTTTCCTTTTATGGCTGGTAATATTCCATTGTATATATGTGCCACATCTTCTTTATCCATTCATCCGATGATGGAAACTTAGGTTGTTTCCATCTCTGGGCTATTGTAAATAGAGCTGCAATGAACATTTTGGTACATGACTCTTTTTGAGTTATGTTTTTCTCAGGGTATATGCCCAGTAGTGGGATTGCTGGGTCATATGGTAGTTCTATTTGTAGCTTTTTAAGGAACCTCCATACTGTTCTCCACAGTGGCTGTATCAATTTACATTCCCACCAGCAGTGTAAGAGGGTTCCCTTTTCTCCACACCCTCTCCAGCATTTATTGTTTCTAGATTTTTTGATGATGGCCATTCTGACTGGTGTGAGATGATATCTCATTGTAGTTTTGATTTGCATTTCTCTAATGATTAGTGATGTTGAGCATTCTTTCATGTGTTTGTTGGCAGTCTGTATATCTTCTTTGGAGAAATGTCTATTTAGGTCTTCTGCCCATTTTTGGATTGGGTTGTTTGTTTTTTTGTTATTAAGCTGCATGAGCTGCTTATCAAGTTTGGAGATTAATCCTTTGTCAGTTGCTTCATTTGCAAATATTTTCTCCAATTCTGAGGGTTGTCTTCTGGTCTTGTTTATGGTTTCCTTTGCTGCGCAAAAGCTTTTAAGTTTCATTAGGTCTCATTTGTTTACTTTTGTTTCTATTTCCATTTCTCTAGGAGGTGGGTCACAAAGGACCTTGCTGTGATTTATGTCATAGAGTGTCCTGCCTATGTTTTCCTCTAAGAGTTTTATAGTTTCTGGCCTTACATTTAGGTCTTTAATCCATTTTGAGCTTATTTTTGTGTATGGTGTTAGGGAATGATCTAATCTCATACTCCTACATGTACCTGTCCAGTTTTCCCAGCACCACTTATTGAAGAGGCTGTCCTTTCTCCACTGTACATTCCTGCCTCCTTTGTCAAAGATAAGGTGACCATATGTGCGTGGGTTTATCTCTGGGCTTTCTATCCTGTTCCATTGATCTATATTTCTGTTTTTGTGCCAGTACCATACTGTCTTGATTACTGTAGCTTTGTAGTATAGTCTGAAGTCAGGGAGCCTGATTCCTCCAGCTCCGTTTTTCATTCTCAAGATTGCTTTGGCTATTCGGGGTCTTTTGTGTTTCCATACACATTGTGAAATTCTTTGTTCTAGTTCTGTGAAAAATGCCAGTGATAGTTTTATAGGGATTGCATTGAATCTGTAGATTGCCTTGGGTAGTAGAGTCATTTTCACAATGTTGATTCTTCCAATCCAAGAACATGGTATATCTCTCCATCTATTTGTATCATCTTTAATTACTTTCATCAGTGTCTTATAATTTTCTGCATACAGGTCTTTTGTCTCCTTAAGTAGGTTTATTCCTAGATATTTTATTATTTTTGTTGCAATGGTAAATGAGAGTGTTTTCTTGATTTCACTTTCAGATTTTTCATCCTTAGTGTATAGGAATGCCAGAGATTTCTGTGCATTAATTTTGTATCCTGCTACTTTACCAAATTCATTGATTAGCTCTAGTAGTTTTCTGGTAGCATCTTTAGGATTCTCTATGTATAGTATCATGTCATCTGCAAAGAGTGACAGCTTTACTTCTTTTCCGATTTGGATTCCTTTTATTTCCTTTTCTTCTCTGATTGCTGTGGCTAAAACTTCCAAAACTATGTTGAATAAGAGTGGTGAGAGTGGGCAACTTTGTCTTGTTCCTGATCTTAGTGGAAATGCTTTCAGTTTTTCACCATTGAGGACGATGTTGGCTGTGGGATTGCCATATATGGCCTTTATTATGTTGAGGAAAGTTCCCTCTATGCCTACTTTCTGCAGGGTTTTTATCATAAATGGGTGTTGAATTTTGTCAAAAGCTTTCTCTGCATCTATTGAGGTGATCATGTGGTTTTTCTCCTTCAATTTGTTAATATGGTGTATCACGTTGATTGATTTGCGTATATTGAAGAATCCTTGCATTCCTGAAATAAACCCCACTTGATCATGGTGTATGATCCGTTTAATGTGCTGTTGGATTCTGTTTGCTAGTATTTTGTTGAGGATTTTTGCATCTATGTTCATCAGTGATATTGGCCTGTAGTTTTCTTTCTTTGTGACATCTTTGTCTGGTTTTGGTATCAGGGTGATGGTGACCTCGTAGAATGAGTTTGGGAGAGTTCCTCTCTCTGCTATATTTTGGAAGAGTTTGAGAAGGATAGGTGACAGCTCTTCTCTAAATGTTTGATAGAATTCGCCTGTGAAGCCATCTGGTCCTGGGCTTTTGCTTGTTGGAAGATTTTTAATCACAGTTTCAATTTCAGTGCTTGTGATTGGTCTGTTCATATTTTCTATTTCTTCTTGATTCAGTCTTGGCAGGTTGTGCCTTTCTAAGAATTTGTCCATTTCTTCCAGGTTGTCCATTTTATTGGCATAGAGTTGCTTGTAGTAATCTCTCATGATCTTTTGTATTTCTGCAGTATCAGTTGTTACCTCTCCTTTTTCATTTCTAATTCTATTGATTTGAGTCTTCTCCCTTTTTTTCTTGATGAGTCTGGCTAATGGTTTATCAATTTTGTTTATCCTTTCAAAGAACCAGCTTTTAGTTTTATTGATCTTTGCTATCGTTTCCTTCATTTCTTTTTCATTTATTTCTGATCTGATTTTTATGATTTCTTTCCTTCTGCTAACTTTGGGGTTTTTTGTTCTACTTTCTCTAATTGCTTTAGGTGCAAGGTTAGGTTGTTTATTCGAGATGTTTCCTGTTTCTTAAGGTAGGATTGTATTGCTATAAACTTCCCTCTTAGAACCGCTTTTGCTGCATCCCATAGATTTTGAGTCGTCGTGTCTCCATTGTAATTTGTTTCTAGGTATTTTTTGATTTCCTCTTTGGTTTCTTCAGTGATCACTTTGTTATTAAGTAGTGTATTCTTTAGCCTCCATGTGTTTGTATTTTTTACAGATATTTTCCTGTAATAGATATCTAGTCTCTTAGCGTTGTGGTTGGAAAAGATACTTGATACAATTTCAATTTTCTTAAATTTACCAAGGCTTGATTTGTGACCCAAGATATGATCTATCCTGGAAAATGTTCCATGAGCACTTGAGAGAAATGTGTATTCTGTTGTTTTTGGATGGAATGTCCTATAAATATCAATTAAGTCCATCTCATTTAATGTATCATTTAAAGCTTGTGTTTCCTTATTTATTTTCATTTTGGATGATCTGTCCAATTGTGAAAGTGGGGTGTTAAAGTCCCCTACTATGAATGTGTTACTGTTGATTTCCCCTTTTATGGCTGTCAGTATTTGCCTTATGTATTGAGGTGCTCCTATGTTGGGTGCATAAATATTTACAATTGTTATATCTTCTTCTTGGATCGATCCCTTGATCATTATGTAGTGTCCTTCTTTGTCTCTTCTAATAATCTTTGTTTTAAAGTCTATTTTGTCTGATATGAGAATTGCTACTCCAGCTTTCTTTTCGTTTCCATTTGCATGAAATACCTTTTTCCATCCCCTTACTTTCAGTCTATATGTGTCTCTAGGTCTGAAGTGGGTCTCTTGTAGACAGCAAATATATGTGTCTTGTTTTTGTATCCATTCAGCCAATCTGTGTCGTTTGGTGGGAGCATTTAGTCCATTTACATTTAAGGTAATTATCGATATGTGTGTTCCCATTCCCATTTTCTTAATTGTTTTGGGTTCGTTATTTTAGGTCTTTTCCTTCTTTTGTGTTTCTTGCTTAGAGAAGATCCTTTAGCAGTTGTTGTAGAGCTGGTTCGGTGGTGCTGAACTCTCTCAGCTTTTGCTTGTCTGTAAAGGTTTTAATTTCTCCATCAAATCTGAATGAGATCCTTGCTGGGTAGAGTAATCTTGGTTGCAGGTTTTTCTCCTTCAACACTTTCAATATGTCCTGCCACTCCCTTCTGGCTTGCAGAGTTTCTGCTGAAATATCAGCTGTTAACCTTATGGGGAATTCCCTTGTGTGTTATTTGTCGTTTTTCCCTTGCTGCTTTTAATATGTTTTCTTTGTATTTAATTTTTGACAGTTTGATTAATATGTGTCTTGGCGTATTTTTCCTTGGATTTATCCTGTATGGGACTCTCTGTTTTTCCTGGACTTGATTAACTATTTCCTTTCCCATATTAAGGAGTTTTCAACTATAATCTCTTCAAATATTTTCTCAGTCCCTTTATTTTTCTCTTCTTCTTCTGGAACCCCTATAATTCGAATGTTAGTGCGTTTAATGTTGTCCCAGAGGTCTCTGAGACTGTCCTCAGTTCTTTTCATTCTTTTTTCTTTATTTGCTCTGCAGTAGTTATTTCCACTATTTTATCTTCCAGGTCACGTATCCATTCTTCTGCCTCAGTTATTCTGCTATTGATCCCATCTAGAGTATTTTTCATTTCATTTATTGTGTTGTTCATCATTGTTTGTTTCATCTTTAGTTCTTCTAGGTCCTTGTTAACTGATTCTTGCATTTTGTCTATTTTATTTCCAAGATTTTGGATAATCTTTACTATCATCATTCTGAATTCTTTTTCAGGTAGACTGCCTATTTCCTCTTCATTTGTTAGGTCTGGTGGGTTTTTATCTTGCTCCTTCATCTGCTGTGTGTTTTTCTGTCTTCTCATTTTGCTGATCTTACTGTGTTTGGGGCCTCCTTTTTGCAGGGTGCAGGTTCATAGTTCCCATTGTTTTTGGTGTCTGTCCCCAGTGGCTATGTTTGGTTCAGTGGGTTGTGTAGGCTTCCTGCTGGAGCAGACTAGTGCTTGTGTTCTGGTGGATCCTTTCTTTCTGGGGGCAAATCCCCATCTTGTGGTGTGTTTTGGGGTGTCTGTGGCCTTATTATGATTTTAGGCAGCCTCTCTGCTAATGGGTGGGTTGTGTTCCTGTCTTGCTAGTTGTTTGGCATAGGGTGTCCATCCCTGTAGCTTGCTGGTTGTTGAGTGAAGCTGGGTGCTGGTGTTGAGACGGAGATCTCTGGGAGATTTTTGCCATTTGATATTATGTGGAGCTGAGAGGTCTCTTGCGGACCAGTGTCCTGAAGTTGGTTCCCCCACCTCAGAGGCACAGCACTGACTCCTGGCTGCAGCATCAAGAGCCTTTCATCCACACGGCTCTGAGTAAAAGAGAGAAAAAGTAGAAAGAAAGAATTAGTAGAAGTAGAAAGAAGGAAAGAAGGAAAGAAAGAAAGAGAGAAAGAGAGAAAGAGAGAAAGAAGGAAAGAAGGAAAGAAACGAGGGAGGGAGGGAGGGAGAGACGAAGGAAGGAAGTAAGAAGGGACAGAAGGAAAAAAAGAAAGGAAGAAGATAAAGTAAAATAAAATAAAGTAAGATAAAATATAATAAAGTTCTTAAAATAAAAAATAATTATTAAGAAAAAATTTTTTTAAAAAGCGGATGGCTAGAACCCTAGGGCAAATGGTGGAAGCAAAGCTATACAGACAAAATCTCACACAGAAGCATACACATACACACTCACAAAAAGAGGAAAAAGGGGAAAAAAATCATAAATCTTGCTCTCAAAGTCCACCTCCTCAATTTGGGATGATTCGTTGTCTGTTCATGTATTCCACAGATGCAGGGTACATCAAGTTGATTGTGGAGTTTTAACCCACTGCTTCTGAGGCTGCTGGGAGAGATTTCCCTTTCTCTTTTTTGTTCTCACAGCTCCCAGGAGCTCAGCTTTGGATTTGGCCCCGACTCTGCATGTAGGTCACCAGAGGGCATCTGTTTTTTGCTCAGACAGGACGGGGTTAAAGGAGCAGCTGCTTAGGGGACTCTGACTCACTCAGGCTGGGGGTTAGGGAGGGGCACGGAGTGCAGGGCGAGGCTGCAGGGGCAGAGGCTGGCGTGACGTTGCACCAGCCTGAGGCTCACCGTGCGTTCTTCTGGGGAAGTTGTCTCTGGATCCTGGGACTCTAGCAGTGGCGGGCTGCACAGGCTCCCCGGAAGTGGGTGTGGATAGTGACCTGTGCTCGCACACAGGCTTCTTGGTGGTGGCAGCAGCAGCCTTAGCGTCTCCCGCCTGTCTCTGGGGTCCACGCTTTTAGCCGTGGCTTGCACCCATCTCTGGAGCTCCTTTAAGCAGCGCTCTTAATCCCCTCTCCTTGAGCACCAGGAAACAAAGCAGTTTCCATTGTTATGCCTTCAAACTCACTAATCTTTCTTCTTCAGTGTCTAATCTATTTTTCATCTCACGTATTGTAATTTTCATCCTTAGAAATTCTATTTGGGTGGTTTTTAAAATCTTCCTTGTCTCTAACTTTTTGGACATATGGAATACAGATATAATAACTGTTTTAATGTACTTTTAACCTAATTCCAAAATCTGTGTCAGATTTTTTATTTTCTCCTCATTATAGGAGAAATTGTATCTTTCAGCTCTTTGCTTGCCTTGTAATTTTTAATTGGATGCCAGACATTGTAATATTTGTTGGGTGCTGGATTTTTTGTCTTCTGTAATCTTCTAGAGCTTTGTTATTGGTCACAGTTAAGTTTCTTGGGAGCAGTTTGATTATTTTGGGTCTTGCTTTTAAGATTTATTGAGTGTGACCAGAACATTTAAATCTAATTATTTCCCAGTACTGAGACAAGATCATTCTGGGTACTCTACCCAGTGCTCCATTAATGAAAAGGTTTCCTGTTTGGCTGTTAGGAATAGTCACTATTGTCAGCCTTATGTGAAATGCCAGACACCATTACATCTAATTCTTTCTCTGGACATAGCTAGTTTCTTTACACACATGAACTAGTCACCATACACACATCTGCTGAATTATTGAAGGGGACCCTATGAATATATCCAGAGTTCTCCCTGTTTTACAACTCTCTCTCTGGTCTGTCCTATGAATTCTAGCCACCTTGGTCTCCTTTGTTCTCAACAATGTGACCTCAAATCAGGGAGTCCACTGGACTCTGTCTGGGTTTCCACTCTTTGTACTGTGGCCTGGTAACCCTCTCAAGGCAATAAGCTGAGACAATTATAGATCTCATCTCATTTCTTTCATGTCTCTCAAGGATAATTGTCCTTTGTTGCTTGATGTCCAGTGTCTTAAAAATCATTGTTTCATATATTTTGTCCAGCTTTTTGGTTGTTTCAGGTGGATGGGTAAACCTGGTTCCTGTTACTCCATCTTAGGTGAAGTATAAGTACTGATTTATATTTAATTTTCTTCTTGGCTAAAAATAGAATGCTTGAGTCTGTTTGGAAAACACGTTTTGAGGGAAAGTTAAAATAGCAATAAGTTTATTTCAGCATATTAAATTTAATCTAATATAATATTGGGTTAAAATATTTTCTTCATTATAATTAAGCACATATTCTTATACACATAATCATCTGTATAAATTATGCATGCATATTCACCTAAATAAAATACATTGGAATGACAATATTTTAATTAAATAATTGAAAATATTATATTTTTCATATTTCTAACTTTAGTAAATGCCTTACAAATTAAAGATAGTTAATTAAGAAGTACAGCCTGCTTTTTAGATACAGTTGAGATGTAAATCACAATACTAAGAAAGACATTTAAATGTTTTTCTTTTTTAGATTTTATTACCTATGAATCTTCACTGTGTCTTCAGTGATGTGCTTATGACTGAATTAGATGTGACTGAGGAACTTTGCTTACCTTAGTTGTTGTACTGGGTTATGATGGCCCACTGAACAAAAGAACGAGTACTTTTTCATTTTTGCCCTTTGTTGGCCTATGGAAAAAATGACCAAGCTTTGTGAAAAGCCAGTCATATAAAACCAATTTAATTTCTGTCCACAAGAGACATCCACATAGACAAGTGAGAATGAATGATTCCATCTGCTTAAATTCATTCAGCACAATATTTTTTTATTGAAAGCCTAGAAGAAGTGTGGCCATAATATATTGTTGTTTAGGAAATAGCTTACTCCTGAATAGGCCTGATAGGATAGAACAATGGGATAGCATCATTCTTGGAAGTAAATTATGGACTTTTGAGTGTATCAAGTTGCATCACATAGGACCCCATGAGTTTATCTAGAAATTCATGCCATGGAGATCCAGGAAATGGATTTTTAAATTGCCATCTTATTTTCTTTGTCTTTGTTTTCTTGTCTAAATATGTCTGTTGGTTGGTCCTATCTGCTGCCAGTACCTAGGCAGAAAGTATACAAGTAGCTTTAGCCTCACTATGGAATAGAGCACAAGATCTAGTGGTCCAATTATAAATATTGGGCCCCTCTGTGCCTTCCAACCGTCCTCTGCAGTCTTCATCCTCTGAATATTTTACTACCAACTGGTACCTAGGATGCAGAATTCATGAGGAGTGATACTTATTTGTGTAACCCCTAAACATCAGCACTTTTAGTCCACTCTTATTTTGACCCAGTTTTACCTTCAGACTTGAACCTATAAGTTCTACCCAGTTAGCTAAAACTCTAGTCCCCTCCTTGGTCTTGGGGTTTTTCTCCAGCTTGGTAGTGGGCCCAAATAAACCACCCAACTCCTACTAACTCCTTTGAAACTAGATCCTGTCCACAGGCAAGGGGTCTTTTTCTAAATTACAAATATCTCCCAAAGACTAGACAGAATTGCCATTTTGGTATGCTATCTGGCCCCCAATGAATAGAAGCAGCCTTTAAAGGGATGAACAAAGAGGTGTGGTCTCTGAAAATAAGAAGGTAAATTTGTTTTGCCAACTTAATTCAGGTAATAATAAAAACACTGCAACCTATTGATGATACTTACTAAAATACTACTTACCTAAAACCAATATATCCTTTAGGAACTGCTGTAATATATAATGTATGTTAATCAGCTTATGATACACTTCAGCTATTCTGAATAAAAATACCGTATCATTCCACTTTTGAAGATTTTGACACTTTTGAGTATTTACTATGTTCCAGGCATATTGCTAACTATTTTAAATGACTCATTTAGTTTTCACAAAATTATTTGTGATAAATACAATTATGCTGATGAAACTAAAGCACAGAAAAGGGTCACAGGCAGCTAATAAATAGGAGAACCAAGGTAGCCTAGCTTTAGAGTACATGCTTTTAATCACTTAGCTATATCATCCTCTACCAACTATGTCTACTAAGAAGTAAAACTCTATGACATCCATTTAAAGAATAGTCCTTCTGTAAAAAAGAATATTTTATTGAAGTATAGTTGATTTACAATGTAGTGTGATTCATTTATATATATTCTTTTTCATATTCTTTTCCATTATGGTTTATCACAGGATATTGAATATATTTCCCTGTACTATAGAGTAGGACCTTTTTGTTTATCCATTCTATATATAATAGTTTGCATCTACTAACCTCAAACTCCCAATCCATCCCTCCCCCACACCCTTGGCTACCACAAGACTATTCTCTATGTCTGTGATTCTGTTTCTATTTCCTTTTTGTTTTGTTTTTTTTTCTTTTGCAGTACGCGGGCCTCTCACTATTGTGGCCTCTCCCATTGTGGAGCACAGGCTCCGGACGCGCAGGCTCAGCGGCCATGGCTCATGGGCCCAGCAGCTCCATGGCATGTGGGATCCTCCTGGACCAGGGCACGAACCCGTGTCCTCTGCATCGGTAGGCGGACTCTCAACCACAGCACCACCAGGGAAGCCCCTGTTTCTATTTCATAGGTAAGTTCATTTGTGTCATATTTTAGATTCCACATATAAGTGATATCATATGGTATTTGTCTTTCTCTCTCTGACTTACTTCACTTAGTATGATAATCTCTAGGTCCATCCATGTTGTGGCAAATGGCATTATTTCATTCTTTTTTATGGCTGAGTAGTACTCAATTATATATATATTATATATATATATATATATATATATATATATACACACACCATATTTCATTTATCTATTCATCTGTCAATGGACATTTGGGTTGTTTCCACATCTTGGCTATTGTAAATAGTGCTTCAATGAACAGTGGGGTACTTGTATCTTTTCAAATTAGAGTTTTTGTTTTTTTTGTATATATACCCAGGAGTGCGATTGCTGGTCATATGGTATCTCTATTTTTAGTTTTTTAAGGAACCTCCATACTGTTTTCCATAGTGGCTGCACCAATTTACATTCTCACCAACAGTGTAGGAGGGTTTCCTTTTCTCCACACCCTCTCCAGCATTTGTTATTTGGAGACTTTTAATGATGGCCATAAAGAATAGTCTTTGAATGTTTAAGCTGACATCCTAAAAGTCTATTTTACTATCGTAACAACAATAATAACATTATTAAAAATATCACTTACAATTTATGAGGCACTTACCATGTGTCAGACACTGTTAGGTACCATTATATATGTACTGCATTTTAATTAACACAACAGCTTTACAAATAGCTATTATTATTTTTATTCTATAGATAAAAAATACAAAGTAAAATGATTAGCTCAAGATTACACCCCTAAATGGAGGCAGAACTGGGCTTCAAATCTAGATCTGTGCCTAATGAACGTAGACTAATTTTGTGTCCTTTTCATTTTGAATGATTGAGTGTTAGCAATATAACAATATTTTATTCAGAATAGTATAGTATACTATAAAGCGGATTAGCATACTTTTATACTGTAGCCATTCCTCCAGATAATTGGGGTTTTTTTGTCTTATTTTTGAACATAAGTAGGTGTCATTAATACGGCAAAATAGTGTTATAACCCAAGGAATGCAGATGTGATATTGGGCTTATGTTGTTTTAAAAATTCATATCTATAATATGTGTATATAAGTTGACATTGATTATATCCATTTGAGGTATAGGGAGACAATTCAGTGAAAATGAAAAGTATTCGACTTAAAATGTAGCTGCCACTGTTGAATTAAGTTTGATTCTACATTTTAAAATGCATATGATTTTAATTG
The DNA here is from genome assembly GCF_964270905.1 of Leucopleurus acutus. Taxonomy (NCBI): domain Eukaryota; kingdom Metazoa; phylum Chordata; class Mammalia; order Artiodactyla; family Delphinidae; genus Leucopleurus; species Leucopleurus acutus. The sequence continues at coordinate 80,855,902 of NC_139148.1, forward strand.
TTAAATTTACTAAGAATGCTTTGAATGATTTCACTTTATCCTTGGCACTTTATAGGGGACTTGACTAGAAATAGATTTTTTTTTTAAGAAATAAATTTTTTGAGTGGCATGGGCATATATACACTACCAAATGTAAAATAGATAGCTAGTGGCAAGTAGCCTCATGGAACAGAGAGATAAGCTCCGTGCTTTGTGTCCACCTAGAGGGGTGGGATAGGGAGGGTGGGAGGGAGGCGCAAGAGGGAGGAGATATGGGGATATATGTATATGTATAGCTGATTCACTTTGTTATAAAGCAGAAACTAACACACCATTGTAAAGCAATTGTACACCAATAAAGATGTTAAAAAAATAAATTTTTTAATGAGAGAAGCAAGAACCTACTGTCTTATCCGCAATCTTATTTTCTCTTTTAATTTTTGTTAAGGGAGCCTAGCTAAAGAGTTCCTAAAACTCATCCACAAATGTGGTTAATGATATGTTTTCCTATCTACAGAGGTCACCACAATAGGGAACATATAGCCTTCTTTACTATTTGCTGAGCAGAGGCTCTTGCTATAGGCAAGTAGCAATTTCAAAGGTTGGGAGAAGGGATTTTTTTTCAGGAATGTGGTCTGCTAATAAAAAATAAATAAAACAGCTTTGTGGTACTTTCCAACAGAAAATATGTTGAAAACAGCAACTTTTGCTATCACCTAACACCTTTCAAATAGTTAAATTCTCAGTCACTTTGTTTTAAAGGGAAAAATGAAACGAGCCTGGTGTGAAAAGAAGTTAGATATCCCATTATATATAATCCCTTGAGCTATTCATTCCTAAGTCACACAATTTAGTGGGATTTTGTTCAAGAAGAAGAACAAAAATTTACTTAAACCTCATTTACTTTTGAGATAGCAACACATCTATATAGCAAATCTAAGAAATTATAAACATCATTTCCCACAAGCTATGGTTTAAAAAGAAGTGCAGATGCTGTTACAGTGAGTTTGCTATTAACTGTCTGAGAGTGAACTGGCAGTAGTTGCCAATTTTACAGACATTTCATGACAACCCCACACTACTCTGTTATTTTACTTACAAAAGCTACTATTTGCAATGATTGCTCTTTCAACTAAAAATGTTTATATACCACTAACATTTAAAAAGACTGCCCTCTTCTGTAATGTAGGAGTACCCTATCATGTTACAGTTTAGTGGTATCCCTTCTATTACTGGATATGCTGATTTCAGAACAGGCATAGAAAAATAAAAAGTTAAAAATAAAAAAATTTTCTTAGTTTCTTCAGACAAAACATTATCTATAATATTAAAAACTACATGCTTCCAGTGCCTTATAAATCTATGGAAAATAAAAATTTCAATAAAGGAAAATGAGAATGAACCTAGGTCTTGAATGAGGGCACATAAAATTAGATGCATAAAGTATCTTAGATATAGGAAAATTAATAATTTTGTGCATAATGAACTTTCGACCTAAATGATATTTTTATTGAAGAGAATATTGGAGCCATATTAGAGCATGAATCATTATAATTGAGGATTTAGTATCCAAAAATTTACTTTGGTCCCTGTCCAAAGGAGTTTAAATTCAGAGGTGAGTTGATAAATATTTAACAACTAGTTCTCTCTCCAAAAAAATAAAAGCCCTGATGTGTTTCCATGGTATAAATACTTCCACCATGGCTGATTTCAAACTGCCAACGTCTTGTCATAGAAAACAGAGTTGGGAAGGTGTGTGCAATTGAGCTCTCATGAGCTGTTGTGAGACACCTCCAGTGCACTACTGGATTCGTTTGGGTTTTTTGGTTTTTTTCTTAAGTGGAAGTATCAAAAGGATCCTGCCAGAACACAATCTTCCCTCTCATGTCATAGATCCTGTGGATAGCAGTGGAATGAGGCATACTGCCAATGCTTTCATTCAAGCCTCATCATTTTTTGCTTGGACTACTGCAGTAATGTTCTTACTGAGCTTGTTTCCAGTCTCTGCCCTCTAATTTATCCTCCACTCTGCCACTGCTAGAGTGATATTTCTGAAATGCAGATTTGTTCATACCACTCACCTGCTTCAAAACGTCTTTTAGTTTCTTAATGCCTACAGGATTAAGTTCAAAGAATGTCCAGCAATCAAATCCCTTCATGAAAGGCAGAACAAATGTTTCCCAAATGGTTGTCTGTAGATTAGCTGCATCAGAATCATCTACGAAACTTTGTAAAAGGCATACTCTAGCGAGAGCACTTCCAAAGATCTACTAAATTACTGACTCAGACTCTAGGGGCAGTGCTTGGAAATCAGCATTTTTATAGTCTAACAGATTAATCTGTTGCCATAACCACACTTGGGAATCCATCGAAAGGGAAGAATTTTGGGTTTGTTATACAAGTGTTTAAATTACACTTTAGCAACTTGCTGAGTGGCCTTGGGTAAGTTATCTGACAACTGTATGCCTCCATTTTCTTATCTATAAGTGGGGGTAATTACATCCAACTATAATGCTGTTTGGATGATTAAATTTTACAATACCTGGCACATAATAGACACTCAATACAATACATGCTAATCTACCCTTGCCCCATATGTGCCCCTTTATGTTCTGACTCAGTCATGCCTTTCCAGTCTTATTTCCAACTATGCTGCACTACCACCATAATTAACCCACTTTGCCTCACTAGACCAGTGGTAACACTCAAATGCATGCAAAGGCCAGGAACCTAGCAGGAGTTAGTAAATTGAAATGAAGTGCCCTAGTCAAATATTGCTATGTGGAAAAGTGAATTCATTGTTATACATTCTTCTATTTTTCAACAGAAATAAGACATTGAATTTTTTAAAGTTGAAAACTACCATTAAAAAATATTTTAAATGAATTCAGAAAAAAATCTTATCTGGAACAAGCAGAACATATCTCTGAGCTGAGTTAAGCCCCTGGACTTCTAGTTTGTGATGTTGAGTCCAGACTCACTGTGTAATAGTGTTTCCCCTATCATGTGTCTTACCATGTCATTACATCACAAAGAATGGCCTGGCTAGTAAGAGCTTCTGCATAATTTTGACTTTTTTAGGGGATTGTGCCCACAAACATTCCTATCAGATTGCCTTGCATTTTTCTTCATTTGACTCCCAACTTTTTCTCTTTCTCTTTTCAATCAGATGCTGCTTGAAGTTTGACTTGAGTGTTAGTGGTTCTGTGATTTCTCACTGTCCTTATTTTTGTTTTTTTTTTGTGTGAAGACTGAATAACGATTGCCAGACTGTTTCATCATTATCATTGTCATGGGCATTCTTTGAAAATTTCCTCACCTCTGGTCATATCACCGTCTCTTTCACAATGATTTTCATTCTAATGTTAAAAAACATAATGTAGGGCTTCCCTGGTGGTGCAGTTGTTAAGAGTCCCCCTGCCGATGCAGGGGACGCAGGTTCGTGCCCCGGTCCAGGAAGATCCCACATGCCACAGAGCAGCTGGGCCCACGAGCCATGGCTGCTGAGCCTGCGCGTCCGGAGCCTGTGCTCCACAACGGGAGAGGCCACAACAGTGAGAGGCCCGCATACCACAAAAACAAAAAACAAAAAAGAAAACATAATGTAGTGTTGGTATAACTTGGTAGGGACTTAGGGGAAAAAATTGGATCTTTGCCTCACTTACACCACCTAAACTGATTTTGGATCAAAGATTTACACAGGAAATTTTAAAAGTAATAGAAAGAGACCTTCTGCTCCCAATCAAAATGGGATATCAAGGATTAGACTCACTCTCTTATCATAAACCTTAAACACTAAAAAAATGGACAAAATAAGTGAAACAGAGACATTCAAGACATCAGGCAACTAAAGATAGTGATTCTTACAAATGAGGTAAACACTGATTTCCCCAGCTTAGTGCTTTGAGAAAGTTTCCAGTCTGCAGCACAGGGAAGGGAAACACAGGCAAAGCTCAACATACACCTTGAGCTTAGGAAACGGAGTGTGAGTCCAAGAAAGACAAGGCAACTAGAGTTTTCAATGCAGAGAGGAGAGAGATAGACAGAGAACTCTAGTGTGCTGCAGAGATCCCCCATCAAGTATTCAGTTGAGCATTAATCAGTACATGCAGCTATCTGAGGCTGCAGAAAGAACCACACCATGAAAGGATTAGAAGGAACAGTGCCCAGTCCTTGCAGAGTTAGATATTGTACCTGTTTCTACAAGCCAGAGTGGGAAAGCTCATAACTCATAGCATATTGATTACAATACTAAGGAGGGATTTGCATAGTATTTGGAAAAAAACATAGCCCCAGACTAAATAAATAGAATTCCAGTTCTGACTAATTAAACTTAAAAGTAAGACTAAAAAGTATCAAACTATGTCATCCAAGTAATTTAATTGTCCCAGACTGAAACTCAAGAATATTTATAGAAATACAAAAATATACACCACTCTAAAAGGAAAAATTTACAGTGTCTGGCATCTAGTAAAGAATACCAGACATGCAAAGAAGTATAAAAATATAACCCATAATTAGGAAAAAAATCAATTCCACACTAGAAATGACTCATTATAAAATTAGTGGACAAGAACATTCATTTAACATGACTCTATTCCATATGTTCAAGAAGCTAAAAGAAAGACAGTACCTGTAAATAGAGCTATGGACGATATATTTTTAAAACGACTGAAATTGACCTCCTAGTAATAAAAACTATAATGTCTAAAATGAAAAATATACTGGATGGGGTTAATGGCAGATTAGATATTGAGAAAATATTAGTGAATCTGAAAGCATTGCAATAGAAACTATTACAAATGAAAATAAAGAAAAAAAAGATGGAAATAATTAACAGCATCAGTGAGCTATGGTGCAATTTCAAACAGACAAATAAATGTGTAAATGTAATCCTCAAAAGGAGTAGGCAAAAAATAATATGTGAAGGTTAATGGCTACAAATACTGGAATATCACAAGGATACAAAAACACTTAAGAGAATACTATGGACAAGTATATGGCATCAGGGTGGCCTCGTAGAATGAATTTGGGAGTGTTCCACCCTCTTTAATTTTTTGGAATAATTTGAGGATAGATATTAGTTCATCTTTATATGTTTGTAGAATTCCCTCATGAAGCCATCCGTTTCTGGACTTTTGTTTACTGTGAGTTTTTTTTTTTTTTTAACTACAGATTCAATTCACCACTAGTGATAGGTTTGTTCAAATTGTCTGTTTCTACTTGATACACTCTTATCAGGTTGTTTGTAGAACTTTGTCTATTTCTTCTAGGTTGTCCAATTTGTTGGCATATACCTGTTCATAGTATACTCGTGATTTTTTGTATCTCTGTGGTATTTGTTGTTATTTCTCCTCTTTCTTATTTTATTTGTGTCCTCTCTCTTTTCTTTTTGGTGATTATCAGTTTTGTTTATCTTTTAAAAAAAACAGTTCTGGGTTCCATTGATCTTTTCTATTATTTTTTGAATCATTTTTTATTTATATCCTCTCTGATATTTATTATTTCCTTCCTTCTGCTGACTTTGGGCATTGTATGTTCTTCTTTTCTTAATTCTTTTCGATGGAAGGTTAAGTAGTTTATTTGAGATTTTTCTTGCTTCATGAAGAATGATTTGTATCACTATAAACTTCCCTCTTAGAACAGCTTTTGCTGCAGCCCGTAGATTTTGGAGTGTCATGTTTCCATTTTCATTTGCCTTGAGATATTTTCTGATTTCTTCTTTGATTTCTTCATTGACCTAATGTTTTTTTAGTACCTATGTTGTTTAGTCTCCACATGTTTGTTCTTTTCCCATTTTTCTTTCTGTAGTAGATTTCTAGTTTCATACTACTGTGGTAAGAAAAAATGCTTGATATAATTTCTATCCTCTTAAATTTGTTGAGACTTCTTTTGTGGCCGAGTGTTTGCTCTATCCTGGAAACATTCCATGGACACTTGAAAATAATGTGCATTCTGTTGGTTTTGCGTGTAATGTCCTGTAGATATCTATTAAGTTGAAAAGATCTATTGTGTCCTGTAAGACCACTGTTGCCTTATTGATATTTCTGACTGGATGATATGTCCATTGATGTAAGTGGGATGTTAAAGCCCTTTACTATTATGTATTATTGTCAATTTCTCCTTTTATGTCTGTTAAGTATTTGCTTTATATATTTAGGTGCTCCTGTATTGGGTGCATATATGTTATTGACTTTAATATCTTCTTGTATTGATCCCTTAATTATTATATAATGCCCTTCATTGTCTTTTGTTATAGCCTATGTTTTAAAGTCTATTTTGTCTGATAGAGTATTTCTACCCCTGCTTTCTTGTTTCCATTTGCGTAAAATATCTTATTCCATCCCCTCACTTTCAGTCTGTGTGTATATATAGCCCTGAAGTGAGTCTCTTGTAGGCAGCACATTGAAGGGTCTTTTTATTTAAATCCAATCAGCCACCCTATATCTGTTGATCAGAGCATTTAGACCATTGACACTTAAAGTAATTATTAATAGGCATGTACTTATTGACATTTTATTACTTGTTTCCACTATTTTTTTGTATTTTTTCTCTGTTCATTTCTTCTTTTTTTTAAACATCTTTATTGGAGAATAATTGCTTTACAATGCTGTGTTAGTTTCTGCAATATAACAAAGTGAATCAGCTATATGTGTACATATATGCCTATAATCCCTCCCTCTTGTGTCCCCCTCCAACCCTCCCTATCCTACCCCTCCATGTGGTCACAAAACACCGAGCTGATCTCCCTGTGCTATGCACATGCTTCCCACAAACTATCTATTTTACATTTGGTAGTGTATATATGTCAATGCTATTCTCTCACTTCATCCCAGCTTACCTATCCCTCTCCCCGTGTTCTTAAGCCCATTCTCTACGTCTGCCTATTTATTCGTGTCCTGCCCCTAGGTTCATCAGAACCTTTTTTTTTTTTAGATTGCATATATATGTGTTAAGATACAGTATTTGTTTTTCTCTTTCTGACTTACTTCACTCTCTATAACAGACTCTAGGAACATCCACCTCACTACAAAAAACTCAATTTCATTTCTTTTTATGACTGTGTGATATTGCGTTGTATATATGTGCCACATCTTCTTTATCCACTCATCTGTCGATGGACATTTAGGCTGCTTCCATGTCCTGGCTATTGTAAATAGTGCTGCAATGAACATTGTGGTAAATAACTCTTTTTGAATTACGCTTTTCTCAGGGTATATGCTCAGTAGTAGGATTGCTGGGTCATATGATAGTTCTATTCTTAACTTTTTTAAGGAACCTCCATACTGTTCTCCATAGTGGCTGTATCAATTTACAATTTATATTCCCACCAACAGTGCAGGAGGGTCCCCTTTTCTCCACACCCTTTCCAGCATTTATTGTCTGTAGATTTTTTTTTAACATCTTTATTAGGGTATAATTGCTTTACAATGGTGTGTTAGTTTCTGCTTGATAACAAAGTGAATCAGTTATACATATACATATGTTCCCATATCTCTTCCCTCTTGCATCTCCCTCCCTCCCACCCTCCCTATCCCACCCCTCCAGGCGGTCACAAAGCACCGAGCTGATCTCCCTGTGCTATGTGGCTGCTTCCCACTAGCTATCTACCTTAAGTTTGGTAGTGTATATATGTCCATGCCTCTCTCTCAATTGTCACAGCTCACCCTTTCCCCTCCCCATATCCTCAAGTCCATTCTCTAGTAGGTCTGTGTCTTTATTCCTGTCTTACCCCTAGGTTCTTCATGACATTTTTTTTTAAAATTCCATATATATGTGTTAGCATATGGTATTTGTCTTTCTCTTTCTGACTTACTTCACTCTGTATGACAAACTCTAGGTCTACCCACCTCATTACAAATAGCTCAATTTCGTTTCTTTTTATGGCTGAGTAATATTCCATTGTATATATGTGCCACGCCTTCTTTATCCATTCATCCGATGATGGGCACTTAGGTTGTTTCATTCTCTGGTTTATTGTAAATAGATCTGCAATGAACATTTTGGTACATGACTCTTTTTGAATTATGGTTTTTTCAGGGTATATGCCCAGTAGTGGGATTGCTGGGTCATATGGTAGTTCTAATTGTAGTTTTTTAAGGAACCTCCATACTGTTTTCCATAGTGGCTGTACCAATTCACATTCCCACCAGCAGTGCAAGAGTGTTCCCTTCTCTCCACACCCTCTCCAGCATTTATTGTTTATAGATTTTTTGATGATGGCCATTCTGACTGGTGTGAGATGATATCTCATTGTAGTTTTGATTTGCATTTCTCTAATGACTAATGATGTTGAGCATTCTTTCATGTTTTTGTTGGCAGTCTGTATATCTTCTTTGGAGAAATGTCTATTTAGGTCTTCTGCCCATTTTTGGATTGGGTAGTTTGTTTTTTTGTTATTGAGCTCAATGTGCTCCTTGTAAATTTTGGAGATTAATGCTTTGTCAGTTGCTTCATTTGCAAATATTTTCTTCCCCTCTGAGGGTTATCTTTTGGTCTTGTTTATGGTTTCCTTTGCTGTGCAAAAGCTTTGAAGTTTCATTAGGTCCCATTTGTTTATTTTTGTTTTTATTTCCATTTCTCTAGGAGGTGTGTCAAAAAGGATCTTGCTGTGATTTATATCATAGAGTGTTCTGCCTATGTTTTCCTCCAAGAGTTTTATAGTGTCTGGCCTTACATTTATATCTTTAATCCATTTAGAGTTTATTTTTGTGTATGGTGTTAGGGAGTGTTCTAATTTCATTCTTTTACATGTAGCTGTCCAGTTTTCCCAGCACCACTTATTGAAGAAGCTGTCTTTTCTCTATTGTATATTCTTTCCTCCTTTATCAAAGATAAGGTGACCATATGTGCATGGGTTAATCTCTGGGCATTCTATCCTGTTCCATTGATTTATATTTCTGCTTTTGTGCCAGTACCATACTGTCTTGATTACAGCAGCTTTGTAGTATAGTCAGAAGTCAGAGACCCTGATTCCTCTATCTCCGTTTTTCTTTCTCCAGATTGCTTTGGCTATTCGGGGTCTTTTGTGTATCCATACAAAGTGTGAAATTTTTTGTTCTAGTTCTGTGAAAAATGCCAGTGGTAGTTTGATAGGGATTGCATTGAATCTGTAGATTGCTTTGGGTAGTATGGTCATTTTCACAATGTTGATTCTTCCAATCCAAGAATATGGTATATCTCTCCATCTGTATTGTCTTTGATTTCCTTCATCAGTGTCTTATAGATTTCTGCATACAGGTCTTTTGTCTCCTTAGGAAGGTTTATTCCTAGGTATTTTATTCTTTTTTTGCAGTGGTAAATGGGATTGGTTCCTTAATTTCTCCTTCAGATTTTTCATCATTAGTGTATAAGAATGCAAGAGATTTCTGTGCATTAATTTTGTATCCTGCTACTTTTCCAAATTCATTGATTAGCTCTCGTAGTTTTCTGGTTACATCTTTAGGATTCTCTATGTATAGTAACTTGTCATCTGCAAGCAGTGACAGTTTTACTTCTTCTTTTCTGATTCACATTCCTTTTATTTCTATATCTTCTCTGATTGCTGTGGGTAAATCTTCTGAAACTATGTTGAATAATAGTGGTGACAGTGGGCAACCTTGTCTTGTTCCTGATCTTAGAGGAAAGGGTTTCAGTTTTTCACCCTTGAGACTGATGTTGGCTCTGGTTTGTCTTATATGGCCTTTATTATGTTGACATAGATTTCCTCTATGCCTACTTTCTGGAGAGTTTTTATCAAACATGGGTGTTGAATTTTGTCAAAAGCTTTTTGTGCATCTATTATCACATGGTTTTTATCCTTCAGTTTGTTAATATGGTGTATCATATTCATTGATTTGCATATATTGAAGAATCCTTGCATTCCTGGGATAAACCACACTTGATCATGGTGTATGATCCTTTTAATGTGCTGTTGCGTTCTGTTTGCTAGTATTTTGTTGAGGATTTTTCATCTATGTTCATCAGTGATATTGGCCTGTAGTTTTCCTTTTTTGTGACATCTTTTTCTGGTTTTGGTATCAGGGTGATGGTGACCTTGTAGAATGACTTTGGGAGTATTCCTCCCCCTGCTTAATTTCAGAAGAGTTTGAGAAGGATGGGGGTTAGCTCTTCTCTAAATGTTTGATAGAATTCGCCTGTGAAGCCATCTGGTCCTGGGCTTTTCTTTGTTGAAGGATCTTTTTTCTTTTATAGGAATACTTAGTTGTATTGTGCTTCACAGGTATTGCGTTTTTTATAAATTGGAAGTTCTGTAGCAACCCTGCATTGAGAAAATATATAGACACCATTTTCCCGGCAGCATTATTGTAAAATAAAGGTACATACATTGTTTTTTTCGGCATGATACCGTTATTGCACATTTAATAGACAAAAGTACAGTGTAAATCTAACTTTATGTATCCTCGGAAAGAAAAAAATTCTAGTGACTCACTTTATTGTGATATTTGCTTTACTGAGGTCTGGATATAAACCTGCAATATCTCCAAGTTATGCCTGTGTATATAAATATGTTGGAAGATTTTTAATCACAGTTTCAACTTCAGTGCTTGTGATTGGTCTGTTCATACTTTGTATTTCTTCCTGGTTCAGTCTGGGAAGTTTGTAGTTTTCTAAAAATTTATCCATTTCTTCCACGTTGTCCATTTTATTGACATATAGTAGCTTGTAGTAGTCTCTCATGATCCTTTGTATTTCTGCAGTGTCAGTTGTTACTTCTCCTTTTTCATTTCTAATTCTGTTGATTTGAGGCTTCTCCCTTTTTTCCTTGATGAGTCTGGCTAATGGTTTATCAATTTTGTTTATCTTCTCAAGGAACCAGCTTTTAGTTTTATTGATCTTTGTTATTGTTTCCTTCATTTCTTTTTCATTTATTTCTGATCTGATCTTTATGATTTCTTTCCTTCTGCTAACTTTGGGGTATTTTGTTCTTCTTTGTCTAATTGCTTTAGGTGTAAGTTTAGGTTGTTTATTTAAGATTTTTATCGTTCCTTGAGGTAGGGTTGTATTTCTAAAATCTTCCCTCTTACAGCTGCTTTTTCTGTATCCTGTAGGTTTTGGTTTGTTGTGTTTTCCTTGTCAATTGTTTCTAGGTAGTTTTTGATTTCTCTGTGATTTCTTCAGTGATCTCTTCATTATTTAGTAGTGTATTGTTTAGCCTCCATGTGTTTGCATTTTTTACAGTTTTTTTTTCTTGTAATTGATATCTAATCTCATAGCATTGTGGTAAGAAAAAAGAACCTGATAGGATTTCAATTTTCTTAAATTTACCAAGGCTTGATTTCTGACCCAAGCTGTGGTCTATCCTGGAGAATGTTCCATGAGCCCTTGAGAAGAAATTGTATTCTGTTTCTTTGGATGGAGTACCCTATAAATATCAGTTAAGTCTAACTGGTCTAAATTGTCTTTTAAAGCTTGTGTTTCCTTATTTATTTTTATTTTGGATGATCTGTCCATTGGTGAAAATTCCCCTACTATTATTGTGTTACTGTTGATTTCCCCTTTTATGGCTGTTAGCATTTGCCTTATGTATCGAGGTGCTCCTATACTGCATGCATAAATATTTACAATTGTTGTAACTTCTTCTTGGATTGATCCCTTGATCATTATTTAGTGTCCTTCTTTATCTTTTGTAAATGTCTTCATTTAAAAGTCTATTTTGTCTGATATGAGCATAGCTACTCCAGCTTTGTTTTGATTTCCGTTTGCATGGAATATTTTTTTCCATCCCCTCACTTCCAGTCTGTATGTGTCCCTAGGTCTGAAGTAGGTCTCTTGTAGAGAGCATATATACAGGTCTTGGTTTTGTTTCCATTCAGCCAGTCTGTGTCTTTTGGTTGGATCATTTAATCCCTTTACATTTAATGTGATTATCACTATGTATGTTCCCATTACCATTTTCTTAATGGTTTTGGATTTGTTATTGTTGGTCTTTTACTTCTCTTCTGTTTCCTGCTGAGAGAAGTTCCTTTAGCATTTGTTCCGATCTCATTTGGTTGTGCTGAATTCTCTTAACTTCTGCTTTTCTGTAAATTTTTAAATTTGTCCGTTGAATCTAAATGAGATCCTTGCTGGGTAGAGTAATCTTGTTTGTAATTTTTTCCCTTTCATCCCTTTAAATATGTCCTGCCACTCCCTTCTGGCTTACAGAGTTTCTGCTGAAAGATCAGCTGTTAACATTATGAGGTTTTCCTTGTATGTTATTTGTTGCTTTTCCCTTGCTGCTTTTAATTCTTTTTTTGAATTTTATTTTTGATAGTTTGATTAATATGTGTCTTGGCGTGTTTCCCTTGGATTTTTCCTGTACGGGACTCTCTGTTCTTCCTGGACTTGATTGGCTATTTCCTTTCCCATGTTATGGAAGTTTTCAACTATAATCTCTTCAAATATTTTCCCAGACCTTTTTTTTTTTCTCTTCTTCTTCTGGGACCCCTATAATTAGAATGTTGGTGCATTTAATGTTGTCCCAGAAGTCTCTGAGACTGTCCTCAATTTGTTCTCATTCTTTTTTCTTTATTCTGGTCTGTGATAGTTATTTCCACTATTTTATCTTCCAGGTCACTTATCTGTTCTTCTGCCTCAGTTATTCTGTTATTGATTCCTTCTAGAGAATTCTTAATTTCATTTATTGTGTGATTAGTCAATGTCTGTTTGCTCTTTAGTTCTTCTAAGTCCTTGTTAAAAATTTCTTATATTTTCTCCATGCTATTTCCAAGATTTTGGATATCTTTACTATCATTACTCTGAATTATTTTTCAGGTAGACTGCCTTTTTCTTCTTTGTTTGGTCTGGTGGTGTTTTACCTTGCTCCTTCATCTGCTGTATATTTCTCTGTCTTCTCATTTTGTTTAACTTACTGTTTTTGGGGTCTCCTTTTCAGAGGCTGCACGTTCGTAGTTCCCATTGTTTTCGGTGTCTGCCCCCAGTGGGTAAGTTTGGTTCAGTGGGTTGTGTAGGCTTCCTGGTGGAGAGGACTGGTGCCTGTGTTCTTGTTGTTGGGCCTGTATCTTGTCCTTCTGTTGGGCAGGGTCACATCTGGTGATGTGTTTTGAGGTGTCTGTGAACTTAGTATGATTTTAGCCAGCCTCTCTGCTAATGGAGGCATTTTGTTACTCTCTTGCTAAATGTTTGGCATGCGGCATCCAGTACTGGAGATTGCAGGCCATTGGGTGGAACTGGGTCTTAGCGTTGAGACAGAGATGTCTGGGAGAGCTCTTGCCAATTGACATTATGTGGGTCCACGAGTTCTCTGGATGGTTCAATGTCCTCATCTTCGCTCTCCCACCTCAGACACTCAGGCCTGATGCCAGTCCAGAGCACAAAGACCCTGTCAGCCACATGGCTCAGAAAAAAACGAGAGAAAAAAAGAAAGAAAGAAAGTAATAAATTTTAAAAAGTAAGAAAATTTCTTAATTAAAAAAAGTAAAAAAGTTATAATAATAAAAAAAAAAGAAGAGAGCAACCAAACCAATGAACAAATTCACCAATGATAACAAGTGCTAAAAACTATACTAAGCTAAACATAAAATTCAGAAACAAATCAGTCACAGACAGCAAACCCCAAGTCCATAGCTGCTCCCAAAGTCCACCGCCTCAATTTTGGGATGATTCATTTTCTTTTCAGGTATTCCACAGATGCAGGGTACATCAAGTTGATTGTGGGGATTTAATCTGCTGCTCCTGAGGCTGCACGGAAAAATTTCCCTTTCTCTTCCTTGTTCACACAGATCCTGGGGTTCAGCTTTGGTTTTGACTCTATCTCTGCATGTAGGCCCCCCTCAGGCATCTGGTCCCTGCCCAGACAGGAAGGGGTTAAAGAAACAGCTGATTAGGACACTTTTGCTCATTCAGGCCAGGGGGAGGTAGGGGTATGGTAGTCCTAATCGGAATGCAGGGTAACCACCAACAGCAGAGGCCAGTGTGACATTGCAATAGTCTGAGGCATGCCGTCTGTTCTCCTGTGGAATTTGTCCCTGGATCACATGACTCTGTCAGTGGTGGGCTGCACAGGTTCCTGGGGTGGTTGGTTTGTGGACAGTGACCTGTGCTTGCACACAGGCTCCTTGGTGATTGCAGCAGCAGTGTTTCAGAGTTTCATGCCCATCTCTGGTATCTGAGCTGATAGCCGCAGCTCTCACCTGTCTCTGGAGCTCGTTTAGACAGTGCTCTGCCTTCTGTGGGCAGATGGGGAAGGAATCCCCTCTCCTTGCGCACCCTGAAACAATGGTCTCTTGTCTCTTCAGCAGGTCCAGGTTTTTTCCTGGACTCCCTCCTGGCTAGCTGTGGTGCACTAGCCCCCTTCAGGCTGTGTTCAAGGAGCCAACCCCAATCCTCTCCCTGGGATCTGACCTCCAAAGCCTGAGTCTCAGCTCCCAGCCCCCACCCACCCCACTGGGTGAGCAAACAAGCCTCTCAGGCTGGTGAGTGCTGGTTGGCACCAATCCTCTGTGAGGGAATCTCTCCACTTTGCCCTCCTCACCCCTGTTGCTGTGGTCTCTTCCATGGCTCCAAAGCTTCTCTCCCCACCCACCCCATCCCCACCAGTGAAGGGTCTTCCTAGTGTGTGGAAACTTTTCCTCCTTCACAGCTCCCTCCCAGAGGTGCGGGTCTCACCCTTATTTTTTGTCCCTGTTTTTTCTTTTTTCTTTTGCCCTACCCAGTTATGTGGGGATTTTCTTGCCTTTTTGGAAGTCTTGAGGTCTTCTGCCAGCATTCAGTAGGTGTTCTGTAGTAGTTGTTCCATATGTAGATGTATGTTTTATGTATTTGTGGGGAGGAAGGCGATCTCCTCTGCCATCTTGAAGGTCCCCCCATTTCTTCTTTTTGTTTCTACCATGGTGGTTTGTTGATTTTCTTTTTCTAGTAGTGTGCTCTTTTCCTTCCTTTTTGTTTTTTGTGTATGTACAGTAGGTTTTTGATTTGTAGTTGCCATGGGGTTCATATTACTTTCACCTATAATTAGATCTACTTCTTTTAATCTGGTAGCCATTTAAGTTCAAACACACTCTAAAATATCTCCGTTTTTTACTCCTCTCCCCAACATTTTGTGTTTTTGATCTCAGATTTTAAATCTTCATGCTTATCCCTTCATTGTGTATTGTAGTTATAGTTATTTTCATACTTTTTTGTCTTTTAATGTATATACTGTCTTATTTAAGTGATCTTTTATTCTTACTATGTATTTGCCATTCCTAGTGGTATTTTCCCTTTCCTATAGATGATTATTTCTTTTTCATTTAAAGACCCTTTAACATTTATTTTAGGGTAAATTTAGTTTTGATGAATTCTTATAGTTTTTGCTTGTCTGAGAAGTTCTTTATCTCTCCTTCTATTCTAAATGATAATCTTTTTGTACAGGGTATTGTAAATTGCAGGTTTTTGCCTTTCCTCTTTGAGTATATCATGCCTCTCCCTTTTGTCCTGCAAAGTTTCTGCAGAGAAGTGATATGATAGCCTTATGAGAATTCTCTTATATATGACTCTTTGTTTTTCTCTCGCTGCCTTTAGAATTCTCTCTTTATCTTTAACTTTTGCCATGTTAATTATGATATACCTTGGTATGGGTCTGTTTGTGTTCATCTAGTTTGGGACTATATGTGCTTCTTATACCTATTTTCTTCTTTAGGTTTGGTAATGTTTTAGCCATAATTTCTTCAAATATATTTTCGATCACCTACTTTTTCTCTTCGCCTTCTGAAACCCCTATGATGCAAATGTTGAAATACTTAATGTTATCTCAGAGATCTCTTAAATTTCTTTTCTTTTTTAAAATTTTGTTTTAATTATTTTTTTATTTCTTTTGTTTAATTGAAGTATAGTTGATTTACAATGTTGTACCTATCTCTGCTGTACAGCAAAGTGACTCAGTTATACACATATATACATTCTTTTTTTATATTCTTTTCCAATATGGTTTATCACAGGATATTGAATATATTTCCCTGTGCTATATACATTAGGAGCTTGTAGTTTATCCATTCTAAATGTAATAGTTTGCATCTACCAATCCCAAACTCCCAGTCCATCCCTCTCCCTCCCTTGCTCCCCCTTGGCAACCACAAATCTGTTCTCTATGTCTATGATTCTGTTTCTGTTTTGTAGATAAGTTCATTTGTGCCATATTTTAGATTCCACATATAAGTGATATCATATGGTATTTGTCTTTCTCTTTCTGACTTACTTAGGACGATAATCTCTAGTTGTATTTATATTTTATTTTATTGAAGTATAGTTGATTTATAATGTTGTATTTTCGGGTGTACAGCAAAGTGGTTCAGATATATATATATATTTATTTATTTATTTATTTATTTATTTATTTATTTATATTTTTTAAGATTCTTTTTCATTATAGGTTATTACAAGATATTGAATATATTTTCCTGTGCTATACAGTAGGATCTTGTTTATATATTTTATAGAGAGTGTACATGTTAATCCCAAGCTCCTATTTTATCCCTTACCCCACTTCCCCTTTGGTAGCCATAAGTTTGTTTTCTATGTCTGTGAGTCTATTTCCGTTTTGTAAGTAAATTTATTTGTATCATTGTTTAATATTCCACACATAAGTGATATCATATGATATTTGTCTTTCTATTTCTGACTTACTTCGCTTTCTTTCATTTTTTAAAATTAGTTTTTCTTTCTGTTGTGATTAGGTGATTTCCATTATTCTATATTCCAGATCACTTATGTGTTCTTCTGTATCATTTAGTCTGTCATTCATTCCTTATAGTGTGTTTTTAATTTTATGTATTGAATTATTTACTTTGTATTGGTCTTTTTTTATATTTTCTGTTTCTTTTTTAAAATGTTGTGTTAGATTAATTCTTTCCCCTTATTTAGTTAACATTTTTATTACCAATGTTTTGGATTTTTTATCTGGTAAATTGTTTATTTCTCTTTCATTATTTATTTTTTTAGGGTGTTTCTCTTGCTCTTTCAATTGAGAATACTTCCTCTGCCTTTCCATTTTTCTTAGCTTTCTCTACCTCTATGAGTTTAGGTGAAACAGTTACCTATTTTGGTCTTGAAAGGTGTTCTTATATGTGAGAACATTCTTCTGCAGACTGTGTGTACCCAATTCCTTTGGTTGGAGGCCTGGTTTTGAAGTGGACACCAGTCATAACTATTCTCACATTGTGGCAGCTATCACCTTGGTGGTGGGTGAGTTTGGAAATGAAGTGGCTATAGTTGGCACTGGGTGTGAGGTGGGACTTCCTTTTTGCTCAGTGACCATCATTGCCCTATCAAGGGGTTGTGATCTGATCTCAAGTTGCTGGAGCAGAAGCCCTGAATGTTGGGCTCAAGCTGGCTCTTTTCCCTTTAAGAGTGTTTTTCCTCTCCCCACACCAGGATCTTTGCCCCAGAGGAGGGGAGTCCTGAAGCAAGTGGGGCCCATGTGCATACAGAGGGCCAAAGTGCTGCCTCTGTAGGTGTCTGGCTCGGCTCAGATGCAGCCCATGGTCAAGTTTTTTTCCTATTCCTGGCTGTCCCAGATCCAGTGCTGCACTGTGGAGTGGACTGAGCCGGGCTGGAGCATTTGTTTGACCTGTGCTGTGGCACACAGCAAGGTGGTCTCGGGAAACCCAACAGCCACTAGAACAGACATCCTTCTGTCCTGCCTCAGGGACAAGACTCCTTTGTCTCTCATTGCTGATTACTGTTCTCAGTCGCCACTGCTTGGTGGTGGAGGTGGGGCCCATGTGGTTTCTCTGCATATATTGGGGGTGTGAGCTGTGGCAAAGTGGCTGCCATCAGAAATCTGGGCTGCTTCTGGGACACCACTGAAGTAAGTGCCAAGAACGGCCACTGCTACACCACCCAGCCTCTGTTCTAGGACCGAGTCACTTCTGCATCCCAAGGTTGAGTCTTTTCTCCAGTCCTGGCCACCTCAGATCCAGTGCCACACTATGGTGTGGAGCAAACAGGGCTGGAGTGTTCACTCAGCTCAGGCTGGGGTGAGCATCGAGGTGGTCGTAGGAAACCCAGCAGCCACTAGAGAAGACCTCTCTCTACCCCACCTCAGAGACAAGCCAGCAAGAGCATGCAATTCTCATGAGCAGAGTCCAGGTTTCTCTAGCCTTTCTATCTGTTTCAGTAGTCCTCCAACCAGACACAGGGACTTGTCTCCTACACATAGGACCCCAGGACTGGGACGTCTAGTCTGTGGCTCAACCCACTCACTCCCCAGGGTGGGTGTCCTCTTGTGTAATTTCCTTTTTCCTCTGAGTCCCCTCCCAGTGGCATAGTTCCCTACCCAATTGCTTTTCTTTGGTTCCTACCCAATTATGTGTGTAACTTTCTTACAGCCTTAGTTGTACAGGAGTACTTTTGCCAGTTTCCAGTTAGATTTCAGTGAGAATTGTTGCATATGTAGATGTATTTTTGATGTGTTCACTGGTGGGGAAGCAAGCTCCACATCCTCTTACTCTGTCATCATGATCTCTCTTGTTGCAACTACTTTGGAAAACATTTTTGCAGTTTCTTATATGTTAAACAGGTAGCTTCATTATGATTCTGTCATTCCACATTTAGGTATTTACCCAAAAGAAATAACAGCATATGTCCATAAAAAGACTTGTACACTTGTACAGCTTTATCTGTAATAACCAAAAACTGGGAAATATCCAAACAACCCATTAACAGGTAAATGGGTAAATCAATTGTTTTACATCTGTACAATGGACTACAACTCAGCAATACAAAGGAATGAACTATTGCTACACACAACATGGATGAATCTTAAAATAACTGTGCAGACTGAAAGCATCTAGGCCAAAAAATAAAAAGAGTTCACATTGAATGTTTTTGTTGATACAAAATTCTAGAAAATTTAAACTAATCTGGAGTGACAGAAAATATGTAGTTGGGTTCCTGGGAATGGGAGATGGAGGGGCAGTAAGGATGGATTACCAAGGGACACCTGGGAACTTTTATGGGTGATGGATATTTTCACTATCTTGATTGTGGGGATGGTTTCACAGGTGTATATATATTTTAAAACTTTTCCAAGTTTGCATTTTTTAAATGTGTACTTTAGAAAAGGTAATTGATACCTCAGTGAAGCTGTTAAAAGAAAACAGGCAAAGAGTACTAGAAATAAACAGGCATTTTCTTTTTTTAATTTGGCATGAGGAATGGTATCCTAAGGTTCAGAGGCCATAAATAAAATACTATAAAATTGACTACTAAAACCTGAAAACATTATTTTATTGAAAATTACCATTAAGGTGTCAAATGACAAAATGAAAAATATTTGTGGATTAAAATAAAATTTCCTGGATGAGCAAAGAGTTCTTATAAATTGAAAAATAATAGTATGAATGATACAATAGAAAAAAAATGGGGCAAAGTATATGTTCAAAGAGTTACAGAAATGAAATACTTGTAATTTTACTCAACCTCAGTCATTAACAAATAAAATCAGATTAAAACTAATGATGATACCATTTTAATTTCTAAATTATAAAATTTAAAACTTAGTGCATAATTTTGGTGAAGATTTATATAAATGGGCATTCATTTATTGTTTGTAGAATTACATATTGGTTCAACCTGAGAGGGTAATTTGCCAATATATGTCAATTTAAGTTCAAAATTTTTCTATCAATCCCACCATTAGAAAGTTGCTTTGGTTTATCATTGTGAGATAAACTCACAACTGTACATCAATATGCATGTTGAAGTATTGTTCCATTATTTGTAATAGTGAAAGCTGTAAAGAATTTGTCTGAGAATGGGTCATTGATTATGTAAATGATAGTATATCCATAAAAATGAATACTAATAGCCTTTGAAAATAATTAGAATGATCTATGTACATTGGTGCAAAAAAGTGTCCACAATATAGTATGTGAAAAAATCAGTTAATATAATAATCTGGATAGGACCATCCTCTTTGTATTTTATACATATACCAAGCCAGTCTATCTATCTTGTGTTTTTTCATGTTATGTATATATGTATATCTACACTTTAAATATACATATATTATCTAGCATGATACACACAAATTGTTTACAGTAGATTTTTCCAGGGAAGGGGGAAAGAGAAGAGTAGAACTTTTTTTTTTTTACTTTATACTCTGTGTATTATTTGCATTTTCTGCATGAAAATTATTATTTTTATTAAAAACTTGTTAATAAAATATTCTCAGATTTATTTTAGTGAAGTTTTTTGCCAGCTTTATTTTCAAACCACTTTTTTTGAGGTAGGATTGATATGTAAGAAGCTGTACATATTTATTATATACAAATTTGATGAGTTTGGGCATATTTATATACCCATGAAACCATCACCATCATCAGGACTACAGATGTATACATCACCTCCCAAAGTTTTCTCCCACCCTCTTTATTATTATTTGTGTGTGTTTATACTTGTCTGTGTGTATTAAGAACATTATAATAAGATATACCCTCTTAAAATTTAAGTATACAATATGGTATCATTAGCTATAGGCACTAAGCTGTATGGTTGACCTCCAAAACTTATTTGTCTTGCATAACTGAAACTTTGTATCCTCTGACCATCAGCTCCCTATTTCCCCCTTCCCTCAGCCCTTGACAGCCACTATTCTGCCCTCTGCTTCTATGAGTTTGACTATTTTAGATTCCACATATAAGTGAGACCATACAATGTCTGTCATTCTGCAACTGGCTTATTTCACTTAGCTTAATGTCCTCCAGGTTCATCCATGTTGTTGTAATTGGCAAGATTGTGTGCCTTTTCTCAATCCTGCAAAGCCAGGCTGGGTGCTGATAGACTGCTGTTTATTTTAACCTAGGGGGTTATTCTCTTCAGGATAGTGCCTGAAGTGTTCAAGGTTGTGTGCCTTCTCCAAATCCAGCAGAGCTGACCTGACTGCTGATATCTGTATGCTGTGGGCTGTCAATAACAGGAGGAAAATTGGGAAGTTCAGAAATATGCTGAAAATGTGCTGGAAATTAAACAGCACACCCCTGAACAACCAATGGGTCAAAGAGGAAATCAAAAAATAAAAAAAACTTAAGACAAAGAAAAATGGAAAAACAATATAAAAAATTTATGGGATGCACCAAAGCAGTTCTAAGAGGGAAGATTACAGCATTGAACATGAAGAAAAAAAGACCTCAAATAAACAACCTATCTTTACACCTCACAGAACTAGAAAAAGAAGAGCAAACTAAGTTCAAACTTAACAGAAGGAAGAAAATAATAAAAATTAGAGAAGAAATAAATAAACTAAATGACTAGAAATACAGTAGAAAAGATCGAGAAAACTAAGAGTTTTTTAAAAAGATGAATGAAATTGACAAATCCTTAGCTAGACAAAGAAAAAAGAGAGAAGACTCAAATAATTGAAATAATAAATGAAAGAAGAGACATTATAACTGATACCACAGAAATACAATATGGACAATTATACATCAATAAATTGGATAACCTAGAAGAAATGGGTAAATTTAATAAAGTTTTATATTAGATCTGTTACAAAAGTACAATGGAAAAAATACAGAACTTTCTATCAAGTGTGATACACTTGTGTACACTTGTGCACTTACTTGACATTTGGAAGGCTACACAAGTCTGTTTTATTTGTTTGTTTAATTTGGCATTATGTAGTATCCATTTCCTCATGGTCCTGCATATCTTAGGTCTATATTTAAGTAAAAATAATGGATCTAGTATCATCAGGCATAAACTAATGTGCCATTGATTCTGAAAAAGATATATCTGCACAGTTTTGTGTTATAACGAGCCACATATCAATCCCAAACTAGGTTTCAAATTAAATCAATATAAAGTAGAAAACATTAAATGTGTTACATATTGTGTCTATATGGCCAGAAAGAAAGTATCAAAAATTAAAAAGGCACCTGAGTTACATTACAGCAATCAATATTACACTAGATAAATCTCTAAAAGAACTAAAGTTGACTCAAGAATAACTTGATTATCATTGAAGCTATTGTAGTGAAAGAAGTGGAATCATGGCCAGGTAGAATGTATCATTTTGATGATATATAAAATAGAGCTTGTTAACTGAGACAAATCAAACCATTGTTTCTGCCTAGCTGAAGTGTCAGCTGTAAGAACTTGAAAGAGAACCTGAAAGTGTGGGAGGAATTTGGAAAGATATTTAGGTAATATTAGAATGATACTTAGAGAGTTAACTCAGGTTCTCCAGTGCACCTATTTAAGAGACACCCTGCATGAGAAATGACACAACATCATCAGAGGCATGCATCTGTTTCATGGGTCATGAAAAAAGAATACGGAACAGAAGCCTCAGGTACAGAATGGAAACAGAATCCTTAGCATAAACACAAGAAAAGAATATACACAGCAGAGTTTTGGTAGACAACTAAACATGCTTTTCTGTTCTCCTCAGTAATGAGGTGAAAGTTGGAAACTACATGAATCAAAATGGATGCTCCAGTGAAAAGATAATAAATTAGTGTAGTAAATATGGAGCCACCTGAGTAGTGTTCTTAAATTTTAATTACTATTAGATAGTTAATTGTCAACCTTAATTCTTGGGTTCTGAGACACTGGAAAAGTTTAGATTCATCACTGTTTATGCTCTGTTTTTATGTTACCCTTCGAAAACCTGGTGTTATTTACTTAAAAACTGCAATGTTATTGTGTAAATATTCATTAATTTTAGTTAATTAATTAATTTACTTTAACATCTTTATAGGAGTATAATTGCTTTACAATGTTGTGTTAGTTTCTGCTGTATAAAAAGTAGCTAGTTTGGGGCTTCCCTCGTGGCACAGTGGTTGAGAGTCTGCCTGCCAATGCAGGGGACACGGGTTCATGCCCCGGTCCAGGAAGATCCCACATGCCGTGGAGCTGCTGGGTCCGTGAGCCATGGCCGCTGAGCCTGCGCTTCCAGAGCCTGTGCTCTGCAACAGGAGAGGCCACAACAGAGAGAGGCCCACGTACCACACACACACAAAAAAAGTAACCAGTTATATGTATACATATATCCCCATATCCACTCCTCTTGCATCTCCCTCCCACCCTCCCTGCCCCTCCCCACTAGGTGGTCATAAAGCACCGAGCTGATCTCCCTAGGTTATGCGGCTGCTTCTCTCTAGCTATCTATTTTACACTTGGTAGTGTATATATGTCAATGCTACACTCTCACTTCGTCCCAGTTTACCAATCCCCCTCCCTATGTCCTCAGATCCATGCTCGACATCTGCATCTTTATTCCTGTCCTGCCCCTATGTTTTTTGAACCATTTTTTTTTTAGATTCCATATATATCTGTTAGGATACGGTATTTGTTTTACACTTTCTGACTTGCTTCACTCTGTATGACAGACTCTATCTAAGTCCATCTATCTCACTAAAAATAACTCAATTTCATTTCTTTTTATGGCTGAGTAATATTCCATTGTATATATGTGCCATATCTTCTTTATCCATTCATCTGTTGCTTCCATGTCCTGGCTATTGTAAATTGAGCTGGAATGAACATTGTGGTACATGACTCTATTTGAATTATGGCTTTTCAGGTATATGCCCAGTAGTGGGATTACTGGGTCATATGGTAGTTCTATTTTTAGTTGTTTTAAGGAACCTCCATACTGTTCTCCATAGTGGCTGTATCAATTTACATTCCCACCAACAGGGCAAGAGGGTTCCCTTTTCACCACACCCTCTCCAGCAATAATTGTTTGTAGATTTTTTGATGGTGGCCATTCTGACTGGTGTGAGGTGATACCTCATATTAGTTTTGATTTGCATTTCTCTAATGATGAGTGATGTTGAGCACCCTTTCATGTGTTTGTTGGCAATCTGTATATCTTCTTTGGAGAAATGTCTATTTAGGTCTTCTGCCCATTTTTGAATTGGGTTGTTTGCTTTTCTGATATTGAGCTGCATGAGCTGTTGAATATTTTGGAGATTAATCCTTTGTCAGTTATTTCGTTTGCAAATATTTTCTCCCATTCTTAGGGTTGTCTTTTTGTCTTTTTTATGGTTTCCTTTGCTATGCAAAAGCTTTTCCGTTTCATCAGGTCACATTTGTTTTTTTGTTCTTATTTCATTTCCCTAGGAGATGGGTCCAAAAGGATCTTGCTGTGATTTATGTCAGTGTTCTGCCTATATTTTCCTTCAAGAGTTTATAGTGTCTGGCCTTACATTTAGGTCTTTAACCCATTTTCAGTTTATTTTTGTGTATAGTGTTAGGAAGTGTTCTAATTTCATTCTTTCACAAGTAGCTGTCCAGTTCTCCCAGCACCACTTATTGAAGCAGCTGTCTTTTCTCCATTATTTATTCTTTCCTCCTTTATCAAGGATAAGGTGACCATATGTGCATGGGTTAATCTCTGGGCATTCTATCCTGTTCCATTGATCAATATTTCTATTTTTGTGCCAGTACCATACTGTCATGATTACTGTAGCCTTGTAGTATAGTCTGAAGTCAGGGAGCCTGATTCCTCCAGCTCCGTTATATTTTTTTCAAGATTGTTTTGGCTATTTGGGATCTTTTGTGTTTCCATACAAATTGTGAATTTTTTTCTTCTAGGTCTGTGAAAAATGCCAGTGGTAGTTTGATAGGGATTGCATTGAATCTGTAGATTGCTTTGGGTAGTAGAGTCATTTTCACAATGTTGATTCTTCCAATCCAAGAGCATGATATATCTCTCTATATGTTTGTATCATCTTTGATTTCTTTCATCAGTGTCTTATAGTTTTCTGCATACATGTCTTTTGTCTCCTTAAGAAGGTTTATTCCTAGGTATTTTATTATTTTTGTTGCAGTCATAAATAGGATTGGTTCTTTAATTTCTCTTTCAGATTTTTCATCATCATTGTGTAGGAATGCAAGAGATTTCTGTGCGTTAATTTTGTATCCTGCTATTTTACCAAGTTCATTGATTTGTTCTAGTAGTTTCCTTGTAGAATCTTTAGGATTCTCTATGTAGAGTAACTTGTCATCTGCAAACAGTGACAGTTTTATTTATTTTCCAATTTGGCTTCCTTTTATTTCTTTACCTTCTCTAATTGCTGTGGCTAAAAGTTCTGAAACTATGTTGAATAATAGTGGTGAGAGTGGATTACCTTGTCTTGCTCCTGATCTTAGAGGAAAGGGTTTCAATTTTTCACCATTGAAAACAATGTTGGCTGTGGGGTTGTCATATATGGCCTTCATTATTTTGAGGTAGGTTCCCTTATGCCTACTTTCTGGAGAGTTTTTATCATAAATAGGTGTTGAATTTTGTCAAAAGCTTTTTCTGCATCTATTGAGATTATTATATGGTTTTTACCTTTCAATTTGTTAATATGGTATATCACATTGATTGATTTGCCTATATTGAAGAATCCTTGCATTCCTGGGATAAACCTCACTTGATCATGGGGTATGATCCTTTTAATGTGCTGTTGCATTCTGTTTGCTAGTATTTTGTTGAGGATTTTTGCATCTATGTTCATCAGTGATATTGGCCTGTAGTTTTCTTTATTTGTGATATCTTTGTCTGGTTTTAGTATCAGGGTGATGGTGGCCTCATAGAATGAGTTTGGGAGCATTCCTCCCTCTGCTATATTTTGGAAGAGTTTGAGAAGGATAGGTGTTAGCTCTTCTCTAAATATTTGACAGAATTCGCCTGTGAAGCCATCTAGTCCTGGGCTTTTGTTGTTGTAGGTTTTTTGTTTTTTTTTTAAATAGGAATACTTCTTTCTATTGTGCTTCACAGATATTGCATTTTTTACAAAATAGAAGTTCTGTGGCAATCCTGGATTGATCAAATCTATCGGCACCCTTTCCCAACAGCATTATTTCAAAATTAACGTACATACATTGTTTTTTAGTCATAATGCTATTATTGCACATTTAATAGAAAAAAGTAAAGTGTAAATCTAACTTTATATATACTAGGGAAGAAAAAATTTTGTGTGACTCAACTTTATTGTGATATTTGCTTTACTGGGGTCTGGATCTAAAACATGCAATATCTCCAAGTTATGCGTGTGTATATAAATATGTGGAAGATTTTTAATCACAGTTTCAATTTCAGTGCTTGTGATTGGTCTGTTCACACTTTCTATTTCTTCCTAGTTCAGTCTTGGAAGTTTGTACTTTTCTACGAATTTGTCCATTTCATCCAGGTTGTCCATTTTATTGGCATATAATTGCTTGTAGTAGTCTCTCATGATCCTTTGTTTTTCTGCAGTGTTAGTTGTTACTTTTCCTTTTTCACTTTTAATTCTGTTTATTTGAGTCTTCTCCCTTTGTTCCTTGATGAGTCTGGCTAATGTTTTATTCATTTTGTTTATCTTCTCAAAGATAGTTTTATTGATCTTTGCTATTGTTTCATTCATTTCTTTTTCATTTATTTCTGATCTGATCTTCATGATTTCTTTCCTTCTGCTAAATTTGGGGGTTTTTTTGTTCTTCTTTCTCTGATTGCTTTAGAGATTGGCAAAAACCTTGGCTGTAGGCTTTTCCTTTTAGGTGTAGGTTTTTCCCTTTAGGTGTAGGTTTTTCCCTTTAGGTGTAAGGTTAGGTTGTTTCCTTGAGATTTTTCTCATTTCTTGAGGTATGATTGTATTGCTATAAACTTCCCTCTTAGAACTGTTTTTGCTGAATCCCATAGGTTTTTGGTCATTGTGTTTCATTGTCATTTGTTTCTAGGTATTTTTTGTTTTCCCCTTTGGTTTCTTCAGTGCTCTCTTTGATATTTAGTAACATATTGTTTAGCCTCCACGTGTCTGTATTTTTTAGTTTTTTTCCTGTAACAGATATCTAGTCTCATACCATTGTGGTAAGAAAAGCACCTTGATCCGATTTCAATTTTCTTAAGTTTACCAAGGCTTGATTTGTGACCCAATATGTGGTGTATCCTGGAGAATTTTCCATGAGCACTTGAGAAGAAAGTGTATCCTCTTGTTTTTGGATGGAGTGTCCTATAAATATCAGTTAAGTCTCTCAGGTCTAAGGTGTCTTTTAAAGCTTGTGTTTCCTTATTTATTTTCATTTTTGATTATCTGTGATTGGTGAAAATGGGGTGTTAAATTACCCGACTATGAATGTGTTACTGTCAATTTCCCCTTTTATGGCTGTTAGCATTTGCCTTATGTAGTGAGGTGCTCCTATGTTGGGGGCATAAACATTTACAATTGTTATAACTTCTTCTTGGATTGATCCCTTGATCATTATGTAGTGTCCTTCTTTGTCTCTTGTAATAGTCTTTATTTTAAAGTCTATTTTTTCTGATATGCATATTGCTACTCCAGCTTTCTTTTGATTTTCATTTGCATAGAATATCTTTTTGTATCCCCTCACTTTCAGTCTGTATGTGCCCCTAGGTCTGAAGTGGGTCTCTTATAGACAGCATATATATGGGTCTTGTTTTGTATCCATTGAGCCAGTCTGTGTCTTTTGGTTGGAGCATTTAATTCATTTACACTTAAGTTAATTATTGATATGTATGTTCCTATTACCATTTTCTTAATTGTTTTGGGTTAGTGATTGTAGTTCTTTTTCTTCTCTTCTGTTTCCTGCCTAGAGAAGTTCCTTTAGCATTCGTTGTAAAGCTTTTTTGGTGGTGCTGAATTCTCTTAACTTTTGCTTGTCTGTAAGGGTGTTAATTTCTCCATCAAATCTGAATGAGATCCTTGCTGGGTAAAGTAATCTTGGCTGTAGATTTTTCCCTTTCATCCCTTTAAATATGCTGTGCCGCTCCCTTCTGGCTTGCAGAATTTCTGATGAAGGATCAGCTGTTATCCTTATGGGGTTTCCCTTGTATGTTATTTGTTGCTTTTCCCTTACAGTTTTTAATATTTTTTCTTTGAATTTGATTTTTGATAGTTTGATTAATATGTGTCTTGGCATGTTTCTCCTTGGATATATCCTCTATGGGACTCTCTTTGCTTCCTGGACTTGATTGACTATTTCCTTTCCCCTGTTAGTGAAGTTTTCAACTATAATTGTTTGAAATATTTTCTCAGACCCTTTCTTTTTCTCTTCTTCTTCTGGGACCCCTATAATTCAAATGTTGGTGCATTTAATGTTGTCCCAGAGGTCTCTAAGTCTGTCCTCAATTCTTTTCATCTTTTTTCTTTATTCTGCTCTGCTGCAGTTATTTCCACTATTTTATCTTCCAGGTCACTTGTCCGTTCTTCTGCCTCAGTTATTGTGCTATTGATTCCTTCTAGAGAATTTTTAGTTTCCTTTATTGTGCTGTTCATCATTGTTTGTTAGTTCTTCTACAGTCTTGTTGAATGTTTCTTTTATTTTTTCCATTCTATTTCCGAGATTTTGGATCATCTTTACTATCATTACTCTGAATTCTTTTTCAGGTAGACTGCCTGTTTCCTCTTCATTTGTTTGGTCTGGTGGCTTTTTACCTTGCTCCTTCAACTGCTGCATATTTCTCTGTTTTCTCATGTTGATTAACTTAGTTTGTTTGGGGTCTCCTTTTCACAGGCTGTGGTTCTTATTTCCCTTTTTTTTGGTGTCTGTCCCTAGTGGGTGAGTTTTGTCCAGTGGCTTGTGTAGACTTCCTGGTGTAGGGATCTGATGCCTGTGTTCTGTTGGGTGGGGCTGGATCTTGTCCTTTTGGTAAGCAGGGCCTCATCCATTTGTGTGTTTTGGGGTGTCTGTGAACTTAGTATTACTTTAGGCAGCCTCTCTGCTAATGGGTGGGGTTGTGTTCCTGTCTTGCTAGTTTTTCGGCATGGGGCATCCAGCACTGGATGTTGCTGGCCTTTGTGTGGAGCTAGGTCTTATGTTGAGGTGAAGATCTCTGGGAAAGCTCTCACCAATTGATAATATGTGGGTCCAGGAGGTTTCTGGTGGTCCAATGTCCTTGACTTGGCTCTCCCACATCCAAGGCTAGGGCCCAACACCTGGCTAGGGGACCAAGACCCTGTCAGCTGCATGGCTAGGTACGTGGGTATTTTCTTGCCTTTTGGGAAGTCTGAGGTCTTCTGCCAGCATTCAGTAGGTGTTTTGTAGGAGTTGTTCCACATGTAGATGTACTTTTTATTGTATTTGTGGGGAGGTAGGTTATCTCTACGTCTTACTCCTCCATCATCTTGAAGGTCCACCATATGTTAACTTTTTAAAAAATATATTTATTTATTTATTTATTTTTATTTTTGGCTGCACTGGATCTTCGTTGCTGTGCATGGGCTTTCTCTAGTTGTGTTGAGCAGGGGCTACTGTTCATTGTGGTGCATAGGCTTCTCATTGCGGTGGCTTCTCTTGTTGTGGAGCACCAGCTCTAGGCATGCGGGCTTCAGTACTTGCAGCATGCAGACTCAGTAGTTGTGGCTCATGGGCTCTAGAGTGCAGGCTCAGTCATTGTGGCGCACAGTCTTAGTTGCCCTGCGGCATGTGGGATCTTCCCGGACCAGGGCATGAACCTGTGTCACCTGCACTGGCAGTCGGATTCTTAATCACTGCACCACCAGGGAAGCTCACCACAATATGTAAATTTTAAAAGAGTAAGTTGTGAATAATATATTAAGGATCTCCATATGGAGGCAAAATATATTTGAACGCTTAAACATTAATTCACTATAATTTTTTTAAAAATATAGACACTTGATTTTTCAGATAATATTTATGTAACTATATTGAAATTCTGTTTGATCTAGTTAACATTTCCTTTGATTTTAGTTTAAATGTTTTTCTTTAAATAACCAGCCCAATGAAGGTGGCTAAATTTTTATTTGAGTCTCCTTTAATAACTTAAGGTTTAGTTATTAAATAAGATGGCTATCTAGCAAAATATAAGTGAAAGTTGATATATTGAATAGAGAGTTATTTGCAATTTAATTTAAAAATGACTCCCAGTCACTTCTCTTTTGGATGCAAAATGGTCACAGTAGTCATTGGAATCTGCTATGCAATGATTTATTTGAGCAGAATGTGAAATTTCACAGTTAATTATGGCCACATATTGTAAGATATTATTTTATGTGTGTCATTTGTCCTGAGGAATGTAAGAGGTTGTAGATACACATTTAAGAATAAAGTTTTCACTGATAATGTTTTCCTAATGATATTGCCTTCTAATAGAAATGACACTTTTTTCTATTTCTTGGGAAATACTTCCTATGGAAGCATTGGAAATAGTTTTTCCTTTTATTTGCTATTAACAATTTCCCCATGGCATTACAGAGAAGACAAAGTATTACTGTGGCTAAAACCCACTAGATGTGAATGTTGACACTTTGTCACATCTCACCCTTTGGTCCAGTAATTCTGAGGCCTGATCACATTTGGACCCATCATTTGCTATTAATGTATTGCCAATGGGTCTCTAATCAGTCAAGAAACAGCTATACAAAGAGAAGTACGAGAAGACCACTAATTAACTTATTGAAAATGATGGTGTAAAAAATTTAATATAAGGCAAGTAGGGTTTCTTGAATAATAAGCAACATCTTTGTATGGTAGCAGGGACAATAAAAGTATTGTGTTAATTTCCAAGCCCATTTCTTTTAGTTTTGTTTGTTTGCCTGGTGTGGGTCATTAAGATGAGTCATCTATTTAATGGGTTGCAGATCTAATTTTTGATCCTGGTTTCTATTTTCATGTCATGTTCCATAGAACTTGATTGAGATTTCTCCCCAGTGATACCAAGAAAAGCCTTGAATATAGCCACTGACCCCAAATGAGGAAATTTTGGGTTTCTCTCCCCTCTTCTCCTTTTGTATCATGCCTACTGTGTAAGTTGCCAGCCAAGTCTTGTAGGATTTACTTTAACAAAGTCCATCTTAACTTTATTGTGATTTTCTTTTCCACTACCAATTTTGTTGGTCAAATATTTGTATCCTTTCTTTAACAGACCATTGCAATAGCTTCCTACATGATCTTCTACATTTTATCTACCTCACCAGTTGCTGAACTGATCATGGGACTCACTTGCTCAGCACTGTTCTGTAGCTCCCCAGTGGCATATCAAATTAAGCATAGATGCCTTGTCATTTAAGTTCAAGTCACTGCACAATATTGATCCATTCTACCTCTTCTGCCTTGTCTTTTCCTACTCCCATTTCTACCAGGAATTCAACCAAAATGTAACATTTATTACCTCCCACTTATACTATATATATGTCACTTCTGAACTCTGATCATTCTTGTTCCCCCTACCTATAAATGACCATAAACCTTTTCAGACCCCTCTACATCCCTAATAGTTGATATGGCATTGAAATATGAATTTCATATGTGAAATAAGAAAAAAACCTTTTTTTTTCAATCCTACAACAGGTCTCAACCCCTTTTTCTTTGAATCCTCTAGAACTTTGAATATTTTTGGCAGCACTGATCATATTTTACCTTGCATTTGTGTTATTTTACTAAATAGAATAAAAATAGCAATAGATAACACTTACTGAGCAATTAGTATATGCCAGGCACTGTACTGAGAACTTTACATGGATTATTTTACTTAATTTCACCACATTTCTCTTATGTAGGCCCTATTATTATCACCACTTTACAAATGGTGAAATTGAGGCTGAAAGAGATTTTGTAATTTATTCTATGTTACTAGTCACCTAGTAAGCACCAGTATCAGGATTTGAACTCAAGCACTCTACTTCCAGAGTCCTCTGAAAAGAACTGTGTTTTCCTTTTCTTCTTGTAGAGCAATGCTTTTATTATACTAGGCTCTAAATAAATATTTATTGAAATGAATCTGGACAATTACTTCATTTTCCTGGCATTTATAATAATTGATAACTATCTGTTTCCTATCAACATACTTCTACCAGGATGAGTAAGTTAATGAAACATTACGTATGATGGTAAATATACTTGTATTTTATCACAAGGAAATTTTGAGGTGGAAATTCACTTTGTGATTGTTAAGAATATCAAGAAGTGAAATTGTAAATTAGAACCCCTCTGAAGTTGTTTGTGTTCCTCTAGATGAGTACTGCATACTTGCCATATTCTTTGTAGCAAATATGACTAAGTGGAATAGATGTATGGGTTTATCTACGACTCATTCAAGTCAGTAGGAGGTGAACATTTCTGAATGAAAATCAGCCTTAAATTCCCTTTGACATGTATATTGCATTTATTTTATTTTTTTAAGATTTATTTACTATTTATTTATTTTATTTTTGGCTGTATCGGGTCTTAGTTGCAGCACGTGGGATCTTTGTTGAGGCATGTGGGATCTTCATTGTCGTGAGAGGGCTTATCTCTAGTTGTGGCGTGTGGGTTTTCTCTTCTCTAGTTGTGGCACACAGGCTCCAGGGCCCTTGGGCTCTGTAGTTGTGGCGCGCAAGTTCCAGAGCACATGGGCTCTGTAGTTTGTGGCACGTGGGCTCTAGTTGAGGTGTGCGAGCTCAGTAGTTGTGGCATGTGGGCTTAGTTGCCCTGTGGCATGTGGGATCTTAGTTCCCTGGCCAGGGATCAAACCCACATTCCCTGTACTGCAACGTGGATTTTTTACCACTGGACCACCAGGGAAGTCCCGCGTTTATTTTTAATATTTCTCTATACTCCACTTTTATTCTCTTCTTGCTACTTGATAAGATGAAATATCTGTTACTGTCAAGTGAATATTCTTTGTAATGAGGATACATCGTGAAATTTTGATAATTGCTCCACATATTATACGATTCATACCAAATTGTATAAAATAACAAATTTCACAGCAATGTAACTTAGTTAAGGCCAAATTAAGTAGGATATTAAACCTTAAGTAGTGGTGGGAAACACAATACTCTTTTACTATTATAATTTTTCATTTATTATGTCAAACACTCTGGATATCAAGTCATTGCATTCAAACAAAATAGTCTTGTAAACCTGTATAGTATTGAACATGCTTCAACAGAAATGATCATCCTTGGCAATTTTGTTACCTTACTAAAAAACTGTCCATTAATATACATTTACAGCTAGCTAAAATAGGATGTTCATATTAGTATTTTTCTAGAATCAATGATACATTTCAGCAGCATGAGAAATTTTAAACTGATAAATGTATTATGATTATTAGAAAAGTTATAAAATGGTGATTCAGGGTAGAAGTTGGAATGAAAACATTTGGGTATATATTTTTCTTCATT
Organism: Leucopleurus acutus; assembly: GCF_964270905.1. Classification (NCBI taxonomy): domain Eukaryota; kingdom Metazoa; phylum Chordata; class Mammalia; order Artiodactyla; family Delphinidae; genus Leucopleurus; species Leucopleurus acutus. Next base: position 80,888,919 of record NC_139148.1, read on the forward strand.
TATTCAGTTTGCTGAAAACTTCTCAAAGTCGTATTTTACAAATGGGAGAACAGGGATCTCAGAGGTACCATGGGCAGTCCAATGGACAGAGGATGAGACGGAGAGGCTATGCTTTGAAGGAAATTTTAGAAGTTTCAATTATTCACTGTTGATAGCAAAAAGTTTCATACTCATGAATGAGGCAAGCCTACTATGTCACCTGAGTATGTATTTGACATCTCTTCCCCTCTGACTTTAAGATCATTTTAACAATTTCAGTTACTTTGATGTTTTCAATATAAATATTGAGCAATGGGGAAGAGAAGCCTGGATTCATAGAAATTCTCAATGGCTTTGCAGATACAAAATTTAAGGAACACATTACCTTTTTTTTTTCTGGCTTTTAAAAATCTTTTATTTTCTCTGTAATACTGCTTACCAAGATGTCATGATGCTAAGAACAAGAAATGTACAATTCGGAAAAATTGTTGGTGAGATTAGATTAGAAGGGAGGGATGTGTATTTACTGAAGGAGGAGCATAACTTTTTTTTTTAACATCTTTATTGGGGTATAATTGCTTTACAATGGTGTGTTAGTTTCTGATTTATAACAAAGTGAATCAGTTATAGATATACATATGTTCCCATATCTCTTCCCTCTTGCATCTCCCTCCCTCCCACCCTCCCTATCCCACACCTCGAGGCGGTCACAAAGCACCGAGCTGATCTACCTGTGCTATGCGGCTGCTTCCCACTAGCTATCTACCTTACGTTTGGTAGTGTATATATGCCCATGCCTCTCTCTCGCTTTGTCACAGCTCACCCTTCCCCTTCCCCATATCCTCAAGTCCGTTCTCTAGTAGGTCTGTGTCTTTATTCCTCTCTTACCCCTAGGTCCTTCATGACACTTTTTTTCCTTAAAATCCGTATATATGTGTTAGCATATAGTATTTGTCTTTCTCTTTCTGACTTACTTCACTCTGTGTGACAGACTCTAGGTCTATCCACCTCATTACAAATAGCTCAATTTCATTTCTTTTTACGGCTGAGTAATATTCCATTGTATATATGTGCCACATCTTCTTTATCCATTCATCCAATCATGGGCACATAGGTTGTTTCCATCTCCGTGCTATTGTAAATAGAGCTGCAATGAACATTTTGCTACATGACTCTTTTTGAATTATGGTTTTCTCAGGGTATATGACCAGTAGTGGGATTGCTGGGTCATATGGTAGTTCTATTTGTAGTTTTTTAAGGAACCTCCATACTGTTTTCCATAGTGGCTGTACCAGTTCACATTCCCACCAGCAGTGAAAGAGTGTTCCATTTCTTCATACCCTCTCCAGCATTTACTCTTTCTAGATTTTTTGATGATGGCCATTCTGACTGGTGTGAGATGATATCTCATTGTAATTTTGATTTGCATTTCTCTAATGATTAATGATGTTGAGCATTCTTTCATGTGTTTGTTGGCAGTCTGTATATCTTCTTTGGAGAAATGTCTATTTAGGTCTTCTGCCATTTTTGGATTGGGTAGTTTGTTTTTTTGTTATTGAGCTGCATGAGCTGCTTGTAAATTTTGGAGATTAATCCTTTGTCGGTTGCTTCATTTGCAAATATTTTCTCCCATTCTGAGGGTTGTCTTTTGGTCCTGTTTATGGTTTCCTTTGCTGTGCAAAAGCTTTGAAGTTTCATTAGGTCCCATTTGTTTATTTTTGTTTTTATTTCCATTTCTCTATGAGGTGGGTCAAAAAGGATCTTGCTGTGATTTATGTCATAGAGTGTTCTGCCTATGCTTTCCTCTAAGAGTTTGATAGTTACTGGCCTTACATTTAGGTCTTTAATCCATTTTGAGCTTATTTTTGTGTATGGTGTTAGGGAGTGATCTAATCTCATACTTTTACATGTACCTGTCCAGTTTTCCCAGCACCACTTATTGAAGAGACTGTCCTTTCTCTACTGTACATTCCTGCCTCCTTTATCAAAGATAAGGTGACCATATGTGTGTGGGTTTATCTCTGGGCATTCTATCCTGTTCCACTGATCTTTCTGTTTTTGTGCCAGTACCATACTGTCTTGATTACTGTAGCTTTGCAGTATAGTGTGAAGTCAGGGACCCTGATTCCTCCATCTCCGTTTTCCGTTCTCAAGATTGCTTTGGCTATTCGGGGTCTTTTGTGTTTCCATACAAATTGTGAAATGTTTTGTTCTAGCTCTGTGAAAAATGCCAGTGGTAATTTGGTAGGGATTGCATTGAATCTGTAGATTGCTTTGGGTAATACAGTCATTTTCACAATGTTGATTCTTCCAATCCAAGAACATGGTATATCTCTCCATCTATTTGTATCATCTTTAATTACTTTCATCAGTGTCTTATAATTTTCTGCATACAGGTCTTTTGTCTCCTTAGGTAGGCTTATTCCTAGATATTTTATTCTTTTTGTTGCAATGGTAAATGGGAGTGTTTTCTTGATTTCACTTTCAGATTTTTCATCATTAGTGTATAAGAATGCCAGAGATTTCTATGCATTAATTTTGTATCCTGCAACTTTACCAAATTCATTGATTAGCTCTAGTAGTTTTCTGGTAGCATCTTTAGGATTCTCTATGTATAGTATCATGTCATCTGCAAACAGTGACAGCTTTACTTCTTCTTTTCCAACTTGGATACCTTTTATTTCCTTTTCTTCTCTGATTCCTGTGGCTAAAACTTCCAAAATTATGTTGAATAAGAGTGGTGAGAGTGGGCAACCTTGTCTTCTTCCTGATGTTAGTGGAAATGCTTTCAGTTTTTCACCATTGAGAATGATGTTGGCTGTGGGTTTGTTATACATGGCCTTTATTATGTTGAGGAAAGTTCCCTTTATGCCTACTTCCTGCAGGGTTTTTATCATAAATGGGTGTTGAATTTTGTCAAAAGCTTTCTCTGCATCTATTGGGATGATCATATGGTTATTCTCCTTCAATTTGTTAATATGGTTTATCACATTGATTGATTTGCATATATTGAAGAATCCTTGCATTCCTGGAATAAACCCCACCTGTCCATGGTGTATGATGCTTTTAATGTGCTGTTGGATTCTGTTTGCTAGTATTTTGTTGAGGATTTTTGCATCTATGTTCATCAGTGATATTGGCCTGTAGTTTTCTTTTGTGACATCTTTGTCTGGTTTTGGTATCAAGGTGTTGGCATCCTCGTAGAATGAATTTGGGAGTGTTCCTCCCTCTGCTATATTTTGGAAAAGTTTGAGAAGTATAGGTGTTAGCTGTTCTTAAATGTTTGATAGAATTCGCCTGTGAAGCCATCTGGTCCTGGGCTTTTGTTTGTTGGAAGATTTTTAATCACAGTTTCAATTTCAGTGCTTGTGATTTGTCTGTTCATATTTTCTATTTCTTCCTGATTCGTTCTTGGCAGGTTGTGCATTTCTAAGAATTTGTCCATTTCTTCCAGTTTGTCCATTTTCATGGCATAGAGTTGCTTGCAGTAATCTCTCATGATCTTTTGTATTTCTGCAGTGTAGTTGTTACTTCTCCTTTTTCATTTCTAATTCTATTGATTTGAGTCTTCTCCCTTTTTGTCTTGATAAGTCTGGCTAATGGTTTATCAATTTTGTTTATCCTTTCAAAGAACCAGCTTTTAGTTTTACTGATCTTTGCTATCGTTTCCTTCATTTCTTTTTCATTTATTTCTGATCTGATTTTTGTGATTTCTTTCCTTCTGCTAATTTTGGGGTTGTTTTGTTCTTCTTTCTCTAATTGCTTTAGGTGCAAGGTTAGGTTGTTTATTCGAGATGTTTCCTGTTTCTTAAGGTGGGCTTGTATTGGTATAAACTTCCCTCTTAGAACTCCTTTTGCTGCATCCCATAGGTTTTGCATCATCGTGTCTCCATTGTCATTTGTTTCTAGGTATTTTTTTATTCCCTCTTTGATTTCTTCAGTGATCACTTCGTTGTTAAGTAGTGTATTGTTTAGCCTCCATGTGTTTTTAATTTTTACAGATCTTTCCTTGTAATTGATATCTACTCTCATAGCGTTGTGGTTGGAAAAGATACTTGATATAATGTCAATTTTCCTAAATTTACCAAGGCTTGATTTGTGACCCAAGACATGATCTATCCTGGAGAATGTTCCATGAACACTTGAGATAAATGTGTATTCTGTCGTTTTTGTATGGAGTGTCCTATAAATATCAATTAATTCCATCTTGTTTAAGGTATCATTTAAAGCTTGTGTTTCCTTATTTATTTTCATTTTGGATGATCTGTCCATTGGTGAAAATGGGGTGTTAAAGTCCCCTACTATGAATGTGTTACTGTCGATTTCCCCTTTTATGGCTGTTAGTATTTGCCTTATGTATTGAGGTGCTCCTATATTGGGTGCATAAATATTTACAGTTGTTATATCTTCTTCTTGGATCGATCCTTTGATCATTATGTAGTGTCCTTCTTTGTCTCTTCTAATAGTCTTTATTTTAAAGTCTATTTTGTCTGATATGAGAATTGCTACTCCAGCTTTCTTTTGGTTTCCATTTGCATGGAATATCTTTTTCCATCCCCTTACTTTCAGTCTGTATGTGTCTCTAGGTCTGAAGTGGGTCTCTTGTAGACAGCATATATATGGGTCTTGTTTTTGTATCCATTCAGCCAATCTGTGTCTTTTGGTGGGAGCATTTAATCCATTTACATTTAAGGTAATTATCGATATGTATATTCCTATTCCCTTTTTCTTAATTGTTTTGGGTTCATTATTGTTGGTATTGTCCTTCTCTTGTGTTTCTTGCCTAGAAAAGTTCCTTTAGCATTTGTTGTAAAACTGGTTTTGTGGTGCTGAACTCTCTCAGCTTTTTCTTGTCTGTAAAGGTTTTACTTTCTCCATCAAATATGAATGAGATCCTTCCTGGGTAGAGTAATCTTGGTTGCAGCTTTTTCTCCTTCATCACTTTAAATATGTCCTGCCACTCACTTCTGGTTTGCAGTGTTTCTGCTGAAAGATCAGCTGTTAACCTTATAGGGATTCCCTTGTGTGTTATTTTTTGTTTTTCCCTTGGTGCTTTTAATATGCTTTCTTTGTATTTAATTTTTGACAGTTTGATTAATATGTGTCTTGGTGTGTTTCTCCTTGGATATATCCTGTATGGGACTCTCTGTGGTTCCTGGACTTGATTAACTATTTCGTTTCCCATATTAGGGAAGTTCTCAACTCTAATCTCTTCAAATATTTTCTCAGTTCCTTTCTTTTTCTCTTCTTGTTCCAGATCCCCTGTAATTTGAATGTTGGTGCATTTAATGTTGTCCCAGAGGTCTCTGAAACTCTCCTCGGTTCTTTTCATTCTTTTTTTTTTTTCTGCTCTGCAGTAATTATTTCCACTATTTAATCTTCCAGTTCACTTATCCGTTCTTCTGCCTCAGTTATTCTGCTATGGATCCCATCTAGAGTATTTTTCATTGCATTTATTGTGTTGTTCATCATTGTTTGTTTCATCTTTAGTTCTTCTAGGTCCTTGTTAAGTGTTTCTTGCATTTTGTCTATTCTATTTCCAAGATTTTGTATCATCTTTACTATCATTATTCTGAATTCTTTTTCAGGTAGACTGCCTATTTCCTCTTCATTTGTTAGGTCTGGTGGGTTTTTATCTTGCTTCTTCATCTGCTGTGTGTTTTTCTGTCTTCTCATTTTGCTTATCTTACTGTGTTTGGGGTCTCATTTTTGCAGGCTGCAGGTTCGTAGTTCCTGTTGTTTTTGGTGTCTGTCCCCAGTGGCTAAGGTTGGTTCACTGGGTTGTGTAGGCTTCCTGGTGGAGGGGACTAGTGCCTGTGTTCTGATGGATGAGGCTGTATCTTGTCTCTCTGGTGGGCAGGTCCATGTCTAGTGGTTTGTTTTGGGGTGTCTGTGGACTTATTATGATTTTAGGCACCCTTTCTGCTAATGGGTGGGGTTGTGTTCTTGTTTCACTAGTTGTTTGGCATAGGGTGTCCAGCACTGTAGCTTGCTGGTCGCTGAGTGAAGCTGGGTGCTTGCGTTGAGATGGAGATCTCTGGGAGATTTTCACCATTTGATATTATGTGGAGCTGGGAGGTCTCTTGTTGACCAGTGTCCTGAAGTTGGCTCTCCCATCTCAGAGGCACAGCACTGAGTCCTGGCTGCAGCACCAAGAGCCTTTCATCCACATGGCTCAGAATAAAAGGGAGAAAAAGTAGAGAGAAAGAATTAGTAAAAGTAGGAAGAAAGAAAGAAAGAAAGAAAGAAGATAAAGTAAAATAAAATAAAGTTATTAAAATTAAAAATAATTATTAAGAAAAAAAATTTAAAAAAATAAGACTGACAGAACTCTAGGACAAATGGTGGAAGCAAAGCTATACAGCCAAAATCTCACACAGAAGCATACACATACACACTCACAAAAAGAGGAAAAGGGGAAAAAATCATAAATCTTGCTCTCAAAGTCTACCTCCTCAATTTGGGATGATTCGTTGTCTATTCATATATTCTACAGATTCAGGGCACTTTAAGTTGATTATGGAGCTTTAATCCGCTGCTTCTGAGGCTGCTGGGAGAGATTTCCCTTTCTCTTCTTTGTTCTCACAGCTCCCAGCTGCTCAGCTTTGGATTTGGCCCCACCTCTGCGTGTAGGTCGATGGAGGGCATCTGTTTTTTGCTCAGAGAGGACGGGGTTAAAGGAGCTGCTCATTTGGGGGCTCTAGCCCACTCAGGCCGCGGGGAGGGAGGGGCATGGAGTGCGGGGCGAGCCTGCAGCGGCAGAGGCCGATGAGACTTTGCACCAGCCTGAGGCTCACCGTGCGTTCTCCCAGGGAAGTTGTCCCTGGATCCTGGGAACCTGGCAGTGGCGGGCTGCACAGTCTCCCCGGAAGGGAGGTGTGGATAGTGACCTGTGCTTGCACACAGGCTTCTTGGTGGTGCCAGCAGCAGCCTTAGCGTCTCCTGCCCGTCTCTGGGGTCCGCGCTTTTAGCCTCGCCTCGCGCCCATCTCTGGAGCTCCTTTAAGCAGTGCTCTTAATCCCCTCTCCTAGTGCACCAGGAAACAAAGAGGGAAGAAAAATTCTCTTGCCTCTTCGGCAGCTCCAGACCTTTTCCCGGACTCCCTCCCGGCTAATCGTGGTGCACTAACCCCTTCAGGCTTTGTTCACGCAGCCAACCCCAGTCCTCTCCCTGTGCTCAGTCCAAAGCCTGAGCCTCAGCTCGCAGCCCCACCCTCCCCGGCGGGTGAGCAGACAAGCCTCTCAGGCTGGTGAGTGCTGGTCGGCACGGATCCTCTGTGTGGAAATCTCCCCCCTTTTCCCTCTGCACCCCTGTTGCTGCACTCTCTTCTGCAACCCCGTAGCTCCCTGCTCTGCCACCCGCAGTCTCCGCCTGCGAAGGGGCTTCTAGTGTGTGGAAACCTTTCCTCCTTCACAGCTCCCTCCCACTGGTGCAGGTCCAGTCCCTATTCTTTTTTCTCTGTGTTTCTTTTTCTCTTGTGCCCTACCCAGGTACATGGTGAGTTTCTTGCCTTTTGGGAGGTCTGAGGTCTTCTGCCAGCGTTCAGTAGGTGTTCTGTAGGAGTTATTCCACGTGTAGATGTATTTCTGGTGTATCTGTGGGGAGCAAGGTGATCTCTGTGTCTTACTCTTCCGCCATCTTCCCCTTGTCCTCCCACATTACTTATATTAAATGAGTAAACTTACTTAAATTGAACAAATGTTCCAATAAGGATAAATTGTTTCTTATATCAACAAAAAATGATTACTTCCATTTTCTTTGTGTCTCATCTCTCTGTGCTTCAGTTCCATCAGTAAAATGGGACTAAAATAGTACTTACCTCACAGGATTGTTTTCAGAATTAATCCAGGCAGAGCTTTATCAACGTGCCTGGCACATAGCAAGTACTCATTATTGTGCTTTTTATAATAGTTATAAATATAATAACAACAACATTAGTAAAAATTTGGGTGGATGATTTAGTTTGTGTCTATTTGCCAGTGCAGTATTTTTTTTCTTTAATCTGAAATCTGCTTTCATTTGAATCTCTCAATCCCTCAGACCAATGAACTGTCCTTTACACTCACCCTCAAATATAGAGCCTGTCCCAAGCCCTGACCATTTCTCTGCATATTAGCTGAAAAAACCCTTGCCTCTTGGTCTCCCTGGATTTTGCTGTTTTCCAAAAGCCTCCCATTTCCCAGTTGCCTGTGTCTGAGAGTATTTGGCTGCAGATGTATGCAGTTATCAGGTCTTGGTTCAGGATGAATTTTAGTTATTTCCTGACCATATTTCTAACCTCTCAGACTCCTTTGAGATTCTCTCTTGGTTGATTCTGAACAGCTTTGATTTAAGCTCATGTATGGATTTCATAGCGTTGACTGCTAGCATTTTCCAAACGTAAAATGAACTTGTTCACTGAGACTGAACATTTTACAGGGGTTGGTTAGTTCACTTGGTTTGAGTTTCATTTTAATGAAGTAGAAGTTGAGGATTCAGTCCCCAGGAGGGCTAGTTAGCTTCACTGTGCTCCTGGCCAAAGCCTGAGTTTCCAGCCCTTGGAGGCAGACAGAGTTGTAAACTTGGTCACGGACATCCCTAGACCCTGGACATTGACAGACTTCTGAAATATTTAGTTTTAAACTTTCTGTTTTGTTCATTTTAGCATATATACACTTCAGCCATGAAGCAGTGAAGGAGAAGACCAGGAATCGGTCTGAACTTGGTGAGACCATTACTGCCAATTAGAATTAAGAACAAACATATCTTCTTCCATATCTCAACGTGGAAGAAGCAAACTTTTGAATAGATATTTTATTTTGTTAAAGAAAATCCCATGTTAAAACTGAATGCATATATCCACACCTACCTATTCATTCCTTTTCAATACACGTTTTACTCTGGTGCAGGTATCACTTTTAAATATGTCTCACCCTGAGTATGTAAGATGTGACAGAGCCTACTGCTTTAATAATTGATACATGTAGTAATAACTGGGTTGCTGACATTCTTTAACTCTTTAGTTCTTTAATGCTTCAACCCTGGTCAAATGAATACTGGGAATTTTATAATGTTTTATTTATATTATATACACTTCTTGTAATGATGTGGCAGTCTAATTTCCAGAATCAGGTGGATAGTTATAGATTTTGATTTTTTAACAGCATTTTTAAAGAATTGAAATTTTAAGCTTTTTTTGTGGTGAACTATATTTTCACAATATTGCATTTTTTTGGTATCAGATATATATATATACACATTTTTTCAAAGCCAGAATCTTTTTTAGTGTATCAGAGACTCCCTATGCCTGTTTATAGTTTTTTGTTTTGTTTTGTTTTCTTTACCAAATAGTGATATGACTTTTTGGTACTTAAAAAGTGAAAAAAATCATTTGTGAAAACTTTAAAATAAATATCAGCTCTTTATTATAGCTTTTCAATATTAAAATTGAGTTTGTTCAACTGGAATATTCTGTAGATTCTCCACTCATGTAATGCTCTACTTTCATGATTGACTTCCTAAAGTGGATTATCTCTTCACAAAAAAATCAGGAGCAAGGTACTCATTGTGCTTTCCTTGCTATTCATGAATGAAAATAAATAGTCTTCTTTCCTACTTTACATTTCTTGTGAGCTGGTTGGAATGACCTAGAGTAAAACCTGAATGTCACAACTTATTTCTCTCCACTGAGCTGAGAGCCTAAAGAAAGTGCTGACTAAGCAACTCATTTTCTCCTTGTCTAGATCACATTATATCTCCTCTAGGACCCTGCATCTAGGTTATAAGATTTAAAGTTCTTTAATCTCCTATTTCCCAGAAGCAATATACTAAACCAATCTTGTTTTTCTGGGACACTGCTTTCATTATCCTTTCCTTTGTCTGCCAAGAGTTCTATCCCTACTCTACTGTGATTTGGGTTGTGATTTGGGAACCTAGGAGAAGGTAGAGTTGATGGGCCCTGGCAGCGAGTAGAGAAGTGAGCCTCAGATTGCTTATTTTTCCACATGAAAATCTGGTTAATTGCTTCCCCTACAAACTGCAGATAACCAAAACAAGTAACATTTTGGTGAGCATTTTCAGTAATAGTCTATGGCTTAGTTCAACTGATTATTTCCTTAATTTAAAGGTTTGGTTTGTTTTGATTTTACTTCAATTCCATGTGTTACAATGCCCTCAAGGAAAACAAAAACAATGCCTGGGTTTCTCTAAGAAATAAGAGAATGGAATGTCTTTTTGTAATAACTTTTCATAGGATGGGCATCCAAGGCAGACGGAGTGATCTCCTTCATTGCCCTGCCTGGAGACTCCCTACTATACATAATATGAAAGTGTATGAATGTTTAGTGTGGGGAATCCTTGATGGCTTGGAGTTCTTAGATTAGGTTTTTTATGATAAACAAAAAATACTTTTTACAACTTATGAAGATGAAAAGCAAAATGTATGAACTGTGAAATCAATAACAAAAATATGAGATTAAGAAATTTAAGCCCACATTGGACTTAATCATGGCATGCTCAAGGTTCTTCCATATTAAAAAAAAAAAACTTTGACCCTGTGTCTATTTCCAGTTACCTTGTCTTCCACTCAAACCAGTGAACTAGGAAGAGTGATATGCAATCTATCAGCATTTTTTTTTTTTACCATCTATGCCTTAACCCACTGCAGTCTGGCTGGTGCCCTTAAGAAATTGCTCTTGCTAATAAATTCACCAATGATCATTTAATTGGCAACTGAAGTGACATCTGGATTTAATCTGTTCCACCATACATTAGTTTTATGATCTTTGGCAACCTAGCTGATTTTTGTAAAATGGTGATAATAATGGTACCTACCTCATAGGATGATGTGAAGATTAAATATGATAATGTATATCCAGGACTTGATGCAGTTCCTGGCTCAGTAAATGTTAAATATTATTGTTCTTCCCCTCTCTTCAGTTCTCTGTGACATTCCACACTATTATTCTTTTTGAAACTCTTCTAGTTCTCCTCTTGGGTTTTCATTAATCCACTCTGATCCCTTTCCTGCTTTGTGAATTATTTATCCATCTTTCTTGAAAGCTCCTGTTCCTCCAACCATTTTGACATTAGTAAAAGGACAAATCTGAGTTAATATCTTGGCTCTGACACTTACAAGTATTATAAGCTTGGGCAAGTTACTTAACCTCCCTCAACCTTTGTGTCTTCATCTGCAAAATGGCACTTAATTGGTACCCACTTCCAAAGTTTGTTATGAGGATATTTATCTATTAATTAATTTGACAAATATTTATTGAGTACTTACTTATGTGCCATACTTTGCTCTAGGTACAGAAGATAAGGTGGTTAGTAAGGTAGATTTGACCTTTTTTTTTTTCCCTCAATGAACTTATATTGTAGTGTGGGGAAACAGAAAATAAGTAAGTGAATATATAAGTTCAGATTGAAATAAGGGCTAGAAAGAAAGGAAACTGGTAATATTTTAGAGAGTTACTGGGGTGGAATTGAGTGATTTATATTTGGGTTGGAGATCAGACAACGCCTCACAAGAAAGTGGCATTTGAGCTGGACCTTAATACGAAGGAACCCTAATGTGGTAAAATCATCAGTTGACAGCATTTCAGGAAGAAGTAACATCAACTGCAAAGGCCTTAAGGTGGAAACAAACTATCTAAGGAACAGTAAGAAGGCCGATACGCTTGGGGATGTGTGAACTAAAGGGTGAATGGAAGAAGCTGAGGTTGAAGAAGTAGGTTAAGGCCAGGTCATATGGTATAATGGGAAGTCATTAGAGGGATTTCAAGCAGTAAAGGGCATGATCTACTTTGCATTTTAAGAGATGACTCTAGATACTATGTGGAGAATGAATTGGAGGAGGGTGAGGAGTACAATCAAGGAGACAAGATGGGAGGTACCATAGCAATCCAGGTGAAAGATGATGACATTTTGGAGTAGAGTGGTAGTGATAGCAGTGAAAAGAAGGGGATAGATTTGGGTTATATTTTAGGAGTCAGGTTGGTGGGATTGCTGGTGGTTTGGTTATGAGGCAGGAAGAGAGAGGTTTAAAGAAAACAGAGGAATTAAAGGAAATCTTCTAGTGTGGCTTCAATCAGGTGGATGGCGGTGCCATTTATTGAGATGGGGAAAACTAGGAGAGTTCTGTTTTTGAGGCTTCAGTTAAATATATGTATAGCATTTAGAGAATTACCTGTTGTGGAATAGGTGTGCTCAATTATTTATGTATGTCCTTGGCTTTCTTCTGTGAGTCCTTTACTCATTACTCGAGCAATGTCAATCTCTACAATGCTTTCACATACCATCTGTATACTGTATTATAAATGTCAATTTATGTGTTTGTTACATTTCTGGACTGCGAGTTATAAGAGAACAAAAACTTCAAGGTTATTCTCTTTTGTATTTCTAGTACCTTCCACAGTGTCTTGCATATAGTTGGAAAGAAAGGAAAAAGGGAGGAAGAAGGAAAGGAAGTGAGAGTGGGAGGGAGGGAATGAAGGAGAGAGGGGAAAATATTGCTTGTATATTAAGTATTTCTTTCTTTTTTTAACATCTTTATTGGAGTATGATTGCTTTACAATGGTATGTTAGTTTCAGCTTCACAACAAAATGAATCAGTTATATATATACATATATTCCCATATCTCTTCCCGCTTGCGTCTCCCTCCCTCCCACCCTCCCTATCCCACCCCTCCAGGCGGTCACAAAGCACCGAGCTGATCTCCCTGTGCTATGCGGCTGCTTCCCACTAGCTATCTACCTTACGTTTGGTAGTGTATATATGTCCATGTCTCTTTATCGCTTTGTCACCGTTTACCCTTCCCCCTCCCCATAGCCTCAAGTCCATTCTCTAGTAAGTCTGTGTCTTTATTCCTGTTTCACCCCTAGGTTTTTCATGACATTTTTTTTTTAATTCCATATATATGTGTTAGCATACGGTATTTGTCTCTCTCTTTCTGACTTACTTCACTCTGTATGACAGACTCTAGGTCTATCCACCTCATTACAAATAGCTCAATTTCGTCTCTTTTTATGGCTGGTAATATTCCATTGTATATATGTGCCACATCTTCTTTATCCATTCATCTGATGATGGACACTTAGGTTGTTTCCATCTCTGGGCTATTGTAAATAGAGCTGCAATGAACATTTTGGTACATGACTCTTTTTGAATTATGGTTTTCTCAGGGTATATGCCCAGTAGTGGAATTGCTGGGTCATATGGTAGTTCTATTTGTAGCTTTTTAAGGAACCTCCATACTGTTCTCCACAGTGGCTGTATCAATTTACATTCCCACCAACAGTGTAAGAGGGTTCCCTTTTCTCCACACCCTCTCCAGCATTTATTGTTTCTAGATTTTTTGATGATGGCCATTCTGACTGGTGTGAGATGATATCTCATTGTAGTTTTGATTTGCATTTCTCTCATGATTAGTGATGTTGAGCATTCTTTCATGTGTTTGTTGGCACTCTGTATATCTTCTTTGGAGAAATGTCTATTTAGGTCTTCTGCCCATTTTTGGATTGGGTTGTTTGTTTTTTTGTTATTAAGCTGCATGAGCTGCTTATAAATTTTGGAGATCAATCCTTTGTCAGTTGCTTCATTTGCAAATATTTTCTCCCATTCTGAGGGCTGTCTTTTGGTCTTCTTTATGGTTTCCTTTGCTGCGCAAAAGCTTTTAAGTTTCATTAGGTCCCATTTGTTTACTCTTCTTTTTATTTCCATTTCTCTAGGAGGTGGGTCAAAAAGGACCTTGCTGTGATTTATGTCATAGAGTGTTCTGCCTATGTTTTCCTCTAAGAGTTTGATAGTTTCTGGCCTTACATTTAGGTCTTTAATCCATTTTGAGCTTATTTTTGTGTACGGTGTTAGGGAGTGATCTAATTTCATACTTTTACATGTAGCTGTCCAGTTTTCCCAGCACCACTTATTGAATAGGCTGTCCTTTCTCCACTGTACATTTCTGCCTCCTTTGTCAAAGATAAGGTGACCATATGTGCGTGGGTTTATCTCTGGGCTTTCTATCCTGTTCCATTGATCTATCTTTCTGTTTTTGTGCCAGTACCATACCGTCTTGATAACTGTAGCTTTGTAGTATAGTCTGAAGTCTGGGAGCCTGATTCCTCCAGTTCCTTCTTTCGTTCTCAAGATTGCTTTGGCTATTCGGGGTCTTTTGTGTTTCCATACAAATTGCGAAATTTTTTGTTCTAGTTCTGTGAAAAATGCCAGTGGTAGTTTGATAGGGATTGCATTGAATCTATAGATTGCTTTCGGTAGTAGAGTCATTTTCACAATGTTGATTCTTCCAATCCAAGAACATGGTATATCTCTCCATCTATTTGTATCATCTTTAATTTCTTTCATCAGTGTCTTATAATTTTCTGCATACAGATCTTTTGTCTCCTTAGGTAGGTTTATTCCTAGATATTTTATTCTTTTTGTTGCAATGGTAAATGGGAGTGTTTTCTTGATTTCACTTTCAGATTTTTCATCATTAGTATATAGGAATGCCAGAGATTTCTGTGCATTAATTTTGTATCCTGCCACTTTACCAAATTCATTGATTAGCTCTAGTAGTTTTCTGGTAGCATCTTTAGGGTTCTCTATGTATAGGATCATGTCATCTGCAAACAGTGACAGCTTTACTTCTTCTTTTCCGATTTGGATTCCTTTTATTTCCTTTTCTTCTCTGATTGCTGTGGCTAAAACTTCCAAAACTATGTTGAATAAGAGTGGTGAGAGTGGGCAACCTTGTCTTGTTCCTGATCTTAGTGGAAATGCTTTCAGTTTTTCACCATTGAGGATGATGTTTGCTGTGGGCTTGTCATATATGGCCTTTATTAAGTTGAGGAAAGTTCCCTCTATGCCTACTTTCTGCAGGGTTTTTATCATAAATGGGTGTTGAATTTTGTCAAAAGCTTTCTCTGCATCTATTGAGATGATCATATGGTTTTTCTCCTTCAGTTTGTTAATATGGTTTATCACATTGATAGATTTGCGTATATTGAAGAATCCTTGCATTCCTGGAATAAACCCCACTTGATCATGGTGTATGATCTTTTTAATGTGCTGTTGGATTCTGTTTGCTAGTATTTTGTTGAGGATTTTTGCATCTATGTTCATCAGTGATATTGGCCTGTAGTTTTCTTTCTTTTTGACATCCTTGTCTGGTTTTGGTATCAAGGTGATGGTGGCCTCGTAGAAGGAGTTTGGGAGTGTTCCTCCCTCTGCTATATTTTGGAAGAGTTTGAGAAGGATAGGTGTTAGCTCTTCTCTAAATGTTTGATAGAATTCGCCTGTGAAGCCATCTGGTCCTGGGCTTTTCTTTGTTGGAAGATTTTTAATCACAGTTTCAATTTCAGTGCTTTTGATTGGTCTGTTCATATTTTCTATTTCTTCCTGATTCAGTCTTGGCAGGTTGTGCCTCTCTAAGAATTTGTCCATTTCTTCCAGATTGTCCATTTTATTGGCATAGAGTTGCTTGTAGTAATCTCTCATGATCTCTTTTATTTCTGCAGTGTCAGTTGTTACCTCTCCTTTTTCATTTCTAATTCTATTGATTTGGGTCTTCTCCCTTTTTTTCTTGATGAGTCTGGCTAGTGGTTTATCTATTTTGTTTATCTTCTCAAAGAACCAGCTTTTAGTTTTATTGATCTTTGCTATTGTTTCCTTCATTTCTTTTTCATTTATTTCTGATCTGATTTTTATGATTTCTTTCCTTCTGCTAGCTTTGGGGTTTTTTTGTTCTTCTTTCTCTAATTGCTTGAGGTGCAAGGTTAGGTTGTTTATTCGAGATGCTTCCTGCTTCTTAAGGTGGGCTTGTATTGCTATAAACTTCCCCCTTAGAACTGCTTTTGCTGCATCCCACAGGTTTTGGGTCGTTGTGTCTCCATTGTCATTTGTTTCTAGGTATTTTTTGATTTCCTCTTTGATTTCTTCAGTGATATCTTCATTATTAAGTAGTGTATTGTTTAGCCTCCATGTGTTTGTATTTTTTACAGATCTTTTCCTGTAATTGATATCTAGTCTCATGGCATTGTGGTCAGAAAAGATACTTGATACAATTTCAATTTTCTTAAATTTACCAAGGCTTGATTTGTGACCCAAGATATGATCTATCCTGGAGAATGTTCCATGAGCACTTGAAAAAAATGTGTATTCTGTTGTTTTTGGATGGAATGTCCTATAAATATCAATTAACTCCATCTCGTTTAATGTATCATTTAAAGCTTGTGTTTCCTTATTTATTTTCATTTTGGATGATCTGTCCATTGGTGAAAGTGGGGTGTTAAAGTCCCCTACTATGAATGTGTTACTGTCGATTTCCCCTTTTATGGTTGTCAGTATTTGCCTTATGTATTGAGGTGCACCTATGTTGGGTGCATAAATATTTACAATTGTTATATCTTCCTCTTGGATTGATCCCTTGATCATTATGTAGTGTCCTTCTTTGTCTCTTCTAATAGTCTTTGTTTTAAAGTCTATTTTGTCTGATATGAGAATTGCTACTCCAGCTTTCTTTTGGTTTCCACTTGCATGAAATACCTTTTTCCATCCCCTTACTTTCAGTCTGTATGTGTCTCTAGGTCTGAAGTGGGTCTCTTGTAGACAGCAAATATATGGGTCTTGTTTTTGTATCCATTCAGCCAATCTGTGTCTTTTGGTGGGAGCATTTAGTCCATTTACATTTAAGGTAATTATCGATATGTGTGTTCCTATTCCCATTTTCTTCATTGTTTTGGGTTTGTTATTGTAGGTCCTTTCCTTCTTTTGTGTTTCTTGCCTAGAGAAGTTCCTTTAGCAGTTGTTGTAGAGCTGGTTTGGTGGTGCTGAACTCTCTCAGCTTTTGCTTGTCTGTAAAGGTTTTAATTTCTCCATCAAATCTGAATGAGATCCTTGCTGGGTAGAGTAATCTTGGTTGCAGGTTTTTCTCCTTCAACACTTTCAATATGTCCTGCCACTCCCTTCTGGCTTGCAGAGTTTCTGCTGAAAGATCAGCTGTTAACCTTATGGGGATTCCCTTGTGTGTTATTTGTTGTTTTTCCCTTGCTGCTTTTAATATGTTTTCTTTGTATTTAATTTTTGACAGTTTGATTAATATGTGTCTTGGCGTATTTCTCCTTGGATTTATCCTGTATGGGACTCTCTGTGCTTCCTGGACTTGACTAACTATTTCCTTTCCCATATTAGGGAAGTTTTCAACTATAATCTCTTCAAATATTTTCTCAGTCCCTTTCTTTTTCTCTTCTTCTTCTGGAACCCCTATAATTCGAATGTTGGTGCGTTTAATGTTGTCCCAGAGGTCTCTGAGACTGTCCTCAGTTCTTTTCATTCTTTTTTCTTTGTTCTGCTCTGCAGTAGTTATTTCCACTATTTTATCTTCCAGGTCACTTATCCGTTCTTCTGCCTCAGTTATTCTGCTATTGATCCCATCTAGAGTACTTTTAATTTCATTTATTGTGTTGTTCATCGTTGCTTGTTTCATCTTTAGTTCTTCTAGGTCCTTGTTAACTGATTCTTGCAATTTGTCCATTCTATTGTCCATTCTATCTCCAAGATTTCGGATCAACCTTACTATCATTATTCTGAATTCTTTTTCAGGTAGACTGCCTATTTCCTCTTCATTTGTTAGGTCTGGTGGGTTTTTATCTTGCTCCTTCATCTGCTGTGTGTTTTTCTGTCTTCTCATTTTGCTTATCTTACTGTGTTTGGGGTCTCCTTTTTTTTTTTTTGCAGGCTGAAGGTTCGTAGTTCCTGTTGTTTTTTGAGTCTGTCCCCAGTGGCTAAGGTTGGTTCAGTGGGTTGTGTAGGCTTCCTGGTGGAGGGTACTAGTGCCTGTGTTCTGGTGTATGAGGCTGGATCTTGTCTTTCTGGTGGGCAGGTCCACGTCTGGTGGTGTGTTTTGGGGTGTCTGTAGACTTATTATGATTTTGGGCAGCCTCTCTGCTAATGGGTGGGGTTGTGTTCCTGTCTTGCTAGTTGTTTGGCATAGGATGTCCAGCACTGTAGCTTGCTGGTCGTTGAGTGAAGCTGGGTGCTGGCATTGAGATGGAGATCTCTCGGAGATTTTTGCTGTTTGATATTATGTGCAGCTGGGAGGCCTCTTGTGGACCAGTGTCCTGAAGATGGCTCTCCCACCTCAGAGGCACAGCACTGAGTCCTGGCTGCAGCACCAAGAGCCTTTCATCCACAGGGCTCCTTAATTTGGGATGATTCATTGTCTATTCAGGTATTCCACAGATGCAGGGTATATCAAGTTGATTGTGGAGCTTTAATCCGCTGCTTCTGAGGCTGCTGGAAGAGATTTCCCTTTCTCTTCTTTGTTCTCACAGCTCCCAGGGGCTCAGCTTTGGATTTGGCCCTGCCTGTGCGTGTAGGTCGCCGGAGGGCGTCTGTTCTTTGCTCAGACAGGACGGGGTTAAAGGAGCCGCTGATTCGGAGGCTCTGGCTCACCCAGGCCGGGGGGTAGGGAGGGTCACGGAGTGCAGGGCGGGCCTGCAGCGGCAGAGGCCGGCGTGACGCTGCAGCCTGAGGCGCGCCGTGCGCTCTCCCGGGGGAGCCGTCCCCGGATCCTGGGACCCCGCCAGCGGCGGGCTGCACAGGCTCCCCGGAAGGGCGTGTGGCTAGTGACCTGCGCTCGCACACAGCCCTCCTGGCGGCGGCAGCAGCGGCCTTAGCGTCCCATGTCCGTCTCTGGGCTCCGCACTCTTAGCCGCGGCTCGCGCCCGTCTCCGGAGCTCTCCCAAGCAGCGTTCCCAATCCCCCCTCCTCGTGCACCAGGAAACAAAGAGGGACGTAAAAGTCTCTTGCCTCTTCGGCAGGTCCAGACCCCTCCCCAGACTCTCTCCCGGCCAGCCGCGGCGCACCAACGCCCTGCAGGCTGTGTTCACGCCGCCAACCTCAGTCCTCTCCCGGCGCTCCGACAAAAGCCGGAGCCTCAGCTCCCAGTCCCGCCCGCCCCGGCGGGCGAGCAGACAAGCCTCTCGGCTGGTGAGTGCCGGTCGGCCCGATCCTCTGCGCTGGAATCTCTCCGCTTTGCCCTCCGCACCCCTGTTGCTGTGCTCTCCTCCGCGGCTCCCGAGCTCCCCCACTCCACCTCCCGAAGTCTCCACCCGCGAAGGGGCTCCTAGTGTGTGGACACTTTTCCTCCTTCACAGCTCTCTCCCGCTGGTGCAGGACCCGTCCCTATTCTTTTGTCTCTGTTTAGTTTTTTCTTTTGCCCTAACCAGGTACGTGGGGGGTTCCTTGCCTTTTGGGAGGTCTGAGGTCTTCTGCCAGCGTTCAGTAGGTGCTCCGGAGGAGTTGTTCCACGCGTAGATGTATTTCTGGTGTATCTGTGGAGAGGAAGGTGATCTCCGCGTCTTACTCTTCCGCCATCTTCCCGGAACTCCCTCCCTAAGTATTTCTAAGTGCTTACCATGATGCTGGGCACACAAGACACTCAAATAAAACCTGTGAAGTAGAAGTAGACAACATTGAGAAAAACAACATTCATCCAAAAGATCAAAGAGGTCCCATATAAATTTCTTATCCCTTTTGTTAAGTAGATACTTTCAGATTATAGAAATATTACGTGAACATCATAGAAAATTAATAAATAATAAAAAATTAAAACTTAGAATTCCACAATCTAGATATAGACAATATTAAAATTTTGATGTAGATTTATACATGCTTTTGACTATGCATACATAAATAATTTTAATTACAAAATTGAACTAGTATTATATAGATTACAACCTGCCTTTAATAATAAAATAATTATGAGATTTTATTTTTTGTTGAAGTATAGTTGACATACAATATTGGTTTCAAGAGTACAACACAATGGTTCGACATTTATGTACAACACCAAATGATCTCCACGGTAAGTTTAGTAGCCATCTGTCACCGTACAAATTTATCACTATATTACTGACAAAATTCTCTATGTTGAACCTTATATCCCTGTGACTTATTTATTCTATGACTGGAAGTTTGTACATCTTAATCCCTTTTACTTATTCTCTTCTATTTCACCATCACCCTCCCCTCTGACAACCACCAGTTTGTTTTCTGTATCTACGACTCAGTTTCTGCTTTGTTATGTTTGTTCATTTATTTTGATTTTGGATTCTACATGTAAATGAAATTGTATATCATTTGTCTTTCTGTGTCTGATTATTTCACTTAGCATAATACCCTCTAGATCCATCCATGTTGTTGCAAACTGCAAGATTTCATTCTTCTTTATGGCTAATATTCCATTATATATATATATATATATATATATATATATATATATATATATATATATACACACACACACACACACACACACATATATCCTTTCTTCTTTATATTTATTCATCTGTTGATGGAAACTTAGGTTACTTCCACATTTGCCTGTTGTAAATAATGCTGAAATGAACACAGGTGTGCATATATCTCTTTGAATTAGTGTTTTTGTTTTCTTCAGAGAGATTTCCAGGAGTGGAAATGCTGGATCATATAGTAGTTCTATTTTTAATTTTTTGAGGAAACTCCATACCATTTTCTATAATGACTGCGCTAATTTACATTCCCACCAATAACATATGAGGGTTCCTTTTTCTTCACAACACCAGCACCAGCACCTTATTTGTTGTCTTTTTGATAATAACCATTCTGACAGGTATGAGGTGGTATCTTATGGTTTTGATTTGCATTATCCTGATAATTAGTGATATGAAGTATCTTTTAATGTGTCTTTTGGCCATCTGTATGTCTTCTTTGGAAAAATGTCTATTCAGGTTCTCTGCCCATTATTAAATCAGATTGCTTGCTTTTCTGATATTGAGTTTTATGGGTTCTTTGTATATTTGGGATATTAACCTCTTATCAGATATATCATTTACATATAGCTTCTCCCACTCAGTAAACTGCCTTTTCATTTCATTAATGGCTTCCTTCACTGTGCAAAAGATTTTCAGTTTGATATAGTACAATTGTTTATTTTGGCTTTTGTTTCCCTTGCTTGTGGCAACAGATACAAAGAGATATTGCTAAGACCAATGTCAAAGGGTTTATTGCCTATGTTTTCCTCTAGGACTTTTATGGTTTCAGGTCTTATATTTTAAGTCTTTAACCTATTTTGAATTTATTTTTATATACGGTGTAAGAAAGTGGTCCAGTTTTATTCTTTTGTGTGTATCTGTCCAGTTTTCCCAACACCATTATTGAAGAGATTGTCTTTTTCTCACTTTATAGTCTTGCCTCCTTTGTCTTAGATTAATTTACCATATAAGCATGGGTTTACTTCTGGGCTTTCTACTCTGTTCCATTGATCTATTTGTCTGTTTTTGTATGACTACCATACTGTTTTGATTACTATAGCTTTGTAATATTGTTTGCAATCAGAAAGCATGATACCTCCAGCTCTGTTCTTTCTCAAGATTGCTTTGGCTATTTAGGGTCTTTCGTGGTTCCATATGAATTTTAGGATTCTTTGTTCTGATTCTGTGAAAAATGTCATCAATATTTTGATAGGGATTGCATTGAATCTTTAGATTGCTTTGGGCTGTATGGTCATTTTAACAATATTATTGTAATTCTTCCAATCAATGAGCACCATATATCTTTCCATTTATTTGTGTCTTCTTCAATTTCTTTCATCAATGTCTTATAGATTTTGGAGAACAGGTTTTTCACCTCCTTGGTTAAATTTATTCCTAGGTATTTTATTCCTTTTTTATTCAATTATAAATGGGATTGTTTTTTTTTAATTTTTTTCTGATAGCTCATTATTAATGTGTAGAAATGCAGCAGACTTCTGTATATAGATTTGTATCCTGTGACTTTATGGAATTTATTTATTAGTTCTAATAGTTTTTTGGTGGTGTATTTAAGGTTTTCTATATACAGTATCATGTCATTTGCAGATAGTGACAGTTTTACTTCTTCCTTTCCAACTTGTATTCCTTTTGTTTCTTTTTATAGTGTGATTGTTGTGGCTAGAACTTCTTATACTATTTTGAATAAAAGTAGCAGGAGTGGGCATCTTTGTCTTGTTCCTGATTTTAGAGGAAAAGCTTTCAGCTTTTCTTTATTGAGTATGATGTTAGGTGTGGTTTGTCATATATGGCCTTTATTATGTTCAGATATGTTCTCTCCATACCCACATTGTAGAGGTTTTTATCATAAATCAATGTTGGATTTTGTTAAATGCTTTGTCTGCATCTAGTGAGATGATCATATGAGTTTCTCTTTAGTCTTGTTAACATGGTGCATCATATTGATTGAATTGCAGTTATTGAACCATCCTTGCATCCCTGGGATAAATCCCAGTTGGTGTATGATCCTTATAAAATATTGTTGAATTCATTTTTCTAGTATTTTGTTGAGGATTTTTACATCTATGTTCATCAGGGAAATTGGTCTGTAATTTTCTTATTTTGTCATGTCTTTGTCTGGCTTTGGTATAAGGGTTGTGCTGGCCTCATAGAATGAATTTGGAGTGATCCTTCCTCTTCTTTTTTTTGGAATACTTTGAGTAGTACAGGTATTAATTCTTCTTTAAATGTTTGGTAGAATTCACCTGTGAAGCAGTCTGGTCCTGGAATTTTGTTTCTTGGGAGTTTGATTACTGATTCAATTTCATTACTGATAATCAGTCTATTCATATTTTCTATTTCCTCTTGATTCAGTTTTGGGAAGCTTTGTGTTCCTAGGAATTTATACATTTCTTCTAGAAAATATGATCCTTTGTATTTCTGTAGTGTTTGTGTAAATTCTCCTTTTTCATTTCTGTTTTTATTTATTTGGGCTCTCTGTCTCTCTCTCCCTCATTCTCTCTCTCTCCATGAATCTGGCTAAAGGTTTATCAATTTTGTTACCTTTTCAAGGAAACAGGTCTTAGTTTCATTGGTCTTCGCTATTGTTTTTTAAGTCTCTGGTTCATTTATTTCTGTTGTGATCCTTATTATTTTCTTCCTTCTACTAACTTTGGGATTTGTTCTTTTTCTGGTTCCTTTGGGCGTAATATTAGATATTTAAGTTTTTCTTATTTATTGAAGTAAGCCTGCATCACTACATACATCCCTCTTAGAACTGCTTTTGTTGTGTCTCATAGATTTTGGTACATGTATTTCTGTTTTCATTTGTCTCAAGTTATTTTAAAATATTCTCTTTGATTTTGTTCTTGACACATTGGTTGTTTAGTAGCATGCTGTTTAGCATCCACATGTTTGTCTTTTTTTTCCATTTTAATTCTTGAAATTGATTTCTAGTTTCATACCATTGTGATCAGAAAAGATGCTTCATATGATTTTAATCTTCTTAATTTATTGAAACTTGTTTTGTGGCCTAGCATGTGATCTATCTTGGAGAATGTTCCATGTGCATTTGAAAAGAATGTATATTCTGCTTTTTTTGGGTAGAATATTCTGTATATATCTATTATGTCTATAAGATGTAATGTGTCACTTAAGGTCAGTCTTTCCTTGTCAATTCTCTGTCTAGATGATCTATTCATTAATGTAATTGTGGTGTTAAAGTCCCCTATTATTATTGTGTTGCTGTCTTTTTCTCCCTTTATGTCTGTTAATATTTTATTTATATACTTAGGGCTCCTTTGTTGGGTGCAAAGATATTTACAAGTGTTATATCTTCTTGTTGAATTGACCTCTTTATCATTGTGTCATCCTCTTCTTTTCTTTTGTTGCAGTCCCTGTTTTAAAGTCTGTTTTTCCTGATCTAAGAATTGTTGCCCAGCTTTCTTTCTGTTATCATTTGCATAGAATAACTTTTTCCTTCTCTTCACTTTCACTCTGTGAGTGTCTTTTGATCTGGAGTCTCTTATACACAGTATATATAAGGGTCTATTTTTAAAATTCATTCAGCCATATTAGGTATTTTGATTGAAACATTTAGTCCATTTAATTATTGATAGATATGTAATAATTGTCATTTTGTTAATTGTTTTCTGGTTGTTTTTTGTAGTTCTTCTGTTTCTTTTTCTTCTCTTGCTATTTTCCTTCATGACTTAATGACTATATTTAGAATTATGTTTGGATTCCTTTCTCTTTATTTTTGTGTATCTATAATAGGTTTTTGGTTTGTGTTTACCATGAGGCTCTTATATAACCACCTATGTATCTAGCTATCTATTTTAAGTTGATGATCTCTTAAGTTCGAATGCATTCTAAATGCCCTGCATTTTTACTCTCCCTTCATATTTTATGTTTTTACCATTATATTTTAGTCTTTTTATTTTGTGTAGCCCTAAACTACTAATTATAGATATAGATGATTTTAATATTTGTCTTTTAATCTTTCTACTATTTTTATAAGTGGTTAACCCACTACTTTTACTATATGTTTGCCTTTACCAGTGAGTCTTTTTCTTCCATAATTTTCTTACTTCTAGAAATAAGAAATTGCCTTTTTCTTGGCCTTTGCTTTTTTGCTTAGTGAAGTCCCTTTATCTTTTTTTATAAAGCAGGTTTAGTGGTGATGAACTCCTTACCTTTTGCTTGTCTGTAAAACTCTTTATCTCTCCTCAATTCTGAATGATAACCTTGCTGAGTAGAGAATTCTTGTTTGTAGTTTTTTCCTTTCAACACTTTGAATATATCATGCAAATCCCCTCTGGTCTGTAAAACTTCTGATGATAAGTCAGCTTACCATCTTATGGTAGTTCCCTTGTACATACTAGTTGTTATTCTCTTGCTGCTTTTGAGATTCTCTCTTTATCTTTAAAGTTTTGACATTTTAATTATAATGTGTCTTGGTGTGGACCTCTTTGGGTTCATCTTATTTGAGATCTCTGTGCTTCCTGCACCTGGATGTCTGTTTCCTTTTCCAGGTTAAAGAACTTTTCAACTATTATTTCTTCAAATGATTTATTTGCCTTTTTCTCTCTCTCTCTCTCCTCCTTCTGGGCCTTCTATAATGAGAATGTTAGTATGCTTGATGTTGTCTCAGAGGTCCCTTAAGTTATCCTCATTTTTCTTAATTCTTTTTTTTTCTGTTCCACTTCAGTGATTTCCACTACTCTGTCTTCCAGATTACTGATCCATTTTTCTGTATCATCTAATCTACCATTGATTCCCTCTGGTGTATTTTTCATTTCAGTTATTTTGTACTTCAGCTCTGATTTTTTTTTCATATTTTCAGACTCTTTATTGAAGTTCTTACTGTGTTTATCTATTCTTCTCCCAACTTCTGTGAGCATCATTATGGTCATTACCTTGAACTCTTTATTAGGTAGATTGCTTATCTCCATTTAATTTAGTTATTTTTTGGAGGTTTTGTCTTGGTTTTTAATTTGGACAATATTCCTCTGTTTCCTCATTTTTTTCTAATTCTCTGTATCTATTTCTTTGTATTTTGTAGGTTCATTACATCTCCCAGTCTTGGAGAAGTGTCCTTATGTAAGTGATGTCCTATTGTGCTCAGTAGCATGCTACTCTCTGGCCACTAGAGCCAGATATTTCAGGGGTGTTCCCTTGTGGACTGCATGCACTTTTCTGTTCTGGCAGGGCTGACTATTTTGGGTGCACTGGTATGGGGGGCTGGTTCCTGGTCCAGATTGCTCTGAGTCTTAGCCTCATGGGGTTACTGTGGGTGTGCTGTTGTGCATGGCAGGTCTCCAGTGTGGCTGGCTGTAACTCCCAGTGGCACGCCACTGCCACAAGCATGCTGTTGGGTGGGGTAGGCCTCCAGCATGGCTGTCTGTAAGGCCTGGTGGTGTGCAACTACTGTGCACATGCTGGTGGGTGGGGCAGGCCCCCATTACTAATAGGCTAGAGGGAGGTTTCCAAAAAGGTGCCTTCCAGTTCTGGTGTCAGCAAGGTAAAATGAGATCACAAAAATAGCTGCTGCCAGCATCTCAGTTCCCAGAGGGAGTCCCAGCTGCCTACTCCCTCTTTGGGAGGTTTCCTAAGATCAGTAAGTGGGTCTGACCCTAGTACCTCTGCACTGGGACTCAGATCAAGTGAATTTTTATGCACACCCTTTAAGAGCAGAGTCTTGGTTTCCTATAGCTCTCCAGCTCTCCTGAATGTGAACCCCACTGTTTTTCAAAACCAGACATTTTGGGAGCGCGTCTTCCTGGTGCAGGAACCCCTGCAATTTTCCTTCTTCTGTGGGTTGCTATGCCGGGCCTGTAGGTCCTGACTTGACTACGTCTCTGCCCCTCCCCCCGTTCTATTGTGACTCCTTCTTTATGTCATTATTGGTGGAAAATCTTTTCTGCTATTTTTCAGGTTGCTCTCAGAGATAGTTTCTCTATAAGTAGTTGTAATTTTGGTGTGCCTGTGGGAAGAAGTGAGCTTTGGATCTTCCTACTTTGCCATCTTGATCCAGACTAAGCTTTTCCTATTTTAAAACATATTTTTAATTTGTTGATACTCTAAGCAAGATTAATGTGTATACATTTATCTGTATAAAGCTATGTAGAGCTCTATTTTGGAGATTTGTCTTGAAGAAATTGTCAGAAGCAGAATTACAGGGTAAAATTTCATGCCCATTTTTAATTGAGACAGATGTCAAAAAGAATTCCTGTAACTTCTACTAATTTACACTCTGTCAAAGGTATAGGAATGAGCCTATTTCCTTCCACTCTCACAAACCTTAGATGTTATCATTAAACTATATATTTTCTAATTTTCTATATGGTTGCTATTGTAACAATTATATAATACAAAGAGATTGAATTTATAATCATGGCTATTATAATAAGCATTTTTATAATCCTAGTTATGGTTGAATATTCTTACATATTTGTTGATAATTTTTGTTTCTTCTTTAGTGATTTGCCTGTTCATGACCTTTCCTATTTTTTTAGAAAATGGATAACTATAATTTTAATAATATATAAGAGCCTTTTATTTATTGAGTATATTTACCTTTTTGTCTATTACACACAATTCATCCTGACCTATTATTTGGGTTTTAACTCTTATTGTGTTAATTTTTAGATTTTTTAAAATTCTAATATATATGCATGTACATATAACTTATGGGTTCTTTCTTTACTTTTTTATAGGGGACTTTCCCATTATGAGATTAGATTCAAATATCAAATTATGTTTCCATTTAGTTATTTTTTGTTTAATACTTTATATACTTACATTGTCATTCCATTTGTATACTATTCCTGTCTCTACCTTCAGGAAATCTCTATGTTCAAACAATCCAAAATAGAGTAAAGCACTCCAGGAAGTATTTTATATCTTTTCTTTCCAATATCTGATGCAGATATTTCCTGATACACCTATTCTCTCTTTGTAATATAATAATAATATAATATAATATAACCTAATATTGTAATATCCAGAAACACATAACATTCACACACAACCCAATCAATTTCTGGCCAATGCAGCTACACTAAATGTAAAAAAGTATTTAAAGAACTGATAAAAACTGATTTAATAGTATCCATTTTTATAGCACTTTAAGACTCACAAAACATTTATCACGATCATCTCAGTTTATTGTGAAATAAGGCAAGCATTATCATCCTTGTGTTAGAGATGATAAATCTGGGTTCAGAGAGTTTAAGTGACTTCCCCAAGATCCCACAGGAAATTGGTGGTTGAACTAAAATTGGAGCCAATGTCCATTTCATTTTTAATCCTAGGCTGCTCCTTCTTTTTTTTTTTAAATAAAACCATATAATTTATTAATCACTACTTTTTATTTATTTCAAAATATTTGCAATTCAATTTCATGATGATTTTAGGGCCTAGGTTTTTTGGCCTTTATGCCTGAAATTTACAGTTCATCCTTTCACCTTTGTGAGGCTGTTTAGAATCTTACTTCTACTTTACATTTAACTTTACTTCTTATAGTGAAGTGATTTCACAATTTAAGGGGAACTTAAATATCAGTTGGACTAGTCTCTTATTTTGGGGATAAGATGACACAAGCTCATGGAGAGTAGTACTTGCCCAAGATCATATAGCTTGGTAGTATGATATGAATAAGACTTAATTTTCATTCATGTATTCTCTAATCTACCCACCGTTAAAATACTTAAATTTTAAGGCAGTTTTAAGTTTACAGAAAATTTGGAAAGCACAGACCCCACTCTCATTTCCCATATTATTTATATCTTGTATTAGTGTTCTAAATTGTTACCAATTTTATATCATTATTGATGCAACGAGTAATGATACATTATTATTAACAAAAATCCGTAGTTTGCCTTCAGTTCACCCTTTTGTGTTGCACAATCTTTGTGTTTGACTAATGTATAATAACATGTGTTCCCCTTAACTGCCATACGGAATAGTTTCACTGCCCTAAAAAGCCCCGGTGCTCTACCTATTCACCCCTCCCTCCTCCTGAACCTCTGGCAAACGCTGATCTTTTTACTGTTTCCATAGCTTTGCCTTTTCCAAAATGTCATATAGTTGGAATCATATAGTATGTAGTCTTTTCAGATTGGCTTCTTTCACCTAGTGATATGCTTTGACTGTTCTTCCATGTCTTTTTGTGGTTTGATAGCTCATTTATTTTTTACCATTGAGTAATATTTCATTGTATGGATCTACCAGTGTTATTTACCCATTCACCTACTGATGGACATCTTGGTTGTTTCCAAGTTTTGGCAATTATGAATAAAGCTGCTAAAACACCCTTGTACAGGTTTTACTCTGGACATAAATTTTCAACTCATTTGGGGAAATATCAAGGAGTGAGACTACTGGATTTTATGGTAAGAGTATGTTTAGTTTTGTAAGAAACTGCCAAATTGTCTTTTGTCTTCCAATTTTTCCTTCCCATCAGCAATAAATGTGTGTTCCTGTCCTTCTACATCCTCACCATCATTTGTCAGGGGTTTGGATTTTAGCTACTCTAGTAGGTAGTGGTACCACATTGTTTTCATTTTCAAGTCTCTAATGTTACATGATGTGGAGCATCTTTTCATGTGCTTGTTTGCCACCTGTATATCTTCTTTGATGAAGTGTTCAGAATTTTTGTTCATTCTTTATTGGTACTTTTATTTCCTTATTGTTGAATTTTAAAGTTTTCTTTATATTTTGATATAAGTTCAGTGAGGTTTTGATATGCATTTCCTTAATGACTAAATTAGGTTTTGAAGTTTTGCCACTTACCCTTCCTTTTTGTGTCCCCACCCTCCATATATTCTCAAAAAGGAAAACTGGGAGTCAATTGCCAAAGCAATACAAACATCACCATCCTTGAAAATCAACATCAATAAAACAACCATTTTATTAGTCATAAGTCAGGTGCTGTAGTAAAGGTTCTTATTCTTCCTCCAGTATTTAATCTAGCCTTGACTATTTAAAGCTTTTCATATGTGAGATGTCTTTATTAATAAATTCCAATTGGAAAAGCTTGAAGTAAAGGTCATAATGTCAGATGTTTATGATGTTTTTACTGGTGAAAATCACTGAAATTGGATCATGTAGTCTTGTATTTTAAAGACTATAACTGAAACCTCAAGGATGCTACCATGAAATAATTATAACAAGATTTCGACCACAAAGTAGCATTTAGGAACTAGTTACATTATTGTGGCTTTGGAATGATGCATCTTTTAAAAAAATACTAAAAATGTTTTGAGTTAGAAAACACAAAATCACTGACATTCGGGAACCTGCTATTTCATGCTCTTTATTCTTCACAAAATAAAGATGAGTAATATGTGTTTATCCCCATAGCAGCTCTAACATTAATAACAATGGACATATCAAGGACATCACAGCGATTGCATCATCTCTGAAGACAAAAGCACCAGTTTTCTATGGTGGAGTGTTACACTGGTATTCAGAAAAAAACAAATTCAAAGCAACAAAAGAACGTTTCTCCATGAATAGCATTATTTTGGACTGGCCTCTGATGGAACCTCTTTATTTTTCTATACTCAAATGGGGCACAGAACTACTCTAGATCATACCAGTAGAACTGGCTTGCATGACCGTAGAAAAAGACTCCAAAAAGCATGAGCAACTCTAGAAGAGGATAACAGAAGACATGATTTAGAACACATATTTTTTTTTTTGCTGGATATCTTTTAAAGTTGTTTTGTTTGATTCTTTAAATTAGATGTTATTGAGCTAAAGTAAGCTCACATTTATATATTCAGTGTTGGCCAGAGAAAGACATTATATTAATAAACATTAAATTTCAAGAATACACACACACACACACACACACACACACACACACACACACACACACACATTGGAGTGACTTTATTTAAGATTTGAGTCTCGGGACTATTATTCACCATTTGGTTTAAACTTACTTTCCTTTACTGAAGAAATTATAGAATTATCCTTCAAGTCTATCACACATAATGAAGAAGACTGCATTAAAAAGGCAGTTCAGGACGTATTTTCATTATGCTTCTTAAAAACAAAAACTGTAAATCCATTAACTATCTTAAGATACTACTTTATTATAAGATGAGAAAAACAAAGAAAGCAGGCATTTGTGGCAAACTTTGAAGAAGTATGTATAAATAAAATAAATACACACATTTTAGGAATAATGATTTTAAAATACCTCTGTAAGTCAAACTATTTTTCTTCTTCTGTCTTCCCTTTCCTGACTTTGATGATCCTATTCTGTACATATGAATATTTTATAATATTATTTCAGTACTGGGTATCATATTACAGTTTCCACTGTGCTATAATATCTTTTATTCTTGCCTGTCATAGTATTTTGAGGGAGCACATTTCAAACTCTTTTTTTCAGTAATGTGTGCCCTGCTAAGTTTAGAAAAGTTTAGAGGGTGCCAATGCTATCTTTATTTTACCATCTGATGTATTGCTAAGAAGAATTTCGCATTTCAATGCCTGGTTCATAATAAGTGATCATAGTTTTTTTTTATCATAGCTTTTTTTGGAATGCATAAATAAATGAGTAACTGAATGCATGCATGAATAAATCACTGCAGGTAAGGTCATAAGAGAGACTGATGTGCTATTTTCAGAAATGATTCTTCAGGAAACCATTTAAATGTATGACATAGTCTGATGTGAGGCAAAGGTAATATTTATATTTCAATATAACTATGAAGTATACCAGTACAAAGTTAACGTTTGCATGAGTAACACAGATATAAGAAAAAATTCCCCATTATGTTTGAGTGAAACAGCTACTTGACTAATGCTGTTTATTTCTCTCACATCTTCTGAATGTTTGTGTCCTTCTTTCTTTCCTTTTTTTTTTTTTTTTTGCGGTACGCGGGCCTCTCACTGTTGTGGCCTCTCCCGTTGTGGAGCACAGGCTCCGGACGCGCAGGCTCAGCGGCCATGGCTCATGGGCCCAGCCGCTCCACGGCATGTGGGATCTTCCCGGACCGGGGCACGAACCCGTGTCCCCTGCATCGGCAGGCGGACTCTCAACCACTGCGCCACCAGGGAAGCCCTTCTTTCTTTCCTTTAAGTGAACTCGACCACTGGTTAAAGTGCACAAGACTTAGAGACAAAGAAGCCTGATTTCAAATCCCAACTTTTACTAGTTGTGTGGTTTTGTTACAGAACCTTTATGAACCTCTGTTTCTCTATTTTTAAATTAAAGATAAAATTAGCAATCTCATAGGATTGTTATAAGGAATAAAATGAGATGATGAATACAAACATGATAAACAATACAATAGTAGCTAATATTATTTTTGTAGTATTTATTTATTGTCCTATAATTTCGTCCTGTTTCCTCCTTACCCACAGCACCACTCTATCCAACATTCCAGTCTGTCTCTTCGTATTTGATTATTTCTTTTGCGTTGCTACTTAGGCCTTGGACCCTTTCTCATCTGATGATCAAGTCCTAAATCTTTAACACATTTTCCCATCTAATTCCGTGGAACTTTTTGAGAAATGATCTGTTTGGGTATCTCTAATTTACAGCTTCTTGTTTTGGGTTACTTCCTGGGCTGGAGTGGAAGCAGCATAGATGCAGATATGAACATTGCTTATGTAATTATGATATTAAAATGCAATTTCAGCTGTTCTCAAATAGTGGTGCTGAGAGGGCTGCATCAAGATCAACTGAAGCTTGTTATACATTCCTGGCTCCACCCTCAGATATTTTAATTCAGTAGGTCTATAGTGGGGTGAGGGAAACCTCTTTTAAAAGAAGGAATGAAAAAGAAAAATACCACTCTAGGTGATTTTGATGCATAGCAAGGTTTGGGAACCAACTGTCTATTCTATTCATTCAGCCCAGATAAATCATCCAATAAGTATACTACTATACAGGTACTCCCTGCACCTCATAACACTTCCAAGCAATTGGATTCGTGTTTTTGCTTCTATTACAGTTTTGTGTATTTAAAGGCAGCATGGTAGAGTGAAAAACATGCATGGGTTTTGGTGTCAGACAGACCTGGATTCAAATCCCAGCATGCAATGAATATGATATTTTCTACCTTGTAGGATACTTGCATGAGTTGAATTAAACCATTGTGTAATGTACTCAATATATGTTAGTTCAGAACTGGTAGCTATTATGTATTACCCTTTGTTTTTAAATCACCTTACGACTTGCCAGATATGAGATGCTGTGGTAGGTTGAATTGTTGGGTCCAGTTCTTCACCTGGCCCCTTCCTCTACATCTTGGCCATCATTTTATTGTGGATGCAATGTGTTTTCCTGCCCCTTGACTTTAGGTTTGGCCTCGTGACTTGCTTTGATGTTAGAATGTATGACGCAAGCAAGAGTTTGCAATGTGTTTGCATGATTCAATCAGTATATACTCATGTATTTCTTCAACACCATGAAGATAATATGCCCACCTAACCTACTGATCCAAGGAAGATGAGGGACACTTGGGTCAGAGTTGCACAATGGACCTGGTGAACTGCAGCTTAAAGAAGAGCCACCTTGATGAACCTGGCCAATCCCAACCTAGATCATCTAATTCCCCACACATATGGAGAGCTCAGCTGAGATCAGCAAAGCTGTCTTAGCCATTACAGCCTGAAGCAAAGCCACCTAGGATGCCTTGCATCCATGGGAATAAATTTTGTTTTTAAATATTGACTTTGGGGATAGTTTTTTCAGCAGCCCAATTGTGGCAGCCTCTCTGCAGCTGATTTTGCCCCTTTTCAATGATAATTTATCAACATGCCAAACACACACAAAAACAAGTAAGCAAAAAAGAGTCCTTTTCAGCAAGGGTGTCTGCCATTTCTCTTGATTTAGCAGGGTGGTAGTTATGTATTAGTACAGAGTTATGCTGTTGTAAAGCACTCCTAGAACATTGCATAAGCATATTTCTGTGCCTATGACTGAGTGCCTTTTTCAATTTGAAATGTAACAATCTTGCAGGACATACTAGGGTTATGTGTCAGCCTAATTTCTATTGAAGATTTTCATCCAAGACATGGATAGACAGGTGAGAGGATGCTCATGAAAGCAGTATATAGGAAGAAGAGAGTCAAGGTCAAAAGGATATTACTCAGGATTGTTTGTGAGAAATGAGCAGCAAAAATTATTATTATTATTATTTTTTGCGGTACGCGGGCCTCTCACTGCTGTGGCCTCTCCCGTTGCGGAGCACAGGCTCCGGATGCGCAGGCTCAGCGGCCATGGCTCACAGGCCCAGCCTCTCCGAGGCATGTGGGATCCTCCCGGACCGGGGCACGAACCCGTGTCCCCTGCATTGGCAGGCGGACTCTCAACCACTGCGCCACCAGGGAAGCCCCAGCAAAAATTATTTTAACAATTAATTGTGATTTAATAATTTAGTTGTTGCTAACTTTGTTATTACAAACAGTGCTGTGATGAACATCCTCACTGATGCCTCTCTCTACGTACCTTTACATGAGTTTCTCTTGAAGATATATGCAGGAATGTTATGTGCAAACTTAATTTCTCTAAACGCTTACAGATTGCTCACCCCTCAAAAAATAACTATGTTAGTTTATATGCCCACCATCAGTGCATGAAGATTCCTATCCTCCACATTTTCACCAACACTTGACAGTACCTGAATTTCTTATTGTTGTTATATGATGACTATAGAGTACTCTCATTGTTTTTAGTTGCATTTCTTTGATTATTTGTGAAGTTATGCAAGTCCTCTTCTTTATTAGCCGTTTGGGTTTATCCTCTTGGGAACTGCCTGTTCATATTGTTTGTGCATTTTTATTGGAATTCTGGTCCTGTTCTTGCTGATTTGTTCCTTATATATTCTACAGATTATGTTTTTGTTTATTAAATATTTGAATAACATATTTTCCCAGTTTTTTCACCTGCCTATTAACTTTGTTTTATGGTGTTTTGCATTGAAAAAAATATTTAATTTTGATAAGGTTAAATCAACCAAATATCCCCATAAAGGTCTGTGCTCTTTTCATCTCATTTAAGAAATTATTTTCCATGCCAACGTTAAAAAATACTTACATATTTTCTACTAATAATTTCATAGTTTTGTCTTTCACAGTGTAGCCTTTTCTCCATCTGGGGTTGATTTTATATGTGATAAAAGGTATGGATCTCAATCTGTTTTTCTCTGTTGTAAGACAATTATACTAGCACTATTTATAAATTAATTTCCGCACTGATTTGAACCAATATCCCAATTTTTTATTTACTATGAAGGTATGTTATGGTACTCCCAAATCAGTACCCTTGGTCTATTTGTCAATTTCTGTGTCAGTACCACAATCTTTTAAATATTATTGTAATACCAAATCTTGTTTCTAAACTAGAAGCAATGCTTTTCAGTATAGAGTATGCTAATAACATCCTTTGAGTGTTGGCAACTGTTATTTTATATTTTAGTTTAAAAAATCAAATAAAGCTGCTAATGAGTGAACATTCACAGTGCTTATGGCATAAAAAAGTTGCTTTATGTTTTATATCATGGATATGAAATGTGGGAAATTGTGTATATATTTTTCAGGTTGTCAATAGAGCTGTAATGAGTCACCTGAAACTTAATACTCAAACTACTTACTGCATTTATCAGGATTTAAACTACCAAGAAAGTATTCATTCAGCTCTATTTATGTAGAACATCCAGATGTTGGTTATCTAAATCATAGTCATATATTCTCTTTAGAGATTTTAGGTCTTGTATTCCACTATATCATACAGCAGGTGGTAATCAGAATGCAGATCAGACATCATCTGCTCAAAAATTTCTATTTATCAGTTCCAATTTTGATCCCTTTTGTTGTCACCAGCCTAATATTCTTGCATAGTTAAGGTAGTACCAACAGTATAATGAGTGCAAAGCCTTGAAATCTTGTTATCTTTATGATAACTTTGAAAGTTCAAATACAAATAATTCAGTGGTTTGAAGTATAGTCAGTGACTCTGTAAGTGTCAAGGCAAACTGCATATTTCCCACCCCTCTCTCCTATGAAAGCTTATGACAAACTGCTAAATTTGGGGAAAATATATATAATACTGCTTCTAATGAATTGGATGAAGTGCTGCTGTCGTATCCCCTCTTGTGTATATGCACATGTAAATAGACAAACACATTTTTATTCCCATGAGAATACAAACACCTTAAGAACATAAAAATTTAATAAAGATCCTTAATGACCAGCAGTCATTCACTTTATTGGATAACAAAATAAAATTTATACAATTAATTAATCAACCATTAATTAATCATTACCATATTTATGTGCCATAAAGTACATTCACTTTAAAATTTCTGCAATCTGGATGTAACCTAAAAGTTATGTGTGTATTAACACAGTGCTTTATCTCCATTTGTGCCCACTCCAAAAAAAAAAACAAAAGGTAATATTTAATCAATGTGGAGCATTTCAAAATCAATGACATGGTAGAATTCAGGAAATACAGTATAAGTAGTGGGTCTCCTGTACTCAAGGCACTGAGAAATGTAAGCACAAAAAAGTATTAAACGTGGTTTTGTCTTAAAATCTAGATAAGGAATAAGTAATCAACACAAGAAAAATTAAATGGCAGAAGTTTGTCATAAATTACTAAAAATTAATTACCATGAAAATGATAGGAACAATATTTTATTTGTTTATGTATTTATTTATGTATTTATGTATGTATTTATTTATAATCAATACCTTTTCTGCTACTAAAAACTAGTAAACAGCTTGCAGTATCCTAACTTATTTCTTCAAAAAATATTTTGGAGTACATACTATGTGCTAGGTACTATTGTAGGCAATCAAGTCATAGCAGTGAATATAACAGATATAATCCCTTTCTTCATTGAACTTATTTCTGGAGGAGAACAAACAATAAGCAAATATATAGCATAATGTCAGCAACAAGTGCTATGAAGGTATATGAAGTAAGGTAGGGTGAAAGAGATGGACAGGAGTATTCTACATAGAATGGTCTGGCAAGTCCTCTCTGAGAAGGCAGTATTTGAGCAGAGACCTAAATGAGTTAAGGGAGCTAGCCAAGGGTCTCTCGGGGTAGAGTTTTCCAAACATAGAAAAGAACAAGTACAAAGACCCTGAAGGAGGATCTTGCTTGCATGTTCCAGGAACAACAAAGAAAGCAAGTACACCTGAGTGAGTGAGCAGTGGGGAAGAGTGGAGAGAAGTGAGGTCAGAGAAGTAGGTATCCAGGGACTTGTAGGGCATGACAAGGACCTGGGGTGTCACTTTATATGTGACAATAAATCTTTGGATGTTTTAAAGCAGGAAGTGACATGATATAACTGAGGTTCTAGCTTCTGTGGCTACTCTAGGTACTGTGAAGAAAACAAATCATAGGAATAAAGAGTAGAAACAAATATTGCCTAAATATAGGCAAGAGCCGACAGTGATTGAGACCAGGGTAGTAATAGTGAAGATGGTGAGAAGTGATCAGATTCAGGATGTAGTTTAAGGGTAAAGCTAGCAGGAAGTGCTGATAAGTATGGGGTGAGAGAGAAATAAATCAAGGAAAACTTTTAAGGGTTTAGACCTGAGCAAGTGAGTGAATGGTGGTGTTATTTACTAAGATAGGAAAGATTGGAAGAGTAGCAGGTTTCGGCTGGAGGAGCAGAGGGAAGAAATTAAAAGTTTAACTTTGGAGATTATGTTTCAAAAGACTATTAGAGATCCAAGTGACAATATTGACTAAGCAGTTGGTTATACAAGTCTGGAGTTCGGTCTGGGCTGCAAATCTACATCTGCGAGTGATCAGCATACACATGGTATTTAGAGCAACAGGTTTAGATGAGGTAACCTGGGAAGGAGTGCAGTTAGAGAAGAGAGGAGGCCCAGGGATGAGCCTTGAGATACTTCATTATTTTTCGTTTGGGAAGAAGAGAAACCATCAATGTTGCCTGAGTAGTAGTGGCTAGGGCAACAGTGGCTAGTGAGGTAAAATAGTGTCCTGAAAGCCAAGTGAAGAAAATGTTCCAAGAAAGAAGAAATGATGAATGGGAAAAGCTGCTGAGAGGTCCATTAGGATAGGACTGACAGCTGACAATTGCGTTTAATGGTGTAGTGTAGTGCTTTGACTTTTTACTTATTTATTCATATTTATATTTTACCATTATTTTATTCTATGACTTGACCAAGTGAGCTACTTCAAGTCCTTACTAGAATGAAAGAAAGCATAAATAAATACACTTTGATGATCAAAGTATTTGCTTTTGAAAACTGGAATTTCATTCAACAGTCATTTGATGAGTTATGTGCCATACATTGTGTAGAGATTACAAAACACTAATATACTTCACATAAAACTGATTAAAGGCATGTAGCTACATACCAGTCATACTCTGGATCTCTGTATGACCTATGGAAATAATTTCATATGATCTTGACTGAAAACCTACCATATTGCTTTCCTTTGTTTTGGGGAATTATTGTTCCTGAGCACAGGAAATAAAACATCCACTAACCCTTTGACCTGTATTCTCCACAAGAGCTTGCCTTATTCCCCTGAGGGAGTGTACTGGCCTAAAGGAAAGAAACATGTTTTCCCAAATTTCAAAGTAATTACCAGGGAGAATTCAAAAATTATATTGTACCTAAGATGGAAATGTGGCTTAAGCAGACTAGTCAGTTGTTTAAAGAAACCAACCTTCAACCAACCAACCAATCATTTTGACCTTTGTGCCCAGTAGACCAAGGGGGTAAATCCCAAATGGAGTTATATAAGCTGAAAAAAATTGTGAAATGGTGTTGGCTTGAATTTTAAAGCATGTCATAAGGCAATTATAGTTTTCCTGGGTTTAATCAGAAAAAATATATATATAAACAGCTTTACTGAGATAATTTACATATACAATTCACTCATTTAAAGTGTACAATTCAATGGCTTTTCATTTATTCACTGAATTGTACTGCCATGACCACAATCAATTTTAGAAAATTTTCATCACCTCAAAAAGAAGGTGAGGACCCTTTAGCCATCATGTCTCTAACTCCTTATCCCCTCCAGGCCCTAGACCACCACTAATGTACTCTCTGTCTCTACAGATTTCCCTATTTGAGATATTTCTTATAAATGTGGCCTTTTGTGTCTGGCTTTTTCATTTACATAGTGTTTACAAGGTTCATCAATGTTGTAAGCATATATAAGTGTTTAATTCCTTTTTATTGCCTCATAATATCCCATTGTATGGATATATTTTGTTTATCCATTCATCAGTTGATGGACATTTTGGTCATTTCCAAAATTGCCTATTGTGCATGATGATGGTATGAATATTCATGTACAAGTTTTTGTGTGGACAGACATAAATACCATTTCTCTTAGACATAAAGCAAATATAGTGTAAAAATACAACTTTAAAGGATTTGAGAAAAGTATATAACCAAAGCAGCATCTGACTCTGGAGGTGGTGGTGGATGTGGAGGTGGTGGTGGTGGTAATATGCATTGTTAGTAGGAGGGTGGTTAAAATGAAAAGTGGCAGTTAAGAAGCTAAGAAAGTGATGAGTTGGTAATTACTCTCTCTATTATGAAAACCTTAATTATATAGCATGCCTTCCTTCCGAACCCTGCTGAAAACATTGAAAAAACTTCTATGCTCAAATCTTGAGTCATGTCACTTAGGTTATGTGAGTAGACAGCCTGGATTTTTTATTCTCCATACTTTGCTCTTCCCCAGCCCCCCACCTCCCACCAAAAAAAATTAAAAGACACATATACACAATGGAATATTACTCAGCCATAAAAAGGAACAATATTGAGTTATTTGTAGTGAGGTGGATGGACCTAGAATTTGTCATACAAAGTAAAGTAAGTCAGAAAGATAAAAACAAATACCGCATGCTAACGCATATATATGGAATTTTAAAAAGTGGTACAAATGAGCCTAGTGACAGGGCAGGAATAAAGACGCAGATGTAGCGAACAGACTTGAGGGCACAGGTGGCAAGGGGAAGCTGGGATGATGTGAGAGAGTAGCACTGACATATATACATTACCAAATGTAAAATGGATGGCTAGTGGGAAGCTGCTGCATAGCACAAGGAGGTCAACTTGATGCTTTGTGACAACCTAGATGGATGGGATAGGGAGGGTGGAGGGAAGCTCAAGAGGAAGGGGATATGAGGATATATGTATACATACAGCTTATTCACATTGTTGTACAGCAGAAACTAACACAACATTGTAAAGAATTTATAAACCAATAAAAATGTGAAAAAAAAGAAGACAATAAAGCCTGCTATCTCCAAAACATGTCAGCCCAGACTATAACTAAAAAGAAAGTGTTTTCTATTCTGCTAACAAAATATTAAAATTATCCCATATCAATAGCTTTTGTTTGAAACTTTCTTTAAATACCTAGGATGAGCTGTCAAATTATATCTTTATTGCTTGATATAATAGTTTTACTTAAAAGTAATTCCAAAATTCATAAGTAACAAGAGAAATCATTAACTATAGGTCTCCCTTATGACATGAAAAAGTCTTTCTTGCCAGCATATTTGTAGAAACTATATTATGAAAGTAAAGGATGCATTTTTCTTACCTCTTACCTTTTTGTGTTGCATTTACATACTGACTAGGCGTGGTAACCTGGGGTTGGGTTGGGTCATTTTACTTTAAAAGAGAAAGACCAAATTTACTTATGAGATTCAATTCATAAGCTTGGTAGTTGGAGAGTGAGCTGGGCAGGGACAGATGGTGCATAACATTAATTTCAAGGGATATACCAGCATTGGAACAGATGATTTATACTATTCTGTGTGCTTATATTCATTCATAGGTGATGTACAGCTTGACTGCATATATTTTATTCTTGGTCATTTATAGTGTCCTAAAATATACTTTAAGAGTGAGGTACCTAACATATATATTTCTCATATATATTTTTAAAAATCTACTTCTTTTGTTAAAATCTTTAGCTAATGGGAAATGTAATCAACCAACAAATGTGTTACCTCACCCCAAAGGCTATTTTTAGACAACCTCAAGGGATAAAGAACCACTTAGAAAAATGAGATGGGTAGTCACTAACCCACATTGATCTCTATTCTGATTGGAAAACAAACAGTTCCCTTATTCCTGCTCAAAAATCTGTCCTCTCTATTCTCACTAACCCTGCCAAATCCAATTAACCCGTGGCAGTTCCTTGAAATTAACACATTTCTGACTGACCCCCTTAAAGTCAGTTGCTTTTACATAATCAGCATGTCCCCTAATGGCTTTAGTTGAATAAGAAAGAAAAGAAAGAGGAGAAAAAGAAAGAGGAGGAAGAAAAAAGATGCAAAATCACCAGTTAGAATAGTTTACTCTCCTGAGAACTTCCTCCACGCTTGGCCCCTTCCAACTCTTCCATTTTAACCTTTATAATTGGTTTTACTTTAGAATCTATTGCCAACAAAGCCAAAGGCTTGCCATCTTTCTTATTGAGCTTAATTCGTTACCATCCTCTATCCATCTTCTCAGTAGCAGCTTAAGAATTTCTGACAGAGTTTTACCCAATTGCACTACCAATTGTTGTGAATGAACAAACAGGACAATTTCTACTGAAAGGAATAGAAAGAGTGCAGAGGGTTTCAAACATTAGAGTGCATCCGAGTAACCTGGAAAGCTTGTTAAATTCAGATCCTCAGGCTTCACCCGAAGAGACTGTGTACCAATAGCAGAGACCAGGGATCTGCTTTTTGCTGCAAATTGTTCTTAGACTACATTTTGAGATACACAAATGTAGAGTACATATGGTTGAAAAGGGAGATTGGCAGCTTTTCTTTGGGAAGATTATTCTAGCATCATTGTGAAATGAGAATTGGAAGGGAAGAGACGAGACACGTAGACCTCTTGTGACATGGTTCCAGTCGTCCAGACAAGAGATAACTAAATTAGGATTTTCTGGTAACTCTGGGTTTTAATGGGAAGAGAATGCATATAGGAGCTATTGTATAGGTAGGATAGGTGAGACCTACTGATTTATTGACTGTGCAGTGCAGGTAGAGTGAGGAATCATGGATTACTCTAGGTAACATGGATAATGATGATCCTATGAACAGTAATCAGAAAGTAAGAAAGAGGATTAGGTGAGGAAGAATGGCATTCAAAAATAATAAAAAAGAGGGGCTTCCCTGGTGGCGCAGTGGTTGAGAGTCTGCCTGCCGATGTAGGGGACACGGGTTCGTGCCCCGGTCCAGGAAGATCCCACATGCCGCGGAGCGGCTGGGCCCGTGAGCCATGGCCGCTGAGCCTGCGCATCCGGAGCCTGTGCTCTGCAACGGGAGAGGGCACAACAGTGAGAGGCCCGCGTACCGCAAAAAAAAATTAATAATAATAATAATAATAATAAAGAAACAGAAATAAAAAAGGGAGGAAAGACTAGTGTCATGGAGGCCAAGTGAAAGACTTTAGGGAGGATATGGTTAAACTTGTCAAATGCTGTAATAAAGTCAAAGAGAATAAATACTGAGAAAGACTCAATGGGAAAATTAAGAGGTACGAAAATAAAGATTACTTAGACTAAAAACCAGCCATTTCCAAAATATCTTTCTGTAGTGTAAGCCTATGAGATATACACATTTCATCTTACAAGAAAGGTGGTACGCATTTCCTTCTTCAGATTGCTTCTCCATGTTACTGTGAAAATGTAGCCTGAGTTCTGGTCTGTGAGAGTGTTCAGAGTGACACCCTTATGTTTTCTTCTGCAAC
The DNA here is from genome assembly GCF_964270905.1 of Leucopleurus acutus. Taxonomy (NCBI): domain Eukaryota; kingdom Metazoa; phylum Chordata; class Mammalia; order Artiodactyla; family Delphinidae; genus Leucopleurus; species Leucopleurus acutus. The sequence goes on from NC_139148.1 coordinate 80,930,895, forward strand.
TATAGAAATAAAGATCTTACTCTTTCTTTTCATTAAATGTAAGCTAAATTCACAGCTTCTCTTCTCTTTATAGAAGACATTGCTGGTCTCCAAGCTCCAACAACCCAAGGTTAAGCCTCTGTAATCTTTGTGCATTTAGCCTTAATAATTAATAGCATTGATTCTGTGTAGCATTTAAAAAGTGAACATTGATTTAATTCCCTAAAAGATGTCTGATCTCTTAGTTTTGTCCCAATTGGTTAAAACATTTTGATAATATTATTAGTTTATAACAACACAACACTAAGTTGTTTGATTCCAAATCTTGGCTGTCCACTATGGTAGCCATTAACCATATGTGGCAATTTAAATTAAAATTAATTAAAATTTCAATATTTTGTTCTTTAGTCACATTAGCCACATTTCAAATGTTAAGACACATGTGTCTAGGGATTACCTGATTGAACTGCACAGATATAAAACATTAACATCAAAGCAAGAATTTCTATTGGACAGTGCTGTTCCAACTATTTATTTCTGTCTTTGTTACTATGTGTTTACAAGGATGGATGATGAACTTACTGCATAGGAACCTAGCAAGTTCAGTATGTATGGGCACATCTGAAGTGCCCATAATTACTTGTAAAAGACATCCAAAGATTGCAAAGTTTTAGGCTTTTATTTCTTTTAATTAAAGGTTGAGCCCAAACTTAATCATCAGCATGTTTTCTTTCTATTGTAAATACATTTAATAGGAGACCTTAACCAGGTCTTCATAATTTACAAGAGTTTTTATTATAATCTATTATTCAGCAATTCTAACTCATTTAAAGTTAATTTTCCAATAAATTTAAGAAGTTTGTGGTAGCTAAAATAATCTTAGTTATTTGTGAGATTTTGATGATGGTAATGTCCAATTTATTTATTATTTATTTCCAAGCAAATTAAAAATGTTCCACTCTACTTCTAGTTGGATAATGAGATTATTCTAAATATCCAAGTGAAATGTGAAATTTTTTAGTGAATGAGAATTGCCAGAAGCAAGCAATTTGATAAGATCTACAAATCTCAAGTGCCTTTGAACTCTTAATACTTCACAGCAGCTCCAGTCATAGCTGTATATATATGTGATCATGTGCATGTGTCAGATATATGCTGCTTAGTTTTCTGTAAAGATATTGCAACACTGTTCTTTAGGTCAGTTTTGTGGGTATTTTATCGAATGAGATTGTTCTAGAGATGTTTTGGAGAGACCAATCAAGTAATCAGTTTTAGTCCTTAGATATAATCTTTCTAATTTCAAACCTCAGAATTTATATTCCTCACTGAGGACATTCAGTTGCCACACATACATCTGAAATGGAAGTTATTTTAAACATTTACAAAAGAAATCTTAGGATTTGCTGAACAGCAAATCTACTATTTCCCAGATTTCTAGAGAAAATAGTAAATATCAATGTTTCTCAAAAGATAGTTTGTGGAGCAGTGTTTTCTTTCTATATTAGTAGGTGACGTTTAGTTAGATTTAGAAGAAGAGGGTGGGTAGCAGAGGAATATTGAAACCAAATAGTGTTAAAATCTGGGTATGGTTAAAATTCATGCCCAAATGGAAAATGATTTCAATTTTACATTTTTTTTTTAAATAAGACCCTTTATATAGGCTATCCAAAGAATCTTCATTTAGGAGATTAGAATGCTTGGACTCTTGGCAGGAAATAACCTTAAAACAGTACTCCAAATTCTGCATGATCTACTGCTCCCTCACTTTGAGGGCTCATTTACTTCTTACTCTTTGACATCTCACAAAACTAGTGTAAGCCTATATTGGACAACAAATCATTCATACACAATGATTCAGAATATTGAATTCCTTGGGAGCCCAAAGAAGGCAATTAAATATCATTATTAGTGATTTAACATTGACAGTACATTTTCCTCCATCTGATCTGCTTAATTCTATCTTGAATTTCCCAAATCATTAACCTATTTTTTCATGGGTTATCATAAAAAGCTGAAGTTATTCAATCCTGTGAAAATAATTCTGATCCTAACTATTGCTGAAGAATAATTAAAGACCGCCAGTTATCACTGCCAATTTGCACCCAGCTTTTTTTCAATGACATTGAAAAAGTGAAATGTTAATATGGAGTATAAAATTCTGCTTATTTAATGTGATAACTTCTACTGAACATTTGCATAAATATTTAGTGAGCAAAAGTGATTGCCTGAGTGGAAGGAAATAATACAGTATTCAGCTTGATGGTTTTAGTCTATGACAAAACTGAGGCAGCATTGATATTGCCAATTAATTTCCATTCAGAAATGCAGTGTATTTAGGTTTAATTTTCCAAGGTTAGTAAATAATGTAGGGTGATACTTTAAAAGTAGCTGTGCTCCTTCTATACATTCCAACTGATTAAAACTCATGCCAAATCTCAACATGGGAATTAGATTTGTTTGAAATACTGAAAAACAACTAGGCGTAAATGACTATAGCTGTTAGTTTCTTTCTGTGTTTCCCTTCAAAGTGAGTAGAAAAACTATTAGCAAAGAATTTTGATCCACATAGCCTCTGAGATTGTGTGGTATCTAACTGAACAAAATTTAATTTAAGGAATATATTAATAAAGCACCTTTACTTTCAGCTATTATAAGTTCCTTTGGTTATATATAGTTACATTATTTATTTTCATGTCTTGTCTTTGTAATATATTGCTACAGAAAACCTTAATCTTGAACAATTGCATCTACAATTCAAAAATATTTTTGCAAAAAGTTTTGCAGTGGTCAAAGTTTACAAAAACATGTTCATTAAAAAGTTTCCTTCCCACCCCTAATGCCTGGTCATCTAGTTCCTTCCCCTAGGAGCAAGTGCTGTCATGGTTTCTTTCAGACACAATCTATAAATAAGTATGGGTTTGTTTTTAATAGAAAAGCAGAATTATACTGTAACTATATGTTGCACATATGATACAATATGATTATTTGTTTACCTCTCTGTCTCTGCAGTTATTTCTAGCTCCTTGAAGGCAAGAACTATATTTATATTTTGAACAAATACATATTGAGTGACTTCTTTGTCCTGTGTACTATTGTAGGAACTAGGGGTACATCAGGGGACAAAACAGACCAAAATCCCTATCACCATGGAACTTGTATTTTTATTTACCATCACTACATTCCAAGTATATAGCACAGTATTTGGTACGCAGTCATGTTCAACAAAGTCTTGTTTTTTTCCAGTCAAATTATATTAAAATGCTGTATTAGTCAGGGTTTTTTCTCATTCTCTGTGTCTCTTTCTCTCTCTCTCTCTCTGTGTACATTAATACATTATATAAAATCAACAACATATATCAATTAATATATTAGTTATTATATAATGTTAATATATTAATATTACTGTTATTGTATTAATTGATATATAAATATATTATACATATATATATATATATAGAGAGAGAGAGAGAGAGAGATTTTAAGGAACTGGTTCACATAATTTTAGGAGCTGGCAAGAGTGAAATCTGTAGGGCAACTCAAAAGTCTGGAAATTCAGATACGAGTTGATGTGATAGTCTTGAGTCCAAAGGCTGGAAACTCAGGTAGAATTTCTGTATTGCAGAGTGGAGGCAGAATTCCTTCTTCTTTGGGAAACCTTTGTTTTCAAGCCCTTCAGCTGATTGGATGAGGCTCACCCACATTATGGAGGGTAATCTGCTTTACTTAAGGTCAGCTGATGTATATATGAATCACATCTAAGAATACCTTTACAACAACATTTAGACTAGTGTTTGACCAAACAACTGGTCACTATAAGCCAGCCAACTTGAAAAATAAAATTAACCATCACAGATGTCTTCCTGTTATAATAATACTCCAAAATGGCTGGATAATATTCAGTAAAGGCTCTATTTCAAAATAAGTTAATTTTAAACATTAATTGCACTGTTTAAATACACAGACCGATTTATCCATGCCTCTATTTCTACTGTCTCTATGCATCCAGTAAGTTACCTTACTTAGGTGTTGTGTCTAAATTTTCAGCAGTATAGGAAAAGGTACAAACTATTTTTTCTTGTTTATGACATATGGTGAGCGGTTTATCAATCTTCATAATATTGTTTGTTTTGCCCAGATGACCTCATTGAGATTTGATTACTGTTTTGCTTTCATTTGTTCATTCTGGTTTGATGCAGGTAATTTCTTTTTAACCAGTTTACAATTTTTTACCATTTTTTGAAATCTCACACAGTTGCATTAGATGCAATTTGGATGAAATGGTAACATATAATGTAGATTAAACTACTTGAATCAATAAAGGTATCTTTGAGAATCCTAAAGGGGGTTGCAAATATCTGTACTCATAAAATATGTATTCCTTTTAATTAGGCCCTCATATTTCCAAATGAATTTTGTACCATTGTATCAGTGCCAGATATGCTTCCTCCACTCTCCACTTAAATACTGAAGTAGATATGCAAAGACACCAAAACATGAAACACTTAATGAAAATAATGACAGGAAGAAAAAATATGAGGAAGGAGGTTAACATGGTAAATGGGGTTGAATTGAGAAAAAAAAGGCCCCTCCACCTTTGGAAGCAGAATAACACATTAAGGCAAAAAGAAGTTAAAAGACTTTGCTTCCCTCCCATTGCCAGTCTAGACCGAGAGTTGATCCACTGACCAGAAAACTAGGCATCCAGTTCTCTGTGACACAGTGACCATTTCTGAAATGGCCAGAGTTTTGCTTACCATTCCCTCCTCCCTAGCACCATTTTAGGTTTCTTTCTTTCTATATCCATTGTGACAGTTGTTCCCACACCTGCCAAATGTGGGAATAAATATTAACAAATATTTATTGAACACTTACTATAGCTAGATACTATTCTAGGTGTAGAGGATGCAGCATTGAAAAAAAAAACATGCCTTCATGGTGCTTACCTACTAGTGAGGGGATGAAGATAATAAACTAAAAGCAATAAATTAATAAACTACATGTTATGTGTCTTAGCTTGGGCTGCTATAACAAAAATACGATAGATGGGTGGCTTAAACGATAGAAGTTTATTTCTCACAGTACTGGAGGCTGGAAGTACAAGATCAGGGTGCTAGTAAGGTCGGGTTCTTGGTGAGAACCCTCCTTCTGGTTCAGAAATGGCCATCTTCTCATTGTATCTTCACATGGCAGAGAGAGAGAGAGAGTGAGAGAGAGAGAGAGAGAGAGAGAGAGAGAGAGAGAGCTCTTTTCTGTCTCATCTTACAAGGGCACAATCCCATTAATGAGGGCTTCATCCTCAAGACCTGATTACCTCCCAAATGTCCGACCTCCAAATACCATCACACTAGGGATTAAGTTTCAACATATGCATTTGGGGGGGACACAAACATTCAGTCCATAGCAACATGTTAGAAAGTGATAAGTTCTATGTTAAAAATGAAAAGAAGAGGAATGTGAGGATGAATTGGCTACATCTGTCACTCTACTGATCTCCAGGGTTGATTTGGCTGATCTGACTGGCTAGGCAGGTGTCCTTTTCTTTCTTCACCTCTCCATGTGTGCCCCTCCCGAAGCTGTGTGCTAGGTCGAAGAGGGCAAACTTCCCAATAGAGGAAGGCTGTTCTTTGGGCGAGGGCATGAGTAGCTGCATTCCCCTGCTAGAACCTCCAGATAAGCTCTCAAGTACCATTTGTAGGAGAACATAGGACAATCAAGCTTCCAAGACTCCAGATACATCCAAATGAGTGCTACATATGGCAGTCTGTCTTTCTCAAAAATTAAAAAAGAAAAGAATAGAGGACAAAAGGGGTTGAGAGTGTGCTGGAAGAGCAATGTAGTCAGTGTAGGCCTTATTACATCATCAGAATCATATATATATGAATTGTGGACCTGTCTTCAGAATTTCAAAATTTATTTTCTCTGAGTAGGGCCTAGGAATCTTTACATCTCTCCACTGACTTATTCAGTCCGGCTTTGAAATCTTGAAACAATTTTGAAACAAAATTAAACAAAAAATAAAACAATTCCTGTAAATTCCCCTACCCCTACCCTCCCTTCAAACATCTCTCTCTCTTCCTTGCTATAGTTCTAGAAATAATATTCTATACTTAAGATCTCCATTAAGTATGATTTTTATTTATCAAACACATACATAGTACTTTTTAGGTGTCAGGGATTACTCTAAACACTAGGTACGTATTGTTATTATAATCATTTTATCTCTACACTATGCTGCCTCAAGCCATTTGATCATTCAGCTCTTTCCCTTTCCTTATCTACTAGGGTGATTTAAGACAGAGACAGTTTGCCTGGCAGAACCTGAGGAAATTTTGTTGGCATTGGGCAAACCATAAACTGCAAAAATCCAGCAATGTTCTGGTTCACGTCAGCTGCAGAGAAAAAACACTTTCACTAGCCATTATACAGAGCTCTCTCTATGTAATAACTTCCAAAATTTCTTCCCAATTCCTCCCACTCACACAATACTACATCTTAACCACCTGCAGAGGAGGCAGTAAAGGGACATTTAGGAGAAGAAATAGAATAAAGGAGCTTGTTGCTGTGACCTATGCCCTTCGTCCTGGGTGGTTCAAAGTTCTATGATTTTTTTAGTCTTGACTCATTCTTGGATTTTCCAAATTGTTTATAACCAGATTCCTGGGTGCCTTGGGCCAAATCTCAAAATTCTCACATTTATATCCTGTGTATTCCTCTGTGTTTATGTGTGTTGGGGGATGTAGATGGGGGTTGTAATGGATCCTGAGCAAATGTTTCCCCATTCTCCAGAACATAACACAAGTAACCTCCTTACTGTAAATGAAAGGAGCAAAGGACATCCCATTATACAGATGTCTGGGCATTTGGTCCCATTCTGTCTTAAATGTTAGGGAATAGGGGTTAGAATAAGTTGGCTCAAAACTATTTATAATTATTATAAAGCTTCTAAGTATTGGTGATGTCCTTACTCATCTTTACTAACACATGGCCTTTACACTAAAGCCCACCTATTTTCTTGTGTTAATTATCCTCTAACACTACTTGATGTTTCAGTGAAGACTAATGTACTAGCTACTAGCATGTTTTATAATTGAAAATAGTTCATAGAAAGGGCAGAACTCAGGGAGAGTGTAGTGACCTCACATTGCTACTTCATTGGCCAGTATTTTCTAGAACTGGGTCTAGATACATCATCATGTACTTCATCTCAACACAACATTGAGTGTCTGGAAGAAACAGCCCACTATGTTGTAGGACAATACTAGGGAATTTCAAGTCATTGTATAGCTTAGGCTCATAGAATCACACAGAGTCCTCATAAATTTTTACTTTATTGGCTTTTGAGCTTTTGTATGAAGTCCGAAGATTCTTTTCTCGAGACCAAATTCTAAACCTAAGCTCATCAATTTGAACCCCATCATTTGAATTTATTTCCTTCTCCTATATATTTTCTTTCCTGATCCTCATTGCTCATTTTAAGGCAGTTTCTGTGCTATATCTTGCTAATTACTGGGAATCCAATTTGTAGTTCCATAGACACTCCTGTCTCCATTCCTTTATTCACTCCAAGCCATCTTTGGTTTAGTTCCAGTTTTTCTGAATAAAAGTAACACTGGAAATTTAAAAAGTTGCAGTTATTTCAGTTTCAGTGCAAATATCTAAATTTTTGTATGGATTTAAAAATATGCCAGAGAGGGCCTTCCCTGGTGGTGCAGTAGTTAAAAATCCATCTGCCAATGCAGGGGACATGGGTATGAGCCCTGGTCCGGGAGGATTCCACATGACATGGAGCAATTAAGTCCGTGTGCCACAACTACTGAGGCTGTGCTCTAGAGCCCGCAAGCCACAACTACTGAGCCCAAATGCCACAACTACTGAAGCTTAAGTGCCTAGAGCCCAAGTTCTGCAGCAAGAGAAGCCACCGCAATGGGAAGCCCAGGCACTGCAATGAAGAGTAGCCCCCACTTGCCACAACTAGAGAAAGCCCGTGTGTAGCAATGAAGACCCAAACCAGCCTAAAATAAATACAGTAAAATAAATAAATTTATTTTTAAAAATATGTCAGACTGGGCTTCCCTGGTGGCGCAGTGGTTGAGAGTCTGCCTCCTGATGCAGGGGATGCGGGTTCGTGCCCAGGTCCGGGAAGATCCCACATGCTGTGGAGCAGCTGGGCCCGTGAGCCATGGCCACTGAGCCTGCGCATCTGGAGCCTGTGCTCCACAACGGGAGAGGCCACAACAGTGAGAGGCCCACGTACCGCAAAAAGAAAAAAAAAATTGTCAAAGATTGCCATCATGCTACATTTAACGATTTTAAGCCCATTAGGTAAAAATACCAATAATTATAATAACTTCAATACAAGGTTTGCCCTGTTGTAATTAAGAATTCTAGGTTAATAAAACCCAAAAAACTCCCAGGACTGAAAAATATTAAATTTATTATACTACATATTCATCTTCACTTTTTTTATTTTTTAACTTCTTTCATCAGTATCTTATAGTTTTCTGCATACAGGTCTTTGTCTCCTTAGGTAGGTTTATTCCTAGATATTTTCTTCTTTTTGTTGCAATGGCAAATGAGAGTGTTTCCTTAATTTCTCTTTCAGATTTTCATCATTAGTGTATAGGAATGCAAGAGTTTTCTGTGCATTAATGTTGTATCCTGCTACTTTACAAAATTCATTGATTAGCTCCAGTAGTTTTCTGGTAGCATCTTTAGGATTCTCTAGGTATAGTATCATGTCATCTGCAAACAGTGACAGCTTTACTTCTTCTTTTCCGATTTGGATTCCTTTTATTTCTTGTTCTTCTCTGATTGCTGTGGCTAAAACATCCAAAATTATGTTGAATAATAGTCGTAAGAGTGGACAACCTTGTCTTTTTCCTGATCTTAGAGGAAATGGTTTCAGTTTTTCACCACTGAGAATGATGTTGGCTGTGGATTTGTCATATTTGGCCTTTATTATGTTGAGGAAAGTTCCCTCTATGCCTACTTTCTGCAGGGTTTTTATCACAAATGGGTGTTGAATTTTGTTGAAAACGTTTTCTGCATCTATTGAGATGATCATATGGTTTTTCTCCTTCAATTTGTTAATAGGGTTTATCACATTGATTGATTTGCGTATATTGAAGAATCCTTGCATTCCTAGGATAAACCTCACTTGATCATGGTGTATGATCCTTTTAATGTGCTGTTGGATTCTGTTTGCTAGTATTTTGTTCAGGATTTTTGCATCTATGTTCATAGTGATATTAGCCTGTCATTTCCTTTCTTTGTGACATCCTTGTCTGGTTTTGGTATCAGGGTGATGGTGGCCTCATAGATTGAGTTTGGGAATGTTCCTCCCTCTGCTATTTTTTGGAACAGTTTGAGAAGGATAGGTGTTAGCTCTTCTCTAAATGTTTGATAGGATTCGCCTGTGAATCCATCTGGTCCTGGGCTTTTGTTTATGGAAGATTTTTAATCACAGTTTCAATTTCAGTGCTTGTGATTGGTCTGTTCATATTTTCTATTTCTTCCTGATTCAGTCTCGGCAGGTTGTGCATTTCTAAGAATTTGTCCATTTCTTCCAGGTTGTCCATTTTATTGGCATGGAGCTGCTTGTAGTAATCTCTCATGATCCTTTGTATTTCTGCAGTGTCAGTTGTTACTTATTTTTCATTTTTAATTCTATTGATTTGAGTCTTCTCCCTTTTTTCTAGATGAGTCTGGCTAAAGATTTATCAATTTTGTTTATCTTCTCAAAGAACCAGCTTTTAGTTTTATTGATCTTTGCTGTTGTTTCCTTCATTTCTTTTTCATTTATTTGTGATCTGATATTTATAATTTCTTTCCTTCTGCTTACTTTGAGGTTTTTTTGTTCTTCTTTCTCTAATTGTTTTAGGTGTAAGTTTAGGTTGTTTATTTGAGATGTTCCTTCTTTCTTGAGGTAGGATTGTATTGCTATTAACTTTCCTCTTAGAACTGCTTTTGCTGCATCCCATATGTTTTGGGTTGTCGTGTTTTCATTGTCATTTGTTTCTAGGAATTTTTTAATTTCCTCTTTGATTTCCTCCGTGATCTCTTGGTTATTAAGTAGTGTATCATTTAGCCTCCATGTGTTTGTGTTTTTTACAGATTTTTTCCTGTCATTGATATCTAGTCTCATAGTGCTGTGGTCAGAAAGATACTTCATATGATTTCAATTTTCTTAAATTTACCAAGGCTTGATTTGTGACCCAAGATATGATCTATCCTGGAGAATGTTCCATGAGCACTTGAGAAGAAAGTGTATTCTGTTGTTTTTGGGTGGAATGTCCTATAAATATCAAATAAGTCCATCTTGTTTAATATATCATTCAAAGCTTGTGTTTCCTTATCTATTTTCACTTTGGATGATCTGTCCATTGGTGAAAGTGGGGTTTCAAAGTCCCCTACTATGATTGTATTATTGTCAGTTTCCCCTTTTAAGGCTGTTAGAATTTGCCTTATGTATTGAGGTGCTCCTATGTTGGGTGCATAAATATTTACAATTGTTATATCCTCTTTTTGGACTGAACCCTTGATCATTATGTAGTGTCCTTTGTCTCTTGTAGTACTCTTTATTTTAAAATCTATTTTGTCTGATATGAGAATTGCTATTCCAGTTGTCTTTTGATTTCCATTTGTATGCAATATCTTTTTCCATCCCCTCACTTTCAGTCTGTATGTGTCCCTAGGTCTGAAGTGGGTCTCTTGTAGAGAACATATATATGGGTCTTGTTTTTGTATCCATTCAGCCAGTGTATGTCTTTTGGTGAGAGTATTTAATCCATTTGCATTTAAGTTAATTATCAATATGTATGTTTGTATTAACATTTTCTTAATTGTTTGGGTTTGTTATTGTAGGTATTTTCCTTCTCTTGTGTTTGTTTCCTCCCTAGAGAAGTTCCTTTAGCATTTGTTGTAAAGCTGGTTTGGTGGTGCTGAATTCTTTTATCTTTTGCTTGTCCATAAAATTTTTAATTTCTTCAAGGAATCTGAATGAGATCCTTGCTAGGTGTAGTAATCTTGGTTGTAGCTCTTTTCCCTTTCATCACTTTAAATATGTCCTGCCACACCCTTCTGGCTTGCAGTTACTGCTGAAAGATTAGCTGTTATCCTTATGAGGTTTCCCTTGTATGTTATTTGTTGCTTTTCCCTTGCTGCTTTTAATATTTTTCTTTGTATTTAATTTTTGATAGTTCGATTAATGTGTCTTGGCGTGCTTCTCCTTGGATTTATCCTGTATGGGACTCTCTGCACTTCCTGGACTTGATTGACTATTTCCTTTCCCATATTAGGGAAGTTTTCAACTATAATCTCTTCAAATATTTTCTCAGTCCCTTTCTTTTTCTCTTTTTCTTCTGGGACCCCTATAATTCGAATATTGGTGCATTAATGTTGTCCCAGAGGTCTCTGATACTGTCCTCAATTCTTTTCTTTTCTTTTACTTTATTCTGCTCTGGGGTAGTCATTTCCACTATTTTATCTTACACATCATGTATCCGTTCTTGTGTCTCAGTTATTCTGCTATTGATTCCTTCTGGAGAATTTAAAATTTCATTTATTGTGTTCATCATTGTTTGCTTACTGTTTAGTTCTACTAGGTTCTTGTTAAATGTTTCTTGTATTTTCTCCATTTTATGTCCAAGATTTTGGATCATCTTTACTATTGTTACTCTGAATTCTTTTTTAGGAAGACTGCCTATTTCCTGTTCATTTGTTTGGTCTGGTGGGTTTTTACCTTGCTCCTTCATCTGCTGCATATTTCTCTGTCTTCTCTTTTTGTTTAACTGTGTTTGGGGTCTCCTTTTGACAGGCTGCAGGTTCATAGTTCCCATTGTTTTTGGTGTCTGCCCTCAGTGGGTAAGGTTGGTTCAGTGCGTTGTGTAGTTTTCCTTTTGGAGAGGATTGGTGCCTGTGTTCTTGTGGATAAGCCTGGATCTTGTCTTTCTGGTGGGCAGGACCACATCCAATGGTGTGTTTTGGGGTGTCTGTGGCCTTCTTATGATTTTAGGCAGCCTCTCTGCTAATGGGTGGCATTGTGTTCCTACCTTGCTAGTTGTTTGGCATGGCTTGTCTAGCACTGGAATTTGCTGGTCATTAAGTGGAGCTGGGTCGTAGCATTGAGATGGAGATCTCTGGGAGAATACTCGCTGATTGGTATTATGTGGGCCTGGGAGGTCTCTGGTGGACCAATGTCCTGAACTCGGGTCTCCCACCTCAGAGTCTCAGGCCTGACACCCAGCCAGAGCACGAAGATCCTGTCAGCCACATGGCTGAAATAATAGAAAATGGATTTATGCTGATATTATCACTTCATTTTATTAGGATTTTCTTGTCAACAACTCCCTTGATGTTATTGCTTCAGACATTTGTTCTCTCTCACATGCTGGCCCATTCCTGCATTCAGACACTGACATCAAGGCTCTGAAACCTTTGAGATGAATAATAAATTAGGCCCCTGCTATAGAGGATCTCACCTTTAGTTTTAATGGATCTCCGCCATGCTTCATTCTTAGATAACAGAAGTAGGCTGTGACCAGATTCCTTAATGCCCCAGGGTGAAGCAAACTACAACCATCACCACAATATTATGTACCAAATAGATGAAAATTCTTATTCTTCACTTCTCCCAATTATGGTGTTCTCTGTGTATGTGTGTTTGTGTGTTTATTGTGTTGGTGAGGTTATAGGTGCTATAACTTACTCTAAGCAAATATTTTTACATCCTCTAATGCAGGCATTTTACCTTAATTGATAGGAACAAAGGAAAACCATGAAGCCATTATGAAAGTATCAGGTAATTAAAATGTCAAATAGTAGGGGTTGGGAGAAAATTTATCAAAGTTCCCAAACCCACTTAATTTACTCTTATCCCCCTATAAAGTTATTAATATTAGAACTCAACTGTCTCTTTTTCATCCATTCTCTTCCAAACTCAGCACAATGCAACTTCTGTCTTTCTCTTGCCATTACAACTACTCTTACTACAGTTACTTATGATTCCTCAATTCAAGAACTTTCCACTCCTTAATTTACTTGAACAAATGCAGCTTTTGTCCTACATGACTACTCTTTGTTCCTTGAAACTCTCTCTTCATCAGCTGATTTTCACAACTTTGTTCTCTTCTGGTTCTCCCTTTACCTCTCTGCATACTCCTTTTCATGCTCTTTTACCCTGCCCATGAATGTTGGTATATTCCATAGGCAACTACCAATTACTGAGAAATCTCTTCTGGTTCAAAGGTGAATGAACAATAACAAAGTAGTCACCTTCTACATAATGATTCCTGTTTATAGGAACAATCAAGTAAAGATATATTAAATTGAGTCAAATTAACTGGCTCATATCAGATGAAGCTAAATCAAATAACTACTACAGTATTTAAAAATTACAAGCAATTATTAATTCACAAACTGGAGAGTTATCCTTAACTCCTTTCTCTCCCTCATTGCCACATCCGTAGGGATAAAACTTTCTTTTAGATCTGCCTTCTAAATATTTCTCAAATTTGTTTTCTCTTCTCCATTCCCACTACTATTCTCTTAGATGTGACTTTCTACATCTCTTTCCTACACTATTATATAACATCTTACTTAATTTACCAGCTATTAATCTTTTTAAACTGTTTTCTCTATTGTTTATCTTTGTAAAAAAACCCAAAAAAGACTAAGCTTGTATCTGACCTATCTGATATTCTTCACTCATTCTCCACTACTTCTGGAAGAAAAAGTCCAAACTCTCGAGCAACTCATGGATTGATTGCTAGACTAACTCTTCAGCCTCACTTACCATGGCTTCTCTATACTGTACACTCCAGTTCATGTTATTTCTCCACATTCCCTTTTTCTAGAATGCCCTTACCCACTAGTTGACCAGGAAAATCCTAATTCATCCAGGGGTCTACTAGAGTTGGTTTGCACTGGCTCACCAGAGCCAATTGTGTGCATCCCCCCTCAGTGACTTCACAGTGGTAGTTAGAAATCAGTCATGGTGGCAATATTTATACAACAGAAATTAGCAAATAGTACAAGTCATATTTATTTGTTTGTTGTGTTCCCTCCCTTCCCTGCACCAAGTCAGTTGTTAAACATTTACCAGCACACCACTGTATCCATCCTTTAAATTATAATTCAAATGGCATATCTAGGAGGACTTGGATAATTATTCTAACTCCCTTTCACCATCAGAATTTAACTAGTCCCTATTTTGAACTATTTCTGTAACTTGTATCTACCATCTCTATTGTACATATTACACTACCAAAGACAATTTATTGGATAACATGACTGCCTCCCCTACTGATTTGTAAGTTTCTTGATGCAGAATCTGTTATGTTTCTCTTTTCCAGGATATAGCACATTGTCTAGCACATGGTAGACCATACCTGTTGGTCAACATTATTTATACTTTATTTTATCAATTCATTATTGTAACATGATCATAATCTAAGAGGAAAGTTGTTGGAGGACCAAAAAGTGGTGTGAAGTGTGATGTGATTCTCTGCCAGTACCAAAACAAAACAAAAGCAACAACAACAAAATGTATGCAAAAGAAGGAAGAGGTGGCAATAGCAAGAATGTGGAATATTCTGTGTGGAATCTAAGGATATTTTGGGAGTCATTGGCATGCTATATGTAGTGAATTTATAAAAATACAACCTTAATGTAAATCAATGAAGTTAGAACACTCTCTCACAGCCTACACAAAAATAAACTCAAAATGATTTAAAGAGTTAAATATAAGACATGACACTATAAAACTCCTAGAAGAGAATATAGGCAAAACATTCTCTGATATAAATTGTAGCAATATTCTTTTAGATCATTCTCCCAAAGCAAAATAAATAAAACCAAAAATAAACAAATGAGACCTAATCAGTCTTATAAGCTTTTGCACAGCAAAAGAAACCATAAACAAAACAAAAAGACAACCTACAGACTAGGAGAAAATATTAGGAAATAATGCGACCAACAAGGGATTAATCTTCAAAATATACAAAGAGTTCATATAGTTCAATATCAAAAAAACAACCCAATCAAAAGATGGGCAGAAGACTTAAATAGACATTCCTCCAAAGAAGACATACAGATGGCTAACAGACACATGAAAAGATGTTAAACATTGCTAATTACTAGAAAAATGCAAATCAAAACTACAATGGGGGTATCACCTCACACTGGTCAGAATGGCTATAATCAAAAAGTCTACAAATCAGAAATGCCAGAGAGGGTGTGGAGAAAAGGAAACACTCCTACACTGTTGGTGCGAATGTAAATTGGTGCATCCACTATGGAAAACAGTATGAAAAAACTAGAGTTACCATATGACCTGCAATCCCACTCCTGGGCATATACTTGGAAAAGTCAAAAACTCTAATTCAAAAAGGTACATGCACCCCAATGTTCATAGCAGCACTACTTACAATAGCCAAGACATGGAAGCAACCTAAGTGCCCATCAACTGATGAATGGATAAAGATGTGGCATATATATATATATACACAAGTGTATATTACTCAGACATAAAAAGGAATGAAATATTGCCTTTTGCAGCAACATGGATGGGCCTAGAGATTATCATACTGACTGAAGTAAGTCAGACAGAGAAAGACAAATATTATATGAAATCACTTATATGTAGAATCTAAAAAATATGATACAAATGAACTTATTTACAAGACAGAAACAGACTTGTAGACATAGAAAACAAACTTATGGTTACCAAAGGGGAAAGGGGGGGGTAAATTAGAAGTTTAGGATTAACAGATACACACTACTATATATAATATAATATAGATAAACAACAAGGACTTACTGTATAGCACTTTCAGTATCTTGTAATAATCTATAATGGAAAAAAATCTGAAAAGGAAGATGTGTGTGTGTGTGTGTGTGCGTGTGTATGCATAACTGAGTCACTTTGCTGTACACCTGAAATTAACACAATATTGTAAATCAACTATACTCATTTAAAATAAATAAATAAGTAAATAAATAAATAAAAATACAACATTATATCCTGGAGATTGCTCCATAAGTGTATGTTGAGATATTCTTCACTACTTTTTACAGCTGCATAGTGCTCTGTTCTGTGGTTTAGCATAGTTTCTTTAACCCCCACTCAGTTGAGAAATATTTGAGTTATTTACAGTGTTTTGCTATTACAAATAGTGCTATAATGAACAACTTTCATATGGAAATTCAATTTCGGGAATTTCTGTAAAAAACCCCAACTAAGTAACCAAGCAATAAACAAAAACAAAGCATTTTTGCATCTGCATTTGACCAAATGTTAGATTTGCATTTAGGCAAATATTTATCAATTGTTTAATGCTTACTGAAATAATTATATTCACTAGCTAATTAAATCATCTAAACCTAGATTGAAAGATAAAGTTGGAGGATATTTCTGAACCTAATCTAATGTGGAATGAATATTTCTTTAAGATGTTTACAGGGAAACAGTTTTCTTAAAACACCTAACTACAAGGTTCTTCATCTAAAGCTCCATACTTTCTTACAAAACATATTAAATGGAAGAAATTTACAGCAAGCTAAAACAGACTACTTTATACAAAACAAAGAAAATGAGCTACTTGATAGCCTAGAGATCTGAAAATATGTTCAGCTTACAGAAGTATAGTAGTTCCACAAGGGAAATGGGGTAATAGGCAGGTTTCCAGTTGTGAAAAATCAATTTTGTAAGACTAGATCATTGAAAGACTTTAGAAATGCCAATAATTGGCCCAAGTAGCTATAGAATGTCCCCATATTCTGCATTTGGCTAGAGGTCTACTTCTGGCATGATGGCTTTTGCCTCAGTATTGGAAGTGTTGTTTTAACTACTGTAAGATTAGCTTAGAGGAGATTAGGCCAAGAAGGGGCACAGGTCCTGATCTGATTGCTTTACTTCCCTTCCTACCAGATTACATGTGTATCTTTCTTACAGCCTTGGCCATACAGGAGTCTTTCTGCCAGTTTCTAGTTAGTTTTCAGTGAGGACTGTTTCACATGTAGATGTATTTTTGATGTGTTTGTGAGGGGAGGTGAGTTCCACGACCTCCTACTCCACCATCTTAATTGATCTCTCCTCCAAGATACATTTTAAAAACACATTTTAACATCTCTGAACTTGGGGTACATCTTTAAAGTCTTTGGCTCCAGCAAGTATAACTGCCCATTTTATTTCTTTCTATCTTAGTGGTACATGAAATAATGAAGCATCTTGAAATGGGTGGTATCTTAGATATGAGGTAAATATAGTTTTCAAAATCATGCTGATGTAATATGCAAATTCAGACTCCTAACCACTATGCTATACTGCTGATCATATTCTTACTTGATTTCTAATTTTGTTATCAGTTACTCTTCCTTTATGGTAGGCAATAGAATTAACTACAGTTGAGTTTCAGTTGTAGAGAAATGCAGAAATACTTAACATTTCTGCCTATGTCCTCAGGATTACCATTGATCATCTGTGGTCTCAGTGACCTAAGTGGATAAACCTTTGATTTTTTTTTTTTTTTTTTTTGCGGGACGTGGGCCTCTCACTGTTGTGACCTCTTCCGTTGCGGAGCACAGGCTCCGGAAGCACAGGCTCAGCGGCCATGGCTCATGGGCCCAGCCGCTCTGCGGCATGTGGGATCTTCCAGGACCAGGGCACGAACCCGCGTTCCCTGCATCAGCAGGCAGACTCTCAACCACTGCGCCACCAGGGAAGCCCCACCTTTGACCTTTTGTACAGAGAATTCAATGTAGGATCCAAGAGATCTCTTAGCTATATTGAGATTGATTGTTAGTGCTAATAGAAGGAAATCCACAGAATAAAGTGGATATGCTATATTGTCACTAAGATTGTCAGAAGTTGTTGATGTAGTTGTTTATCACATTTTAAGGACTGATATACACAGGTGGGTCAGTAGGTTGTTCCATGTTCTGTGGGTGGTGGTGAGGGTTAAAATTACTCAGTTTAGAAGCTATGTAGCTCCCTAATTCTTTCAACTGACATTTTGAAATTCATTTAAAAATAAGATTTTTTCAATTCACATTTAATCTTGAGGAGTGAAAAGTTAGGCTGTTGAAGATAGTCCTTTTTATTTCACATTCTATTAGAATAATGAAGGTGAGTAGACAACTGCTCTTTCCATCTCAGAGTGCCAAGTTAATCAGAAAAAAACAAAATATTTTCAGCTCAAAAATGGGCTATGTGATCAAGTGACTGCTCTGCAACAAGTTCTCTAAAAGCTATCCAAAACTAACAAAATCTCTTTAAATAATGATGCCTTGGTATTTCACAGATGTGTTATGAGATTTGGAAATTAATATCTGCCTGAAACCAAAGAAGCTAATATGGCAAATCAGGAGAAAAAATTATAACTCTCCTCTATTCATTCCCAACCAAGATAACTGGAGCTTTAGTTTTTTGAGTAAAATTGGCATTCTAATGCTGCTGACCTTTCCTTTAGGGAGAAAGTTAATTTAGCTACATCAAAGCCTCATTTATTTCTTGAATCTGTCAACTTTGAGCTTTTTAAGAATAATCTCTTTTTCTTAACTAAAATACACTTCACTTTTCTAAGACTCTGGTCATGTCAGTTAATGGTATGAATTTATACAATTAGCCTTTGGCTAATAAAGTGCAGAATATTTTCATTAGCTTTATTTTGCAGAAAGTGGTCAATTAAAGCTTCTGTTAGTATTTATGGTATAGTTGGAGGTTGGCCTTGTCAGTGGGAATACATTGATATTTTATATGTAAGTATAAAGCATGATTAGAAGAGAATATTCTAAAAATACTGATAAATAATATTTTAAATTAGTCTTGTAAAAATAGTTTTTCATACAATTAAGTAGATGGTCAATAATATTATGGCGTCACTCATGCTCTGTATCCTAACCAGTTGGTGTGCTGGCAAATGATTGACAACTGCCTCCCTGGCAGGTGTGGAAAAATCCTGGTTGTAGTGTTTGCTGATTTCCCCCATGTAAATACTCTCAACATGGACAATTTCAGAATATCAATGTGATACATTTGGCTTGCAAAATTCCTGAAAATTTAACAGTACAAGCCAGTATCAGTTGACTCCAGCACACCACTCATCCTAATCTAGGCACAACTTGATGTTTGATTCATCTGGTTCTTTCTAATTGTTTAGTTTAATACTGGGGTTACCAAACAACAGTCTACAGTAAAGTTTGCTCTCCATTGTTGACTCTTTGATTTATAATCTGAAAACATCTGGATATAGAATGACAAATTAATTTAAAATAACTAGCTCCTCAGCTAATATTCTTTGTTGTGGGGGGCTGTCCTGTGCATTGTAGGATATTTAGCAGAATCCCTGGCCTCCACTACTCAAAGCCAGTAGCATCCTCCATGTATGATAATTAAAACATCTCTAGACATTGCCAAATGTCCCCTGGGAAGGTATTGCTCCCTGTTTTGCTGTGTTATATGTATGCATATATATATATATATATATATATATATATATATATATGTATATATATACATGCATAATATTTGTGAATTATAGGGAATGTCTAAACTTAAGGAAGGCCTGAAGACTGTTTATATGGTACAGAACAGCTGCAAGGAAACTAAAGGATCTAGTTAATCATTTGGATGTTTCCAAATATCCAGATGTGTGTCAAATAAGCAAAACATCTGTGAGTCACATCAAATTCTTCCAGCTTTCGTCTGGAACTTATCATTCTGTAAATACAAGCTTCATGTCTCATTGGTCTAATGACTATGTCTATATGCTGAATAATACTGGTTCAGAAATCTGTTGATCTGGTGTTTTGGGCTGTCTGACTATCTGATTTGGATCATAGCCCAGCTGCTCTGACTCAGTGTGCAATTTGAGAGGATGCATAAGAAAAAAAAGACTATTGATTTATTAGGCATGTTTTGATGCTACAGCTCAAGATCACTGTTCTCCTTCATTCTGTATCTTTCATCTTTCATTATTTGCCACAGATGGAGCTTTAAAATATAGGCTAGACTGCATTCATTTAACAATAGAAGTCTAAAAGTTGCTGTAAATCAGATGTTATACTACTTTTCTCCTCCTCCTCCTCCTCCTCCTCCTCCTTATTCTTTCTTCCTCTTCTAGTATAGTAAATTTATCTTGTTCTTTGTCACTGGATGACACACTTTGCCAAAGCAGAAACTTCCTTCACTAGACATTTCCATTTGCATATCTTCACTAAAGCTTATGCTTAAGCTGGGGAAATGAAAATTACATATGGTTCCCCATAAGAGCTGCACTTTCATAGAGACCTACTGGAGGGCCTTCCCAAACCCTTTGTGTGTGTTTCTACATGGAGACAATCTTCCAAATCTAGAAAATGTACAAGTAAGCACATAACACCAACCTTAGCCACAGTAGAAGGATCAAACTCTACTTACCTTTTTTATTTCTGTAGTGGTAGTGATGGTAGTTATGGTAGTTGCTACTACTATTTTAGGCAAAGGGAATGGAAATAAACTCACATTTATTTTTTAAATTCTTACCTCACACAAAAGAACAGTTTCTCTGCCGCAGGAAAGTTTGATTCAAAATTAAGCTTATTTTCCTCACAGGATTGTCAAGTGGTTAACATTAGTTCAATCTACGACATTTAATTACATCAGCAATAGATTCCAATCTAGGAAAAGAAGTGCTTTCTAACATATTCAATTATTAAGCATGTTTACTTTTTTTGTTTGTTTGTTTTGAGTGGAAGAAAGAAGGATTTACTACTTGCAGCAAGTAAGGAGAACACCAGAGATTTTCCCCAACGAGTATCTCCAGCACATTTACTTTTTTGATCATTAATGATCCTAGCACAACCAAGTAAACGTGGATTTTGAGAGGAAAAAGATCTATATTAATATAGAAAGAAACTAATAAATAATTTAAATACAAAGACCTTTCTTAATGTGAATATTAGATTTAATTCCAATAATATATCTTTCCTTCCAAATTATTATTTATTCCACAAAAAAAGAGTTTATGATAAAAAGATAGAATTGCAATTTGCAACCTCAAATCATACATTTTTTTCTTTTGAAGCTAAGTTACTCAACATATCTTCTTTTGTTGTTGTTTACATCTTTATTGGAGTATAATTGCTTTACAATGGTGTGTTAGTTTCTTCTTTATAACAAAGTGAATCAGTTATATATATACATATGTTCCAATGTCTCTTCCCTCTTGCATCTCCCTCCCTCCCACTCTCCCTATCCCACCCCTCCAGGCGGTCACAAAGCACCGAGCTGATCTCCGTGTGCTATGTGGCTGCTTCCCACTAGCTATCTACCTTAAGTTTGGTAGTGTATATATGTCCATGCCTCTCTCTCGTTTGTCACAGCTCACCCTTTCCCTTCCCCATATCCTCAAGTCCATTCTCTAGTAGGTTTGTGTCTTTATTTCCGCCTTACCCCTAGGTTCTTCATGACATTTGTTTTTCTTGTATACCCTATATATGTGTTAGCATACGGTATTTGTCTTTCTTTTTCTGATTTACTTCACTCTGTATGACAGACTCTAGGTCCATCCAACTCACAACAAATAACTCAATTTCGTTTCTTTTCATGGCGAGTAATATTCCATTGTATATATGTGCCACATCTTCTTTATCCATTCATCCAATGATGGACACTTACGTTGTTTCCATCTCTGTGCTATTGTAAATAGAGCTGCAATGAACATTTTGGTACATGTCTCTTATTGAGTTATGGTTTTCTCAGGGTATATGCCCAGTAGTGGGATTGCTGGGTCATATGGTAGTTCTATTTGTAGTGTTTTAAGGAACCTCCATACTGTTTTCCATAGTGGCTGTACCAATTCACATTCCCACCAGCAGTGAAAGAGTGTTCCATTTCTTCATACCCTCTCCAGCATTTACTCTTTCTAGATTTTTTGATGATGGTCATTCTGACTGGTGTGAGATGATATCTCATTGTAATTTTGATTTGCATTTCTCTAATGATTAATGATGTTGAGCATTCTTTCATGTGTTTGTTGGCAGTCTGTATATCTTCTTTGGAGAAATGTCTAATTAGGTCTGCTGCCCAGTTTTGGACTGGGTTGTTTGTTATTTTGTTATTGAGCTGCATGAGCTGCTTGTAAATTTTACAGATTAATCCTTTGTCAGTTGCTTCACTTGCAAATATTTTCTCCCATTCTGAGGGTTGTCTTTTGGTCTTGTTTATGGTTTCCTTTGCTGTGCAAAAGCTTTGAAGTTTCATTAGGTCCCATTTGTTTATTTTTGTTTTTATTTCCATTTCTCTATGAGGTGGATCAAAAAGGATCTTGCTGTGATTTATGTCATAGAGGGTTCTGCCTATGTTTTCCTCTAAGAGTTTGATAGTTTCTGGACTTACATTTAAGTCTTTAATCCTATTTGAGCTTTTTTTTGTGTATGGTGTTAGGGAGTGATCTAATCTCATACTTTTACATGTACCAGTCCAGTTTTCCCAGCACCACTTATTGAAGAGGCTGTCCTTTCTCCACTGTACATTCCTGCCTCCTTTATCAAAGAAAAGGTGACCATATGTGCGTGGGTTTATCTCTGGGCTTTCTATACTGTTCCATTGATCTATATTTCTGTTTTTGTGCCAGTACCATACTGTCTTGATTACTGTAGCTTTGTAGTATAGTCTGAAGTCAGGAGGCCTGATTCCTCCAGCTTCATTTTTCGTTCTCAAGATTGCTTTGGTTATTTGGGGTCTTTTGTGTTTCCATACTAATTGTGAAATTTTTTGTTCTGGTTCTGTGAAAAATGCCAGTGGTACTTTGATAGGGATTGTACTGAATCTGCAGCTTGCTTTGGGTAGTAGAGTAATTTTCATAATGTTGATACTTCCAATCCAAGAACATGGTATATCTCTCCATCTATTTGTATCATCTTTAATTTCTTTCATCAGTGTCTTATAATTTTCTGCATACAGGTCTTTTGTCTCGTTAGGTAGGTTTATTCCTAGATATTTTATTCTATTTGTTGCAATGGTAAATGGGAGTGTTTTCTTGATTTCACTTTCAGATTTTTCATCATTAGTGTACAGGAATGCCAGAGATTTCTGTGAATTAATTTTGTATCCTGCTACTTTACCAACTTCATTGATTAGCTCTAGTAGTTTTCTCGTACCATATTTAGGATTCTCTATGTATAGTACCATGTCATCTGCAGACAGTGACAGCTTTCCTTCTTCTTTTATAATTTTTATTCCTTTTATTTCCTTTTCTTCTCAGATTGCTGTGGCCTAAACTTCCAAAACTATGTTGAATAAGAGTGGTGAGAGTGGACAACCTTGTCTTGATCCTGATCTTAGTGGAAATGCTTTCAGTTTTTCACCATTGAGCACGAGGTTGGCTGTGGGTTTGTCATATATGGTCTTTATTATGTTAAGGAAAGTTCCCTCTATGCCTACCTCCTGTAGAGTTTTTATCATAAATGGGTGTTGAATTTTGTCGAAAACTTTTTCTGCATCTATTGAGATGACCATGTGGTTTTTTTTCTTCAATTTGCTAATATGGTGTATCAGATCGATTGATTTGCGTATATTGAAGAATCCTTGCATTCCTGGAATAAACCCCACTTGATTATGGTGTATGATCCTTTTAATGTGCTGTTGGATTCTGTTTGCAAGTATTTTGTTGAGGATTTTTGCATCTATGTTCATCAGTAATATTGGCCTGTAGCTTTCTTTCTTTGTGACATCCTTGTCTGGTTTTGATATCAGCGTGATGGTGGCCTCATAGAATGAGTTTGGGAGTGTTCCTTCCTCTGCTATATTTTGGAAGAGTTTGAGAATGATAGGTGTTAGCTCTTCTCTAAATGTTTGATAGAATTCTCCTGTGAAGCCATCTGGTCCTCGGCTTTTGTTTTTTGGAGGATTTTTAATCACAGTTTCAATTTCAGTGCTTGTGATTGGTCTATACATATTTTCTATTTCTTCCTGATTCAGTCTTGGCAGGTGGTGCATTTCTAAGAATTTCTCCATTTCTTCCAGGTTGTCCATTTTATTGACATAGAGTTACTTGTAGTAATCTCTCATGATCTTTTGCATTTCTGCAGTGTCAGTTGTTACTTCTCATTTTTCATTTCTAATTTTATTGATTTGAGTCTTCTCCCTTTTTTTTTGGCGGTACTCGGGCCTCTCACTGCTGTGGCCCCTCCCGCTGCAGAGCACAGGCTCCGGACACGCAGGATCAGTGGCCATGGACATGGGCCCAGCTGCTGCGTGGCATGTGGGATCTTCCTGGACTGGGGCACGAACCCATGTCCCCTGCATCGGCAGGCGGACTCTCAACCACTGCACCACCAGAGAAGCCCTTTCTCCCTTTTTTCCTTGATGAGTCTGGCTAATGGTTTATCAATTTTGTTTATCTTCTCAAAGAACCAGCTTTTAGTTTTATTAATCTTTGCTATCGTGTCCTTCATTTCTTTTTCATTTATTTCTGATCTGACCTTTATGATTTATTTCCTTCTGCTAACTTCGGGTTTTTTTTTTGTTCTTCTTTCTCTAATTGCTTTAGGTGCAAGGTTAGATTGTGTATTCGAGATGTTTCCTGTTTCTTAAGGTGGGCTTGTATTGCTATAAACTTCCCTCTTAGAACTGCTTTTGCTGCATACCATAAGTTTTGGGTAATCATGTCTCCATTGTCATTTGTTTCTAGGTACTTTTTTATTTCCTCTTTGATTTCTTCAGTGATCACTTCGTTATTAAGTAGTGTATTGTTTAGCCTCCATGTGTTTGTATTTTTTACAGACCTGTTCCTATAATTGATATCTAGTCTCATAGTGTTGTGGTCAGAAAAGATACTTGATACAATTTCAATTTTCTTAAATTTACCAAGGCTTGATTTGTGACACAAGACATGATCTATCCTGGAGAATGTTCCATAAGCACTTGTGAAAAATGCGTATCCTGTTGTTTTTGGATGGAATGTCCTATAAATACCAATTACATCCATCTTGTTTAATGTATCATTTAAAGCTTGTGTTTCCTTATTTATTTTCATTTTGGATGATCTGTCCATGAGTGAAAGTGGGGTGTTTAAGTCCCCTACTATGAATGTGTTACTGTCGATTTCCCCTTTTGTGGCTGTTAGTATTTGCCTTATGTATTGAGGTGCTCCTATGTTGGGTGCATAAATATTTACAATTGTTATATCTTCTTCTTGGATTGATCCCTTGATCATTATGTAGTGTCCTTCTTTGTCTCTTCTAATAGTCTTTATTTTAAGGTTTATTTTGTCTGATATGAGAATTGTTACTCCAACTTTCTTTTGGTTTCCATTTGCAAGGAATATCTTTTTCCACCCCCTTACTTTCAGTCTGTATGTGTCTCTAGGTCTGAAGTGCATCTCTTGTAGACCACAGATGTATGGGTGTTGTTTTTGTATCCACTCAGCCAGTCTGTGTCTTTTGGTGGGAGCATTTAATCCATTTACCCTTAAGGTAATTATCGATATGTATGTTCCTATTCCCATTTTCTTAATTGTTTTGGGCTTGTTATTGTAGGTCTTTTCCTTCTCTTGTGTTTCTTTCCTAGAGAAGGGCCTTTAGCATTTGTTGTAAAGTTGGTTTAGTGGTGCTGAACTCTCTCAGCTTTTGCTTGTCTATAAAGCTTTTAATTTCTCCATCAAATCTGAATGAGATCATTGCTGGTAGAGTAATCTTGGTTGTAGGTTTTTCTCCTTCATCACTTTAAATATGTCCTGCCAGTCCCTTCGGGCTTGCAGAGTTTCTGCTGAAAGAGCAGCTCTTAAACTTATGGGGATTCCCTTGTGTGTGTGTGTGTGTGTGTGTGTGTGTGTGTGTGTGTGTGTGTGTTTTCCCATGCTGCTTTTAATATGTTTTCTTTGTATTTAATTTTTGACAGTTTGATTAATTTGTGTCTTGGTGTATTTCTCCTTGGATTTATCCTGTATGGGACTCTCTGTGCTTCCTGGACTTGACTACTTATTTCCTTTCCCATATTAGGGAAATTTTCAACTATAATCTCTTCAAATATTTTCTCAGTCCCTTTCTTTTTCTCTTCTTCTTCATGAAACCCTCTAATTCGAATGTTGGTGCATTTAATGTTGTCCCAGAGGTCTCTGAGACTGTCCGCGGTTCTTTTCATTCTTTTTTCTTTATTCTGCTCTGCAGTAGTTATTTCCAATATTTTATCTTCCAGGTCATGTATCCATTCTTCTGCCTCAGTTATTCTGCTATTGATCCCTTCTACATTATTTTTAATTTTATTTATTGTGTTGTTCATCATTGCTTGTTTCATCTTTAGTTCTTCTAGGTCCTTGTTAAATGTTTCTTGCATTTTGTCTATTCTACTTCCAAGATTTTGGATCATCTTTACTATCATTATTCTGAAGTCTTTTTCAGGTAGACTGCCTATTTCCTCTTCATTTGTTAGGTCTGGTGGGTTTTTATCTTGCTCCTTCATCTGCTGTGTGTTTTTCTGTCTTCTCATTTTGCTGATCTTATTGTGTTTGGGGTCTTCTTTTTGCAGGCTGAGTTCCTGTTGTTTTTGGTATCTGTCCCCAGTGGCTAAAGTTGGTTCAGTGGGTTGTTTAGGCTTCCTGGTGGAGGGGACTAGTGCCTGTGTTCTGGTGGATGAGGCTGGATCTTGTCTTTTTGGTGGGCAGGTTCACGTCTGGTGGTCTTTTTTGGGGTGTCTGTGGACTTATTATGATTTTAGGTAGCCTCTCTGTTAATGGGTGGGGTTGTGTTCCTGTCTTGCTAGTTGTTTGGCATAGGGTGTCCAGCACTGTAGCTTGCTGGTCGTTGAGTGAAGCTGGGTGCTGGTGTTGAGATGGAGATCTCTGGGAGATTTTCACCGTTTGATATCTCATGGAGCTGGGATGTCTCTTGTGGACGAGTGTTCTGAAGTTGGCTCTCCCACCTCAGAGGCACAGCACTGAGTCCTGGCTGCAGCACCAAGAGCCTTTCATCCACACGGCTCAGAATTAAAGGGAGAAAAAGTAGAAAGAAAGAAAGAAGGAGGATAAAATAAAATAAAATAAAGTAAGATAAAATAAAGTTATTAAAATAAAACAAATTATTAAGAAAAAATTTTTTAAACTAAAACAAACAAAAAAACGGATGGATAGAACCCTAGGACAAATAGTGAAAGCAAAGCTATACAGACAAACTCTCACACAGAAGCATACACATACACACTCATAAAAAGAGGAAAAGGGGAAAAAATAATAAATCTTGCTCTCAAAGTCCACCTCCTCAATTTGGGATGATTCGTTGTCTATTCAAGTATTCCACAGATGTAGGGTACATCAAGTTGATTGTGGAGATTTAATCCGGTGCTCCTGAGGCTGCCGGGAGAGATTTCCCTTTCTCTTCTTTGTTCGCACAGCTCCCGGGTCTCAGCTTTGGATTTGGCTCCGCCTCTGTGTGTAGGTCACTGGATGGCGTCTGTTTGCTCAGACAGGATGGAGTTAAATGAGCCGCTGATTCGGGAACTCTGGCTCACTCAGCCCAGGAGGAGGGAGGGGTATGCAGTGCGGGGCGAGGCTGCGGGGACAGAGGCCAGCGTGACGTTGCACCAGCCTGAGCGCGCCATGCGTTCTCGCAGGGAAGTTGTCTCTGGATCCCTGGACGCTGGCTGTGGTGGTCTGCACAGGCTCCCCAGAGGGGAGGTGTGGATAGTGATCTGTGTTCACACACAGGTTTCTTGGTGGCGGCAGCAGCAGCCTTAGTGTCTCATGCCCGTCTCTGTGGTCCGTGCTGTTAGCCGTGGCTCCCGCCCGTCTCTCGAGCTCATTAAGCAGTGCTCTTAATCCCCTCTCCTCACACACCAGGAAACAAAGAGGGAAGAAAAAGTCTCTTGCCGCTTTGGCAGGTCCGGACATTTACCCGGACTCCCTCCTGGCTTACCGTGGTTCACTAACCCCTGCAGGCTGTGTTCACGCAGCCAGCCCCAGTCCTCTCCCTGCACTCTGACCAAATCTGGAGCCTCAGCTCCCAGCCCCGCCCACCCCGGTGGGTGAGCAGACCAGCCTCTCAGGCTGGTGAGTGCTGGTTGGAACCGATCCTTTGTGGGGGAATCTCTCCGCTTTGCCCTCCACACACCTGTTCTTGTGCTCTCCTCCACGGCTCCGTAGCATCCCCCCTCCACCTCCTGCAGTAGCCGCCCATGAAGGGGCTTCCTAGTGTGTGGAAACCTTTCCTCCTTCACAGCTCCCTCCCACTGGTGCTGGTCCCGTCCCTATTCTTTTGTCTCTGTTTATTCTTTTGTCTTTTGCCCTACCGAGGTACGGGGGGAGTTTCTTGCCTTTTGGGAGCTCTGAGGTCTTCTGCCAGCATTCAGTAGGTGTTCTGTAGGACTTGTTCCACGTGTAGATGTATTTCTGATGTATCT
Source organism: Leucopleurus acutus (assembly GCF_964270905.1). Classification (NCBI taxonomy): domain Eukaryota; kingdom Metazoa; phylum Chordata; class Mammalia; order Artiodactyla; family Delphinidae; genus Leucopleurus; species Leucopleurus acutus. Next base: position 80,959,246 of record NC_139148.1, read on the forward strand.
GTGGGGAGGACGGTGACCTCCGCATCTTACTCTTCCACCATCTTCCCCCTCTCCTCCTCAACATATCTTTTAGAATAAAGTCCAATCTTATCTTTATTTTGGGATTTTTGATGTTTTCCTATCAATTATTTCACTGAATTTGGAAGAGCTCCAAATTAATTATAATCTGTATTGTCAGCTTTTTTTCTTTTTTTAAATAAAATAATTTATTTATTTATTTTAAATTTTTGGCTGTGTTGGGTTTTCATTGCTGTGCATGGGCTTTCTCTAGTTGTGGTGAGCAGTGGCTACTCTTCATTGTGTTGCACGGGCTTCTCATTGAGGTGGCTTCTCTTGTTGTGGAGCATGGGCTCTAGGCGTACGGCCTTCAGTAGCTGTGCACGCGGGTTCAGTAGTTGTGGTGCACGGGCTTAGTTGCTCTGTGGCATGTGGGATCTTCCCAGACCAGGGCTCGAACCCATGTCCCCTGCATTGGCAGGTGGATTCTTAACCACTGCACCACCAGGGAAGTTCCTTTTTATCTATTTTTGGGGCATCCCATTTTATTCTTTTCCATGGGAGACTGAATTTTCTTCACTTCTGAAAACTATTACAGATTTTATACTTGGCTTGATACTTCACAATGACCCACTGTATATACCGTATGAAGTGCATGGCCAGAAATTTAATGAGTAAAGGACAGAAATGTCGAGCTTAATTCTAAATGTTGATGTCTGGCAGACTTTCAGCAAACTTTGCATTATTTTTATGGCTCACTGGGTTCTAGGGAAACATAAATTTATGATTTAATCTTTTTTGCATTTTAAATGCTTCTACAATAAACTCGACAGACAAGTAATTTCTACCTATTGACAATGGGTATAATGCACATTTGAGTTGCAGTTAAAGAATAATGCATACATAAAACAAAATCACCAGCTAAACACTGTATCACTGAGTCCAATATAAATATGCTTTCTAGAAGAAAATTCCTTTTGGCATGGATATTTCTAATGAATATGGTCAACCACCGGAACAAATAAGCATACTGATTTTTCAGATGATTAATTAATCTGGTAATACTAGTAAGAAGAAAATGAGTAATTCTCCCCCAAAATTATTCTATGGATCTAAAAAGGATGTAGTTAATACCATCTCAATCTATATTTTCAGATAAATCCATTGTTATAATCTCTAAAAGCAAAAGAAAACTAATTTACTGGTCAATATTAAATTTGACCTTTTACCAATGACACATTTTCTAAGGAGGGAGAAATTTATTCAAAGCCCTAACAAACTTTTTTGCTATTTCTTTTTAAGTAGCAACTTCCATTAATTTAACATGAAAATTTAAATATGAGTTATAAATTATATTTGCAAAAGTTTTTGACAATTGTACATAATTACACCTTGAAAAGAGGGGGTTTGTTTTTAATCATCCTTTAGAGAGAATAAGCAGGATGCCATTTTACAAATATTTGATTTATCTATTCAAAAGAATGTACTTTGCAGAGACTAGCCATCAGTTACTGTGAGCAGTATGAGTAGTATGTTCATAAAAAAAGAACCCTTTCATCAGACGCTGCCTCTTCTTTCCTTTTACAAACAGATAGAGGATTCTTCCAGTTGTCAACATATATTTTTAAATCACCTACTCTGTGCCAGACACTGTAGTAGGCACTGGAGAACTTTTTCCTCTTTCCATTCTTTACCCATGTTAAGTCCCACAAAGCATGACCATAAATGTGCTCTTTACTGTTTACCACTTCATTACAAATTAAAATGATTCATTTGCATTCATAATGTGTTACTCGAGTGAATTATAGCCAAATGTATATGAAGTGAGCATATGACATTATATTATTTCATTATGTGGGGTTAGATTTTTGTTGCTCTGTTTGAAACAGTACCTAAAGAAAGCGTGAAAGCAACTGATCAGCTTATGTTCTCAGCCTTGCACAAAGGTTCTTTAAAGCAAACAAGATTTGTAACTGTTTTGTCTTTACTTCTGACATCATCCATGGTGCTGGTTTTCTACTTAGTTGAAGAAATCTCATGAGCCTATTTCTTACCGCAGTACCTCAACCTAACTCCTTTTACTCCTCTGATTTAGCCCAAAGGAATCCCCTGATTATCCTTTGAAGAACTGTTCATTTCGGTTAAGGGAAAGTTCTTAGGCTGGATGCAGAGACACTAATGAAAATCCAGGGTTAAGAGGAGATCGCAAACTGGAAGTAATATCAGGAGCAAAATAAGTTGGGCAGATTCTCTAATCAAAGTTGAGTACTCTGAAAATCGGAATCAAAAGTTTGCTTCCAACTGGGGTTATTACAAGTAGTGCTGTTATGAACATTCTCATATGTGTCTTTTGGTGAGTATATGTAAGCATTTCGATGGTATATACCGGAGGAGTGGAATTACTGCATCATACAGTATGTGAATATTCAGTTTTAGTAAACACTTTTTCAAGTGTTATGCCAATAACACTCCTGCAGCAACGTATGAAAGTTCCAGTTGCTCTAACCCTTGGGAACAGCTACTTTTGTTTTTTCATTTTAATCATTCTCATGGGTGGATAGTGTTATTATATTGTGATTTTGATTTAAATAACCTGAAGGGCTAATGAGATAGGGCAAGTTTTCATATTTTTTCCCCACTTGGATTTTCTGTTTGTAAGTATATATTCAAAAATTTTGTTCATTTTTCTTTTGGATTGTCTGCTTTTTATGGATTTTTAGTTTTTTTAAATACTAGATATAAATTATCTATGTTATATATTTTTAAATGAAATTTTCATTTTAGAATACTTTTAAATTAATAGAAAAATTGGGAAGATAGCACCGAGTGTTTATCCCATTCAGGATGCCCTCTTATTAAAATCTTATAATACAATGGTACATTTGTTATAATTCTTATTAAAATCTTATAATACAATGGTACATTTGTTATAATTCATGAACCTATATTGATTCATTATTGTAGCCTAAACACCGTACTTTATTCATATTTCCTTAGTTTTCCCCTGATGTACTTTCTCTGTTCCAGTATCTCATCCAGGATACTACATTACATTTGCTTATCACGTCTCCTTAGATTCCTTTTGGCTATGACCGTCTCTCAGACTTTTTTTGTTTTTGATGAACTTGACAGTTCTGAAGAGTATTGGTCAGGTATTTGCAGAATGTCGTCCCTCAAGTGGGATTTTGGACTGACTTTTTATTATTATGTGCTGCACATATATTTCTCCAGTAATATTTCTTACCATAGTCTTTTTTTCATCATCATATTATAGCTATACCAGTTTTCTTTTGATTACTACTTAAATGGTATGTCTTTCATCATCTTTTTTACTTTTAAACATCTGTGTCCTTTTATTTAATATAAGTACCCCTTGATTTCCATTTAAAAAACATGTAATTTTTAATCCACTTTGACAATTTTAGTCTTTTAATTAGGACATCAGTTGCATTTAAAATGATTATTTATATATCTGGCTTTTATCTACCATCTTATTATTAGTTTTATATTTAACCCAACTGTTTAATCTTCCTTTTTCTTTTATTCTTTTATATTATATATATATATATTATTTTATATTGTATATTATTTTATATATTTATTTATATTATCAAGACATTCTTTTATTCATTTTCTTCCCCCAAATATGAAACATTTCATAAATTTTCATATCATCCTTGAGTACAGACCTTAATAATCTTCTTTGTATCATATTAACTTTAGTATGTGTACTGCTGAAGTGAAAATGGAATTTTTTTTTAAACAAGAAGTTTTACTTCTGTGGAACTTTGTGATTTTAAAAAGTGCACATTACTTTGGAGAGTAAACTACATGCAGAAAAAGATCTAGAACAGTTCACTTTCATGTAAGATATTTGTTCCCGTAAGTAGCCAAACCATAATAGATTATACTGTAGAGACTCAAAGAAAAGTGATGATGTTTTTATGTTCACCATATTTGTAAACAACCTGGTATGTATCCATATGATTTAAATGTATAATTATTTAAAGAATGCAAATTATTTTTTAAAAATTAAGAACTGTGAAAGTTCTGGGATTTTTTTTACCATACTTGCAAGCTAACCAGTTAGCTTGCTACATTTCATGGATACTGGCAGAAAAAAAAAGACTACTGGGTCAGATTCAAAGGACTTCATTTTTCACAGCACAGTAGGCAGTATGATCTTCATGCTCACGTCAGTTCCTCTTGCCCTCAAGTTCCATGGGGGCAATATGGAGTGGTCCTAGGTGAATTCTGTACATGTAGTGCATTTATGTCACAGTTGAAGAACACTGAGTTCAGGGAACCAGAATCTTTTACAGTGGGCTGCAAACAAACCTGACTGAAGGAGATAATATCTCCAATATCTCCTAGAAGGAGATAATATCTTTATTACACTAGAGAGTAAACAAACCTGCTCTTTGCTCTGGAAGGAGTCAGTATCTTTATCTTCCAAAGCCATTTGCTATATAAATGTACTTGAAAAGATGGTCCAGAATGAAAACTTATAGTGCTCAGAAGACTTGTAGAAACATGAGAGACCCATGGAGAATTGTCTCCCACATAAATGTGTACAGAAAAACGAATCTAAAAATGGAATACTCAGTTTTAAAAATCACTGTTCTTATTCTTTTCTATTACGTTGTTTCACAATATCGATCCTGAGTCGTAAATGACGTAAAAAGTGGAAGATAAATTACTTAAATAGAAAGGTTGATCTTGTTGAAAGATACATGGATACTGAGAGATTATTAATTCTTGTTTTAGGCTGAACCACTCAGTTGAGTTGGTCATCTGTTTCTGTTTCAGAAAGCTCTCTGGACAGGATTTCTGATCTTCCCTTGGTAGCCTACAGTTTTAGATTGTTTGTAAAAATGGCTGAAATCACCCCCCTCCCCGTATCCATGCCTCTTTGCAATGTAATTTTGTAACTCCTTCCATTAAAGGGAGGATCTTATTTACCCACCCCTTGAATCTGGGCTATTCTTGTACTTTCTTCGATTAATAAAATGTGGCTGAAATGATGTTGTGGCTGTTCCTAGCCTAGGTCTTAAGAGACCTTGCACACTTCTGCTCTCTCTCAGAACCCTGTCCAGGTCCCAGGTGAACAGTTCGGAGTAACCTTCTCAATGATGACAGGCATGTGGCTTAGTTGCCAATGTTTTCTTTGCTGACAGCGAGCTAAGTCTAAGAAGGAAAACTCCTTAGCTGACTTGCAGCTGACTAAAATACATTAGTTAGACCAGCCAAGACCAGAAGAACTGTCTAGTTTGCGTTCAGACAAAATTATTGATCCATAAAATCATGAGCTAAATAGTTGTTTTAACTCACTAAATTTGGGGATGATTAATTATTCAGTAGGAGCTAATTGCTATCTACATATAAAATATTAGTTTGTTATTACCACTAAATTCATTCATTCATCCAATCACTCGTTCACTAGCATGAATAAAGTTTTATGTGCCAGCAGGAAACAAAACAAAAACAATATCTCTATCTCTCTGAGACTAGTGGAGAAAGACAGAAAATAACATAAAAATAAAACATATAATATTCTAGGTGGTAATAAGTACAAAAAGAAAAAGGAAATTTAAAAACTTTATATCAGGTAGCCAGAGAAGGCCTCACTGAGAAGTTGGTTTCTAAATTTTTTTCAGTTGAATTATAGTTGATTTACAATATTGTGTTAGTTTCAGGTATACAGCAAAGTGATTCGGTTTTATATAGACATATATATATTTTTTTTCTTTCAGATTATTTTCTGTTATCGATTATTATAAGATATTATGGTTCCATGTGATATACAGTAAACTCTTGTTGCTTACCTACTTTATGTATAGTTGTTTGTGTCTGTTAATCCCATACTCCTAATTTATCCCTCCACTCCCTCCCTTTCTCCTTTGGTAAGCATAAGTTTGTTTTCTATGTCTGTGAGTTTGTTTCTGTTTTGTATATAGATTCATTTGTATTATTTTTTAGATTCTACATATAAGTGATATATAATATTTGTCTTTCTCTGTCTGACTTCACTTAGTATGATAATCTCTAGGTCCACCCATGTTGCTGCAAATGACAGTATTTCATTCTTTTTGATAGATGAGTAATATTCCATTGTGAGAAGTTAACTGTTGAATAAAGACACAGATGTAGTATGGGGGTGAATCATGTAGATATTTGGATGAAGAGTTTCCCAGGTAGAGAAAATAATAAGTGCAAAGCCATTAAGCAGATCCATATCTGGCACACATTTTTGGGAACAGTTGGAGTAGAGTGAGCAGTGGGAAGAGTAGTAAGAGATGATATTAGGTAATGGGAGGCTAGACCCTGTATCAATTTACCTTGGCTTTTACTTGGAGTAATATTAGAAGCCTTTCGAAACGTTTAAAAACTTTTCCCCTTTTCACTGGAAGACTCTGAAGCAGGGCCATGACATGAGCTGGCTTCAGTTTTGACAGGGTTATTCTCACTGCTGTGCTGAGAAGAGACTGAAAGAAAACAAAGGTGGAAGCAGGAAGATCAGTTAGGATGCTATATCAATAATGAAGGACCAGAGTACTGGCAGTGTGGAGGTGATGAAAGATGGTAAGATTTTGGATATACTATATTTTGAAGGTAGAGCTGAAAGGATTTGCTTGCTGATGGATTTGGATTTAGTGTGTAAAAGAAACAGAGTAAAAATCACTCTAAGGATTTGGTCTAAGAAACTAGAAGAATGGCATTGCAATTAACAGTATTAGCCTGAATTTCACAAATGTCTGGGCTGGAGGTAACTCATTTGGGAGTTATTCAATATGGAACATTTTTAAAGACATGAGTTTAGAAAGGAGAAGAAGACCACATACTGAACCCTTTAGCATGTCAGTGTTTTAAGATATGGGTGATAAGGAAAAGTAAGAAAGGAGACTGAGAAGGAGTAGGCAATGAGGTAGGAAGAAAACTGAAAGTATAAGACATCCTGGAAACAAATCAAAAAACAGTATTTAGAGGCAGAAGGACCACCAACTGTGTCAAATGCTGCAGAAAGGTCAATTAAGATGACCAAACACTGAATATTGATCACTCACTGAATTTAGCAATACGGAGCTTATTAGTAACTGTGACACAGTCAATTTAATAAACAGATCTTAGCAAAGCCTGCTTGAAATGGGCTCAAGATAAAATGAGAAGAAACTGGAAACAGCTGGTATAGCTCACACTTTTGAGGAGTTTTGCTGTAAAATGAAAGAGAAAAATTAGGCATAGTTGGAGTAGGAAGTGGGGTCAAGATCGTTCGTTCATTAGTTCCTTCCTTCCTTCTTTTGAAATAACACATGTTTAATTATTGGCAGGAAAGATCCAGTAGAGAGAAAAAAAATTGATGATGGAGGAAACATGACACTCATTTTTCTGCTCTGTAATAAGAATGCAAAAACAGCCTCCTATTTTCCGCTACAAATTTTCCTTCCTTCATTCAGGATTGAATAGCCAAGGGGTGTAATGGGAATGAACTAATTATTATAGCATAATATTAGGAGAAGTGCATTTCTGGCTTGGTCAAAATGGCCAGCAGCAAACCTTCTTTGTGTTTCAACTGTCCTCATGTATAAAGAGAGAGAGAAGTTTTTTTGAAAAAGTGGGAAGGAGATGAACTAACATTTCAGAGCTCTCTGTTTCTCTTGCCTTCACACACTCACTTTTCAGGCTACAGGGCATTTGCAGAGTACGTGCTCTGGCTATGTGCTGCCATCAGAATTTGTGTACTCAAAGGAGCTATAATGACATGGCAAATGATTATATGAATATGCATCTGCATGACTTCATTCCCACCCTCTCTTTTGTTAGTTTTCAGGATTACTAATGTGTAATTTTTGTTAGCAATACATTGAGGCAGAAGGAACCCACCAGAGCTGCAACAAAGCAGAATAATATCACCCCTCCAAGCTGCCCCAGCAGTGCCAGGGGACATGAGATGAAGCCAGAAGCCTGGGCATTAAGACCGCCAGCCTGCGAATTAGGAAACCAGGGCTTTGCTTCTGACTCAGCTGCTGACTCGCTGACTCACTCTGCCGTCAGCAAGTCATTTTGTCTCCCTTGGCATTATCATCATTACAAAGGCGATGGTGATTCCTGCCTCCTTGGATATATTGATGATTCATACATATTCAAAAGCTCAGAAAAAAGTGGGAGGAAAATGCCTTAAAATTCAAGGTATCACAAAGACAGTGTTTCTCTTGAAATAATGGCAGTTTCTTTTCATGTTGTGGATAAAATCTTATTTTTCTCCCGAATAGCATCAAGCCATCAAAATAGAAAACTCTCATGTACTAATTTCAAAGATTTCTTTGTGAGTGGGTGGGTACTGAAGTTTAATGAGTAGCAAGTCGGCCAAGAAAGCTTTCTGTCTTCTGGGTTTGTCAAGGAGATGTCAGCCGGCTACATGGAAACTTATTTGCAACCCAGGAAAGAATGTCAGGGTATTACATTTCTGATGAGAGGAGTTCATCATTAATCAGCTCTAAATAGCACTACAAACCATAAGCTTCATTTTAATCAAATTGATTTCTCCCCAGTTCTACAGAACACAGTCGTATCAGCTCAGAGAAAAACCTAGTGTCTTTCATAGGCCCAGGTCATTAAATCCACTTCTGAGCCCTGCTTCAGCTTTATGGAGTCTGTCATCAATTCATGGGTACTTTCTCTGTCCCTTTCCAGACAAAAAGGAAATATGCTATTCATTCAGGCTATTTCAGTTTATTCCTTCGTTCATTAATTAAACAATATTTTTGAGCAGCTACTATGTTTCAAGCACAACACTAAGGATACATTAGTAAGGTAGACATAGCCTTGTCCTCATGGAGTTTACCAAGCTAGCAAAGAGAAACACGACCAGATTTACGAGTCTATTTTGCATGTAGAAGAAAGAAAAATAAACATTTCTGACTCAGAAAGCAGTATCATTATCCTAATTACTAATAGTACTAATACTAATTATTATCCTAATAGTATCATTATTCCTAATTACTCCCTGGCCCTTTCCTTGTAAGAGGAGTTTGTATCCTTACTCCTTTCCATGTGACTTGCAATACCTTTCTGTGCAGGAAGTATATGTCCTTGCCCTGTTGACTTCAGGTTTGGCCATATGATTTGTTTTGGCTAAACAAATATGATCACCACAGACAGTATGCCAGTCCTAAGGAAAAGCTCCAAGAGCCATCAGGTGGTTTTATAAGCTCTCTTGCCTTCCCCCTGCCAGAGAGTAGTAGGTCCAGATTGGGAGCTGCTCCTCAGCCTGGATCCTGGAAGAAGTCACATGAGGCAGCACAGCATTGCCGCCAACCTGCAACTAACATGTAACACAAGCAAGAAATAAACCTTTGTCATTACAAACCACTGAGATTCTTGAGTCATTTGTTACCACAGCAAAACTAAGTAATACACAGATTTTCATTCTTTAAGCTGACCAGCTCTGAATCGTTTGGACATTTAGATCTACGTAGGACAGTCTTCTCCCCATTTCTGTTTCTAGTTGGATCAGGTTACTTTCACTAAGTGAAATGAGCACTGCCTCAACCCAACTGTGATTTCTCCCCAAGTACTTGATAAATGGGAAATTCTTTATCCCTATGAGACAATATAAAACATCATTCAATTGTTTTCTAATTAAAAGAGTTGTACTTTTCTGAAGTAAAATAACCTTTATATTAAAGAGGAAAATGTGTTAAACTATGAGTGGTAAAGTTTGATAATGCAATCTCTTTATAGGAAGCAAATTGTCATGAAACAAAATACATGCTGGTTTGCAAAAATGAGAAATTTTTTTGGGGGGCTGTGATCTACAATAAGAAGGCAAATATTAAGGGAGTAAAATTAAGAATAGATCTTACATGTTTTAGAATGAAAATTTTCTTTTCACAGTATTACTTATGAAGTTAAATATTTTAGGCCTAGAATTGAAAACTACCTTATAACTTTTTTCTGGATTGGTCCTTATTATAGAATATTATAGAACATTATTCAATGTTAGAACTAGAAGAACCTTCAGATTACTTAATTCAATCCTTTCATTTCATGATGAAAAAAATTTGGTGGGAGGAAATAAAGTTGCTTAACTTAAAGTTCTACAGTGGTCCATGGCAAAGCTGGGATTCCAGAACCAGTCTTGCAGACTCTGAGCCCTTTATATAATCTCATACTTGGGAGCATACAAAAATAAGAGTACTATATGTCAGTATCATACTAAACGTTTACATACATTACAATATTAATTGCAAATTTGATCCCATTGATTTCTCAAAATAGCCCATTTTACCAATGAGTGAACAGATTAATGAGGTTAACTAACAACCTTATGAACTCATAGTGAATGACTGAGTCAGGATTTGAATCTGAGCATTCTGGCTCTAGAATCAGTTTTCTAAGCCACTGTATTCTCTTTCTTACACTACAGAGAAAAGAAAAGACTATAATTTTGATAAAAGGGAACGACTGGATACAGAATCAGCAATCACAGAATCAGCAATCACAAAACTGTAGGCAGTTTTGTTATTTTAAAATAACAAAAAGTTATTTTAAAAAATCAGCACTTTTACAAAAGGATCTGAGGTCTAAAGTTTACCTGTAAAATATTACACGGAATTTAGTAAGCTCCTTAGGGGCCCTAGGGCCCAGTTTAAAAGGCTCTGACCTGGTTTACTCCCACTGGGCATTGAGCAGACAATGACAAATTACATGGAACTGGGAAAGGCAAATTCCCCCAGAGCCCACCATCAGCCTATCCCAGGAGGAACTGGGCTATAAGCATATTCTGAGTGCCACCATCCTCTAAATGTTTTCACTAAGCAAAATAAAACATTTAGTAGGCATTTGTAAGAGAGCAGAATTACTAGGTCACAGGAATTCTGTGGAAAATTTGTGAATTCTTTCAGTACACTCTCTGCCCCTTAGGCTGCATTAGAAGTTGAAGCCCACCTGAAGAGGAGATACTGAAGGCTTAGTCACAATTCACATTTTGACAAAGGTTTCTACTTCCTGGGGCTCTTTTACCCAAAGGACTCTGCCTAAACAATCCTACCATGCCTTGGCATGAAACGTTAATGGATATTTATTCATGAAATGACTCTGTAACTCAGGCAGTTGGAAATGTTTTATTTGACTTGGCCTAAGTATCATTAACACAATTGTGCAGAGTAAGTGAAGAAGAAAATGTAGGTTGATGGTAAAACCCTTCAAGTATGGCTTTTTGCCATTATCCAGGTAAGGCTATATCAGAAACTGTCAACGTGAACGGCACCATTTTATCACCCATGTGTTTTTCCCATTTGCTTGCTTTATTCTCTGGAGAGCTATATTCCAGTTCCATGACAACTGCTGATCCTGCTTTGCAGCTACCCTTGTGCCTGAGCAATATACACAGAGGTGGGCATAGCCTGCATTAAACCATAAATTGCAGGAAGTTGTTGGGTGGTTAAGACTATGAACTTTAGGGTCTGAGGTTTCTGGTTTAATTCCTTGCCCTGTTCCTGATTAATTTTCTGAGCAAATCAGTTAACCTGTCTGAGCCTTTTTTCCTCTTCTGTACAATGGAGGAAGAAATAATCCCTACATCCCAAGAAATTGTTTATTAATTTGACAAATATTTGAGAGTCTACTTTTTACCACAAAGACAGACAATAAACAAAAAGACAGACATAAAGAAATGATATAGGGTTAAAAGAGGAAAATGATACAGAAAAATAAATTATAGAACAGAGTAAGGGGAGGAGTAGTTGGGGTAGGAATTGAGAGGACAGAATTTTTCTTTTAAAGAGTATGATCAGAGTAGGCCTCAGATGAATAGAGGCTTGGATAATGGCCTCTACTGGGAATGAAAAAGGGAGACATTATCTGGTACTGAGAAGAGGAGTGATATGACTAACCTTACATTTAAAGGGATAAGTCTGGTTGCTATGTTGGACATAGATTGTAAAGGGGCAAGAGGAGAAACAAGGAAATCAGTGACAAGGTTGAGTGTGAGATGATGATGGCCCAGAGCATCAGAATAGGGTGGTGGTAGTGGATATGATGAGATGTTGTCAGATTCTAGATAATTTCAGAGGTGGAGAATGAGATGTGTCATATGAGAGGAAGAGAGAGGTTAAAGGAAGACTCTGAGTGTTTCAGCTTGAGCAACTGGAAGGATGAAATTGCTGTCCAATGAGATATAGAAAGCTGTGAATGGAGCAGTTACATTGTGGGAAGAAATATCTAGTTCACTTTTGGGGGAATTGAGTTTGAGATGTCTATTAGACAGCCAAATGGAGAAGCTGAGTAGGTAGTTGGCTATGTGAGTCTGGAGTTCAGGAAAGAAGACTGGGCTGAAGTTATAAATTTGGGATTTTGTGAGGATTAAATGAGATGATGTATATAAAGCACTGAAAACAGCATGTAACACATAATAAGAGCTCAATATATATTAGATTAAAAGTGTCTAATCATAATATCAACAAATATAGTTCTCACTACCTGCCTAGCACAGTGCCTGGCTCTTAGTAGACTCCATATATGTGTATGAAGTAGCCAAACAAGAACACTTCAGGCTATTGTATATGTGGGTGATTTTTTGAGAGTGCAACACAGGGAGTAACCATAATGTAATTTTTTCATTTTAAATGAATTTTCTAAGTTGATTTTTTTATTTTTTTGTGGTGCACGGGCCTCTCACTGTTGTGGCCTCTCCTGTTGCGGAGCACAGACTCCGGACGCGCAGGCTCAGTGGCCATGGCTCACGGGCCCAGCCACTCTGCGGCATGTGGGATCTTCCCAGACCGGGGCACGAACCCATGTCCCCAGCATCAGCAGGCAGACTCTCAACCACTGTGCCACAGTGAAAGCCCGATGGGGAAGCCCGATTATTTTTTAATTTCACAAATATTTGTTAAATTTGTTTGGGCTGCTCAAAGCCCAAACACAAATCCCTGCTCTAGGTTTATTGTTGTCTGTTTCCTACCCAGAAGATTCAAACAAGATTTCATTGATTTTGTTTTTATTTTATTTTTATAAAAAGGCAATACACTCATTCAAAAGTTCAAAAACCAAAGACATATAAAAGAGTGTGTACATTGAGAAGCCTTACTTCCATCCCTGTTCCTATCCATTCCTACTACCCTATAGTCAGGAGTTGGCAAACTTTTTCTGTAAAGGCCCAAGTAATAAATATTTTAGGCTTGCAAGCCATGTGGACTCTGTTGCAATTACTCAGTTCTGCCATTGCAGTGCAAAAGCAGCCATAGACAATACAGAAACAAATGGTATGGCTGTGTTCCAACAAGATTTTATTTCTAAAAATAGGCAGCAGTCCTGCTGGCTATAATTTTCTATCCATATATAGGTAATTATTTTTATTAGTTTATTCTGTTTCTTTATGCAAATACAAGCAAATGTAAATATATATTCTCATGCCCCTTATACAAAAGTTAATCTGTTTCATATCTCAAAACAGTATTTTTTATTACATATTTTGAATATTTCTCTATATCAATGTATAGAGAACATCTTAATTTTTTCTGTCTGTAATGTAAATACATCATTTCATATATGTGAAGGATAGAGTTCTAAACTCAGGATTGCTGGATCAAGGGGTAAATACATTTGCAATTTGGGAAGATATAGCTGGATTCACTGTTATAGGGGTTTTATCATTTTCACTTTCAGCACAATATATGAAAGTGCCTGTTTTAAAATTATGAAATGCTTCATGAGTTGGTATGTCACCCTTGTGCAGAGGCCATGTTAATATTCTCTGAATCATTCCAATTACAGTGTATATGCTGCTGAAGTAAGCACCATGAAGTCATTTCTAATTTAGTAATGGTTGAATGTTTTTGGGTGGCATACAGCCAAAGACAGGGCAAACTATTAAACTCCTCTTTCCATTTAGCCTGGAGATGAGACAGAGAAAAGGTTTTTCTGGATAGCAACTGGCTTTTTTTTTTTTTTCAGAGTGCTGATTGGAAGGGAGCCACATCCCCACCTTAAGTTCCAGCAATATGAATCTGTGCAATAGCTAATGAGGACATAAGTGGCCAGAGTGGTAGAAACATTTAATAAAGACCCTATCCTTTGAGCAACTGTGCATAGAGTTCTCTGCTGATTGTAACCAACATGGACTGTAGTAGGATTCAGACAAAAAACAACAAGGAATGATGCGGAGCTGGTTAACAAGAGAGGATCTGGTTGGGATCAAGTATAATAAAACGTAATTTTAAAATAATAAAAGAACCAATATTTTTTAAGCAGAGTTATATAGGCTAAGCACTCTATCAAGTTACATATTAATGGTCACAATAACCCTATGAAGTAGGTATGCTATTATATTTACTTTACAGATTTTTTAAACTAAGGCAATTTGCCCAATGTCTTATGCCTTGTAAGTGCCGAATTGGGATCTGATCTCTGCGGCATAGGATCTTTTCTACTGGGCTTTATTGACTTGCTGTCTGCATGGGGGAATAATTTCAGAATTAGTTGAGAAAAGAAAAGTAGAATCTTGACAGGATCTAGACTTAGTCAAATATAATTTTTCTGTCTTTATGAAGAAGTCAATCCAATATTAAGAAAGAGCCTTCTAAAATGATAATTGCAGTTAACATTCTGGTGCCCAAAGTGCTCAGAGTAGGCCTTTGGCACATCTTGAAGGATGGGTCCTTGTCAGTTGCAGGTGCCATTGGCTATGCCGCCCCTTAAAACTTTGGAACAAATACTTGAGAGTCTTTTCAAGGAAAAACTTCCCAGAGTTCAGAGAGTTTGCTGACCTGGCTTAGAGATTGACATCTTGGAATCTTAGAAAACTTCAAGTTTTGTCCTTTGTTTGCTATGCTGGTTCACCCTCATTTGGCTACTGAGCTGCTTTAGACAGCCGCTGGGCATCTGCTTCACCTTAGCTGAGGATGACCCAAGGCTGAATCTCTGACACCCTGACATTCAGCAGCTGTTTTACCTGCTGGTCAGGAAAAGTTACTTGAGCTGTGGTAAGCCCAAGTGAAGTGGCTTCAATTATAAGTATATCCACTCTATATTTTCAAGGCCTAATGGGGAGGGTACACTTTTAAAAATCTTACAAGGTCAATTTATAAACTGTGATATATATTTCACTCAGAATAACGCTAAATGTTTCTCCTTTGCACAGAGAAAATAATGTTCCATGGATTCAATTGGGGGTGGGGAAACTCTCTTCTGCTCTGTCATTCAGTCTTTACTTCAATTGGCTGCGTAATTCACTTTCACTAGGATTGAAAGGCAAGTAGAAGCATTGGCCAAATGTGGAATCACTGGGCCCCTTCATGGAGAATTTAGAGTAAAGAATTTTCTATGTTTTCTTTCCCACCCCAAAATGCAAAATGCTGCCCATTTTGCAATTCTGGTGTCTAGGTTCTATCTTATAATTAGGGAATTAGGCTAAAGAATAAAAAATGTTTTTTTAAGAGGCTAGAAAACTACTTTTAGTTGAGCATTTATTATGTGTCTGCCTGTATTAAGTACATTTTATATGTATTATCTCATTTAATTATCCTAATAATCCTATGAGGCAGGTCCTATTCTTACCCTTACTTTACAGGTGAGGACACTAACTCAAAAATTTGTTCATGGATTTGAACTTGTCAGACTCCAAGGTTTGTAGCAATAGTGGCTAGCTATACTGAAGTCTCTATAAATATTACAGTTTGTACAATAAATTTGATGAATACCTTCTTCATTTTCTAGATTGTTGCAGAGGTCATGCAAATATCTTTTAAGTTCACACAATTAAAGTTTGCTAGTATTCCCCTCAAAAATGGCTGAAAGAGATAGAGCTTTCTTGAATAATATTCAACTGAATACCCTTTCCTCCCATCTTCTTCTCTTGTAGGATGGCTAAACAGATAAGTGATATGATGGAAATAAAGTATAAAATTATAGCATGTTATTCTAAATGTCAGAATTTAGGAGAAAATATATAGTTGAGACATTAGTGTTGTAAGTGGAGTCCATTACTGACGTCAGCTCATGGCTCATTTGTAGCAACTGCAGTGTGGGCAGCAGAGGAGCAAGACATTTGTCTTGGTGAGTCCAAAAAAAAGTATTTCAGGATTTTGACATGGAGGATTTTTATTTTAATAAGAAGTTGATCATATGAAATTGTCATTTCGGTTGGTCCAAAATGGATAAATATCAGTAATTTCATATGTTTCAATATACTAGAAGGAGATGCCCTGCAAGTAAACAGAGATCAACATAAAGGGAGAGAAAAGGTGAAGAATCTGAGCAGGTGGTCGATGTTGAAGTCCAGAGACAGCTGTATGAGAGCAGAATTCACATGGTCTGACTATTCCAGCAGAGTTTGGTGGTGATATCTCTGTTGATTATAGGATAGAGACTCTGAATTCACCACCCTTTTGGAAAGACACATTTTAACTGTCATGTGTGCTCTGCTCTCTAGACTGTAAGAGAGATCATAAGGAGCTTGATTGATTATAGCACATATTAAACATGTCTTGAAACAAATTTGAATATTCCATGTAGTTGAATCCTTGACACGTGTCTACTTGGGGGAAGTTAAGCCCTGCATATAAATAAATATGGATTTAAGTCCTTCTGCTAACTTCTCCCAGCCTCTTGTTTATTTCCATCAAGTTCTTATTGCAGGTTACAGTTCTTTTGTCTATTTTCTGTTTACTTTCTGCATAGATAGTAACTATAGGAAGATAAATATATAGACTTTTTAAAAACTGTATCCCCAGAAACTAGTAATATGCCTGCCATTCAATAAATATTTGATGAATGGATGATTGAATGAATGATTTTTAATGGCTATGCAGTATTGCATTGCAAAGATGTGCCATAATTTATGTAACTAATACCAATGGATAGATATTAAGTTGTTTTAAGTTATATGCTATTATAAATAATGCTAGAATGAGCATTTTGTACATATAGTTTTGTATATTTGTCAAATTATTTCCCTATGATAGTGTCTTCAAAAGTGATTTTTTTTGGATTAAAAATATGCATTTTAAGGCTTCTGATTTATATTGTCAAAATGCTTTTACATGTTTTGCTATTTTTATACTCATACCATGTTTGTATGAGAGGGCCCATTTTCCCCATACAATCATCAACACTAGGTATTATTAATTATTTTTAAACTTTGTTAATCTGCTTCAGGAAAAATAGTATTTTGTATTATTTTGCATAATTTTGTCACTACTAAAGGTATGACATTTTACTCATGAGTTTTTAGCCATTTGTACTTATTTTCTGAAGTGCTTATTAATGTCTTTTGTCCATTGTTCTGTTATGGAGTTTAGATATTTCCTATTAATTTTTGAGGTTTTTTAATATATTTAGGTCATTAATCATTTACCATCTATGTTGCAAATATTTTCCCCATTTATCCATTTTTTAAAAAAATTTTTGTTGGCTGTTTTAAGTTATAGATATGTGTTTTTAATGCAATCATATTTATTCATTCTTTCATTTCTGGTTTCTAGCATTTGTGTCATGTTTAGAATGTCCATATTTACTTCAAGATTACACATGTATTCATTTATGTTATCATCCACAGTTTATATTTAAATTGTTTATTGATCAATAATTTATTCTAGTGTAAAGGGTTAGGTATTGATCTAATTTTATTTTGTCCATGGTCATCCAGCTGTTCCAGCATGTTTTCCTGTAGTAATTTATATTACCACATTGTTCATATGAATGTACCCAATGTTAAAATATGGGCTTTGTAGTCTGAACTGAATTTAAATCTCAGCTCCACCAATTACCTGGTGTGCTACTTTGAGTGAATCACATAAGTGCTCCAACCTTCAATTCTAGGGTGACCAATCATCCCAATTTGCTGGTGACTGAGGGGTATCCAGGGATTCTGGATTTTAAGGCTAAAATTGGAACAGTCGTGAGCAAACTAAGATGGTTGGTCATGCTAGGTTTTTCTTTTGCCAAAAATGAAATAATAGCATTATATAACCAAAATAATTGTGAGGAATAAAAGAGATAAAACAACACGAAAAGACAACCTACTGAATGGGAGAAAATATTTTCAAATTATATGACTGATAAGTAATTAATATCCAACATATATACACAGCTCATACAACTTAACGTCAAAAAAAACAAACAATCTGATTAAAAAATGGGCAGAAGACTTATATAGACAGACATTTCTCCAAAGAAGACATACCGATGGTCAACAGGCACATGAAAAAAATGCTGAACATAGCTAATCATGGAAGAAGGGCAAATAAAACTGCAGTGAGACATCACCTCACACCTGTGAAAATGGCTTTCATCAAGAAGTCTGCAAATAACAAATGTTGGCGAGGACATGGAAAAAGGGAACCCTAGTACATTGTTGTTGGGATTGTAAATTGGTGCAGCCACTATGGAACACAACATGGAGGTTCCTCCAAAAACTAAAAATAGAACAACCATATGATCCAGCATTTCCACTACTGGGTATATATCTGAAGAAAATGAATACGCTAATTTGAAAAGATACATCCACCCCAATGTTCATAGCATCATTATTTACAATAGCCAAGATATGGTAGCAACATAGGTGACCATCAAAAACAGATGAATTAGTAAAGAAGATGTTGTATATATATATATATATATATATATATATATATACACAATGGAATATTACACAGTAATAAAATGAATTATATTCTGCCATTTGCAACAATGTGGATGGGCCTAGAGAGTATTATGCTTAGTGAAATAAATCAGAGAAAGACAAATACTGTATGTTATCACTTATATGTGGAAACTAAAAAATTAAAAAAAATGAATATATATAACAAAACAGAAGGAGACTCACAGATATTGATAATATACTAGTGGTTACCAGTGCAGAGGGGGAAGGGGTGAGGAGAGAGATCAGAGTATGGGATTAAGAGAAACAGCTACTATGTATAAAATAAATAAGCAACAAGGCTATATTGTACAGTACAGGAAAATATAGACATTATTTTTAATCACTTTAAATGGAATATAATCTATAAAAATATCGAATCACTATGTTGTACACCTGAAACTAATATTGTAAATCAACTATACTTCAATATAAAAAAATGAAAATAATCTTCCTTATTGTTTTGTCCCCTAATTTGTACTTCTAGAAAATTATTGTGAATAAATAATCAGAGCTGGGCACAAAGATGTAGATGAATATTTCTCTAAGTCTTGCTTATGCTAGATGAAAATCGGAAAGGACTTACATGCCTAACATAGGGAATGGCTAAATAGCTTATAATACATGCATATTATAAAATCTTATGCAATCATTTAAAAAAATGTTTTAAGAAAACATTTAACAATGGGAGATATTTACAATATACAAATAATTTAAAAAGAAAATTGTAAAAACTATATATGGTGTGATTCAGATTTTGTATAATACATATATATGTATATGAACACATATAAACTTTATATAATACATATGTATATGTATCTATACCCATTGAATGATAGGAAGTATATATACACAGAATGTAAACATTGATTATCTCTGGATCATGGTATTATAGTTGATGTTTTGTCATTGTGTCTTTATTTTAAAAATAATTTTGAAATCAGAATATAGTATTCAAAATTCATTAATGTTGTTCTTTTTACTTTGCCTTAGAAAGAGATGATAAGAATTTTCAGTGTGTGAAACTTCACAATTGTTTTTGCATATCACATTTACAATTGTTTCTTTTCTTGACTTGTCACCCTACTGCATTTTGAACTTGGTTTATTCATCTCTGTAGATGCACAGACTATCACAGGAAGCATATGGTAGTTGCTTAATAAGTGTCTGATGAATGAATTGATAGATTAGTGAGTGAAAGGATGCATGTATGATTATTAAGGCCAGTTTTACCACTGAGCCCTATTTTTATCTTAGATTACAATGAAACTTCAAAGTACAATATTTTTATATAATTCAGTGTTGGTATAGGAAACTGTACCTTATTTTAGTGATGTTTACTTAATCTTTTCTTGATTGTTTCAGAGTTTTACCTGACATCCTAGCTATGAATAAATATGTGGTTTCTAAAATATTATATTTTATGTTAAAACTGGTGGTTGACTTTAACAACTGCTGCAACAGAATTTAGATGATCCCACTAAGTTTCAATTCCTTACCTTTCTATCTTGTCATTTTTTTCTCTTTCTGCTCACATAGATAATGTAAAGCAAATGTGTACAGTATGAAGATACACACTAGTTTAGTGCACTTTTTTTGTCTAGGTGTTTTTGCTTAGATGGACTCTTTGCTTTAAGAGTAATTTGGTGAAAAATATGTTTGTGTGTGTGTCTGTGTGTGTGTGTGTGTGCAATTGTGTGTTCAGGAAGAGGGGGAAATTGTGTAGGTAATTATTCAGACCTCGTGGTACACAATAAAATTGACAATGGAATGAGGTTCTTCTTCAAATTTTTAATAATCATTATGAGATGACCTCTTCATTTTCCTCCTTATACTATATCTGATATTTCTTTATGTGGAATGTGTGTGTGTGTATTTATGTGTGTGTACATTTTACTAAAAATGAAGTCATTTCCTCTGGGACAACATTAAATGCACCAACATTTGAATTATAGGGGTCCCATAGGAAGAAGAGAAAAAGAAAGGTACTGAGAAAATATTTGAAAAGATTATAGTTGAAAACTTCCCTAATATGGGAAAGGAAAGAGTTAATCAAGTCCAGGAAGCACAGAGAGCACTATACAGGATAAATCCAAGGAGAAACACACCAAGACACATATTAGTCAAACTATCAAAAATTAAATACAAAGAAAAATATTAAAAGCAGCAAGGGAATAACAACAAATAACATACAAGGGAATCCCCATAATGTTAACAGCTGATCGTTCAGCAGAAACTCTGCAAGCCAGAAGGGCGTGGCAGGACATATTTAAAGTGATGAAGGGGAAAAACTTACAACCAAGATTAATCTGCCCAGCAAGGATCTCATTCAGATTTCGCGGAGATATTAAAACCTTTACAGATAAGCAAAACCCAGGGGAATTCAGCACCACCAAACCAAACCAGCCTTACAACAAAGGCTAAAGGAACTTCTCTAGGCAGGAAACACAAGAGAAGGAAAAGACCTACAATAATGAACCCAAAACAATTAAGAAAATGGTAATAGGAACATACATATTGATATTTACCTTAAATGTAAATGGATTAAATGCTCCAAACAAAATAAATAGACTGCCTGAATGGATACAAAAACAAGACCTGTATATATACTGTCTACAATAGACCCACCTCATACCTAGGGACACATAGAGACTGAAAGTGAGGGGATGGAAGAAGATACTCCATGCAAATGGAAATCAAAAGAAAGCTGGAACATGAAAGAAAGTGCAACATCATTAATCATTAGAGAAATGCAAATCAAAACTACAATGAGATATCATCTCACACTGGTCAGAATGGCCACCATCAAAAAATATAGAAACAATAAATGCTGGAGAGGGTGTGGAGAAAAGGGAACACTCTTGCACTGTTGGTGGGAATGTAAATTGATACATCCAATATGGAGAACAGTATGGAGGTTCCTTAAAAAAATAAAATTAGAATTACCATATAACCCAGCAATCCCACTACCAGGCAGATACCCTGAGAAAACCATAATTCAAAAAGATTTATGGGGCTTCACTGGTGGCGCAGTGGTTGAGAGTCCACCTACCGATGCAGGGGACACGGGTTCGTGCCCTGCTGGGAAGATCCCACATGCTGCGGAGTGGCTGGGCCTGTGAGCCATGGCTGCTGAGCCTGCGTGTCCAGAGCCTGTGCTCTGCAAAGGGAGAGGCCACAACAGTGAGAGGCCCGTATACCACAAAAAAAACAAAACAAAACAAACAAAAAGAGAGTTATGTACCAAAATGTTCATTGCAGCTGTATTTACAATAGCCAGGACATGGAAGCAACCTAAGTGTCCATCAACAGATGAATGGATAAAGAAGATGTGGCACATATATACAGTGGAATATTACTCAGCCATGAAAAGAAACAAAATCGAGTTATTTGTAGTGAGGTGGATGTACCTAGAATCTGTCATACAGTGTGAAGTAAGTCAGGAAACGAAAGACAAATACCATATGCTAAAACATATATATGGAACCTAAGGAAAAAAAAAAAGATCATGAAGAACCTAGGGGTAAAACGGGAATAAAGACACAGACCTACTAGAGAATGGACTTGAGGATATGGGGAGGGGGAAGGGTAAGCTGTGAAAAGTGGGAGGGTGACATGGACTTATATACACTACCAAACGTAAAATAGATAGCTAGTGGAAAGCAGCCGCACAGCACAAGGAGGTCAGCTCTGTGGTTTGTGACCACCTAGAGGGGTGGGATAGGGAGGGTGGGAGGGAGGGAGATGCAAGAGATAAGAGATATGGGAATATATGTATATGTATAACTGATTAACCCTGTTATAAAGCAGAAACTAACACTCCATTGTAAAGCAATTATACTCCAATAAAGATGCTAAAAAAAAAAAAAAGAAAGCTGGAGTAGCAATTCTCATATCAGATAAAATAGACTTTAAAAAAGGACTATTACAAGAGACATGAAGGATACTACATAATGATCAAGGGATCAATCCAAGAAGATTTAACAATTGTAAATATTTATGCACCCAACATAGGAGCACCTCAATACATAAGGCAAACACAAACAGCCATAAAAGGGGAAATCAACAGTAACACAATCATAGTAGGGGACTTTAACATCCCACTTTCACCAATGGACAGATCATCCAAAATGAAAATAAATAAGGAAACACAACTTTTAAATGATACATTAAAAAAGATGGACTTAATAGCTATTTATAGGATATTCCACCCCTCCAAAAAAAAGAATACTCATTCTTCTCAAGTGCTCATGGAACATTCTCCAGGACAGGTTATACTGTGGGTCACAAATCAAGCTTTGGAAAATTTAAGAAAACTGAAATATTATCAAGTATCTTTTCCGACCACAATGCTATGAGAGTAGATATCAATTACAGGAAAAAATCTGTAAAAAATACAAACACATGGAGGCTAAACAATACACTACTTAATACCCAAGAGATCACTGAAGAAATCAAAGGGGAAATCAAAAAATACCTAGAAACAAATGACAATGAAAACACACGAACCAAAACCTATGGGATGCAGCAAAAGCAGTACTAAGAGGGAAGTTTATACCAATACAATCTTACCTTAAGAAACAAGGACATCTCAAATAAACAACCTAAGCTTACACCTAAAACAATTAGAGAAAGAAGAACAAAAAAATCACAAAGTTAGCAGAAGGAAAGAAATCATAAAGGTCAGATCAGAAATAAATGAAAATGAAATGAAGGAAACAATAGCAACGATCAATAAACCTAAAAGCTGGTTCTTTGAGGAGATACACAAAATTGATAAACCATTAGTCAGACTCATCAAGAAAAAAAGGAAGAAGACTCAAATGAATAGAATTAGAAATGAAAAAGGAGAAGTAACAACTGACACTACAGAAATACAAAGGATCATGAGAGATTACTACAAGCAAATATATGCCAATAAAACGGACAACCTGGAAGAAATGGACAAATTCTTAGAAAGGCACAACGTTCTGAGACTGAACCAGGAAGAAATAGAAAATATGAACAGACCAATCATAAACACTGAAATTGAAACCTTGATTAAAAATCTTCCCACAAACAAAAGCCCAGGACTAGATGGGTTCACAGGCGAATTCTATCAAACATTTAGAGAAGAGCTAACACCCATCTTCTCAAACTCTTCCAAAAATATAGCAGAGAGATGAACACTCCCAAACTCATTCTACGAGGCCACTATCACCCTGATACCAGAACCAGACAAGGATGTCACAAAGAAAGAATATTACAGGCCAATATCACTGATGAACATAGACGGAAAAATCTTCAACCAAATACTAGCAAACAGAATCCAACAGCACATTAAAAGAATCATACACCATGAACAAGTGGAGTTTATTCCAGGAATGCAAGGATTCTGCAATATATGCAAATGAATCAATGTGATAAACCATATTAACAAATTGAAGGAGAAAAACCATATGATAATCTCAATAGAGGCAGAGAAACCTTTTGACAAACTTCAACTCCCATTTATGATAAAAACCCACCAGAAAGTAGGTATAGAGGGAACTTTCCTCAACATAATAAAGGCCATATATGACAAACCCACAGCCAACATCGTCCTCAATGGTGAAAAACAGAAACCACTTCCACTAAGATCAGGAAAAATACAAGGTTGCCCACACTCACCACTATTATTCAACACAGTTTTGGAAGTTTTAGCCACAGCAATCAGAGAAGAAAAAGAAATAAAAGGAATCCCAATCAGAAAAGAAGACGTAAAGCTGCCAGTGTTTGCAGATGACATGATACTATACATAAGGAATCCTAAAGATGCTACCAGAAAACAACTAAACCTAATCAATGAATTTGGTAAAGGAGCAGGATACAAAATTAATGCACAGAAATCTCTTTCTTATCTATACATTAATGACGAAAAATCTGAAAGTGAAATTAAGAAAACCCTCCCATTTACCATTGCAACAAAAAGAATAAAATATCTAGGAATAAACCTACCGAAGAAGACAAAAGACCTGTATGAAGAAAAGTATAAGACACTGATGAAAGAAATTAAAGATGATACAAACAGATGGAGAGCTATAACATGTTCTTGGATTGGAAGAATCAACATTGTGAAAATGACTCTACTACCCAAAGCAATCTACAGATTCAATACCATCCTTATCAAACTACCACTGGCATTTTTCACAGAACTAGAACAAAAAAATTCACAATTTGTATGGAAACACAAAAGACCCCGAATAGCCAAAGCAATCTTAAGAACGAAAAGTTAAGCTGGAGGAATCATGCGCCCTGACTTCAGACTATACTACAAAGCTATAGTAATCAAGATAGTATGGTAGTGGTACAAAAACAGAAATATAGATCAGTGGAACAGGAAAGAATGCCCTGAGATAAAGCCATGCGCATATGGTCACCTTATCTTTGATAAAGGATGCAAGAATATACAGTGGAGAACAGACAGCCTCTTCAAAAGTGGTGCTGGGAAAACTGGACAGCTACATGTAAACTAATGAAATCAGAACACTCCCTAACAACATTCACAAAAGTAAACTCAAAATGGATTAAAGACTTAAATGTAAGGCCAGACACTATCAAACCCTTATAGGAAAACATAGGCAGCATACTCTATGACATAAATCACAGCAAGATCCTTTTGGATCCACCTCTTAGAGAAATGAAAAAAAAAAAAAAAACAATGGGACCTGATGAAACTTAAAAGCTTTTGCACAGCAATGGAAACCATAAAAAAGACAAAAAGACAACCCTCAGAAGGGGAGAAAATATTTGCAATTGAAGCAACTGACAAAGGATTAAACTCTAAAATTTACAAGCAGCTCATGTAGCTCAATATCAAACAAAACAAAACAAAAAAAAACAATCCAATCCAAAACTGGGCAGAAGACCTAAATAGACATTTGTCCAAAGAATATATACAGATTGTCAACAAACACATTAAAGAATGCGCAACATCATTAATAATTAGAGAAATGCAAATGAAAACTACAATGAGATATCATCTCACACTGGTCAGAATGGCCATCAGCAAAAAATCTACAAACAATAAATGCTAGAGAGGGTGTGCAGAAAAGGGAACCATCTTGCACGGTTGGTGGGAATGTAAATTGATACAGCCACTATGAAGAACAGTATGGAGTTTCCTTAGAAAACTAAAAATAGAACCTCTGTACAACCTAGCAATCCCACTAATGGACATATACCATGAGAAAACCATAATTCAAAAAGAGTCATGGGGGCTTCCCTGGTGGCGCAGTGGTTGAGAGTCCGCCTGCCAATGCAGGGGTCATGGCTTCGTGCCCCAGTCTGGGAAGATCCCACATGCCATGGAGGGGCTAGGCCCATGAGCCATGGCCACTGAGCCTGCATGTCTGGAGCCTGTGCTCCACAACGGGAAAGGCCACAACAGTGAGAGGCCCACGTACCACAAAAAAAAAAAAAAAAAAAAAAGTGTCATGTAGCACAATGTTCATTCCAGCTCAATTTACAATAGCCAGGACATGGAAGCAACCTAAGTGTCCATCAACAGATGAATGGATAAAGAAGATGTGGCACATATGTACAATGGAATATTACTCAGCCATAAAAAGAAATGAAATTGAGTTATTTGTAATTAGGTGGATGGAGCTAGAGACTGTCATACAGAGTGAAGTAAGTCAGAAAGAGAAAAACAAATACTGTATGCTAACACATGTATATGGAATCTGAAAAAAAAAAAGGTTCTGAAGAACCTAGGGGTAGCATAGGAATAAAGACGCAGATGTAGAGAATCGACTTGAGGACACTGGGAGGGGGAAGGGTAAGCTGGGATGAAGTGAGAGAGTGGTATGGACTAATATATACTACCAAATGTAAAATAGATAGCTAGTGGGAAGCAGCCACATAGCACAGGGCGATCAGCTCAATGCTTTGTGACCACCTAAACGGGTGGGATAGGGTGGCTGGGAGGGAGGGAGGTGCAAGAGGGAAGAGATATGGGGATATATGTATAGGTATAACTGATTCACTTTGTTATAAAGCAGAAGCTAACATACCATTATAAAGCAATTATACTCCAATAAAGATGTTTAAATAAATAAATAAATAAATAAAGTCATTTTATTTTTATACCTGGAATGCAGCTTTTAAATTTTTATTCCTTGGGTGGAAATACTATTTTTTTTCAAATGAATTGTGAATTATAAGAGAGGTATCTTAATGACATGCATGAAAAATCTGGTATTTTCTGGTCAGAAACATGCTTAGAGTTAAAAAAAAAAACAAGAGAGAGAAATTCTATTTTTGCCAACTGATTTACTTCTTTCTTTGTACTCCAAGTTTCACATTATCTCTTTTGAATTCATTGTGAGAATGAATTGAGGAAGCCTAAGAAAGTGTCCTAAGAAAGAGTGGAATTTTAATTTTTGTTTAATTTTTGTTTTGATAGGAATATGGGTATTAAAGGTAAGACTTAAAATAGCAATGTGATTAGAAACAGCAACATCCCAAAGAAAGAGAACTTTTGTTCCAAGGAATATAGTCAGGTAAATCATATTTTGTATTGATCCATAGAATGGTTTTCATCTTTTCAAGGCATGATAATAATCCTGATTTTAATACTTCACCTCTAATTTGATCCTTTATTGCCTGTGTTTGCAATTCTTATAAATAAATTCGACAGTATTGTACCTATACAATCTGGATTTGCCAACTGGAACTAAACCAACACCTAACAAAAAAACATAATATAATAAGTGAACAATTAAAATGCTTCCTTCAATTCTTTTGTGATTAGAGTGGCCAAGATGGCATAGTAAGAAGACCCTGAGTTCACATCCTCCCATAAGCACACCAAAATTACAACAGGCAAATATCAATGAGAATGAACAGAAGAATAGCAGAAAAGATCTTCTGCGACTAAGGATATAAAGAAGGAACCAGAAGGAGTTGGGTAGGAGGGACAGAGACACATTATAGTCAAGACCTGTACTACTGTGTAGGCAACCCACAAACGGGAGGATAATTACAATTGCAGAAGTTCTCCCAAAGGAGCCAAGGGTCCAAGTTGCACATTAGTATCCCCAGCCCAGGAGTCTTGCACCAGGAGGATGAGCCCTCAGAACGTTTGGCTTTAAAGGCCAGTGAGACTTAGTTTCAGGAGACCCAAAGGGCTGTGGGAAATAGAGACTCCACTCTTGAAAGGAGCACACACAAAATCTCATGGGCTCTGGGACCCAGGGCAGAAGCAGTAATTTGAAAGGAGCTGGATCAGACTCACCTGTTGATCTTGGAGAGTCTCCCAGAGAGTCAGGTGGCAACTGGGACTCATCCTGTGGACATAGATGCTGGCAGCAGCCATTTTTGAGAGCTCATCTCACCTCGAAGACACTGGTGCTGGCAAGCGCCATTTTGGAATCCTCTCTTTAGCTTATTAGTGGATCTGCCCCGCCCACCAGTTGGTCAGCACCAGTCCTGGATGCCCCAGGCCAAGCAGCTAGCTGCCTTAGGGTTCCCTGAGCCCCCAACCACCCCAAGACTCTGCCCTGTGCACCTGTGGGGCAACACCAATTCCAAAAGAGAGAAAGAGAAATACTGTATGATTTCACCTATCTGTGGAGCATAAAAAACAAAACAAATGAACAGACATAACTAAACGCAAACAGAGTTATAGATACAGAGAACACGTCATTGCCACAGGGAAGGTGGTGACAGGAGGAGAAAAATAGGTGAGGATGATTAAGAGGTACAAACTTTCAGTTACAAAATAAATGAGTTATGGGTATGAAATGTAGAATGTGGGGAATACAGTCAATAATTATGTGATATCTTTGCATGGTAACAAATGACAACTAAATTTATCCTGGTGATCATATTGAAATGTATAGAAATATCAAACCACTATGTTGTGTACCAGGAACAAACATAGTGGTGTAGGTCAATTGTATATGAAAAACATACAAACAAACTCTTAGCAAAAGAGATTTGTGGTTATCAGAGGTGGGGGTTGGGGGGAGGGGGAATTGGATGAAGGCACTCAAAAGGTAGAAACTTCCAGTTATAAGATACATAAGTAATAGAGATATAATGTACAACATGATAAATATCATTAACACTGCTTTATGTTATATATGAAAGTTTTTTTAAGAGAGTAAATCCTAAGTGTTCTTATCACAAGGAAAAAAAATTCCCATTTCCTTAATGTTACATTTATATGAAATGATAGATGTTCACTAAACTTATTGTGGTAATCATTTCTTGATGCATGTAAGTCAAATTATTATGCTGTACACCTTAAACTTACACAGTACTCTTTGTCAATTATAGCTCAACAAAACTGGAAGAAAAATATAAAAGATGAAGAAAAAAAGAGAAAATGCTTCCTTCAACAACCTTGCATCCAGGTTACTAGATGGGCATTGTGCACTTATAAATCTGGCTTACACAGTACCCCCATTCATCTTTGGTAACTGCCAGTACCTGGCCCTACAATTTCTAAGTTTATTTTCTAGTGACCTTCACCAGCATTACATTTTAGCACCATGGCTACAACCCGAACTTTTCCATTATCTAAATTTTTTTCAGTTAAAAACAATACTTTTCTCATATCAACTAGAATGAGAAATAACTCATGTACAGTAAACCACATCCATTTAAAATGTACAAATTGATGAGTTTTGACAGTTGTATACAGCCATAAAACCACTACCACAATCAGGATAGAGAGCATTTCTAATATCTTCCCCCAAATTCTCACTACCTCTGAAATCCATCCTTCCCTCAGCTCATATTTGTTTCATTCTTCAAATTTTAGCCTCCAATTCTCTGACCACAAAACGCTGTTTTTCCCAATCCCTTACTTCTAGTATACCACCTTACAGATCTCTTGATCGTTGGCTTTCTCCTAGCTCTACTTCTTTCACTAACAAGTTAAAATGGTCAAATACTTCAACTATATTCTTTCCAGCTGTCTTAATCTTCTGTTGACCTTGTCCTGCTAATCACCAACTCTGCAACATTCAATTTTTTTCCCTCTTCTTCTTCAGGGATAAAGAGTCCTACTGGAGGAAAAGCACATATTCTTTTAGATTGGATCCATTACAAATATATGATCCCCAACTTCAGCTGTCAAGACAGCTAAACAACTCTTTTACTCATTCCTAATTGGTTCCCTTTCCTGTAGCTCACAATAGCTATGCAAAATCTTACCAATTTCATTAAGATCCCTGCCCTAGAGGAGTTCCGGGAAGATGGCGGAAGAGTAAGACGCGGAGATCACCTTCCTCTCCACAGATACACCAGAAATACATCTACGCGTGGAACAACTCCTACGGAGCACCTACTGAACGCTGGCAGAAGACCTCAGACCTCCCAAAAGGCAAGGAACCCCCCACGTACCTGGTTAGGGCAAAAGAAAAAACTAAACAGAGACAAAAGAATAGGGACGGGTCCTGCACCAGCGGGAGAGAGCTGTGAAGGAGGAAAAGTGTCCACACACTAGGAGCCCCTTCGCGGGTGGAGACTTCGGGAGGCGGAGTGGGGGAGCTCGGGAGCCGCGGAGGAGAGCACAGCAACAGGGGTGCGGAGGGCAAAGCGGAGAGATTCCAGCGCAGAGGATCGGGCCGACCGGCACTCACCAGCCGAGAGGCTTGTCTGCTCGCCCGCCGGGGCGGGCGGGACTGGGAGCTGAGGCTCCGGCTTTTGTCGGAGCGCCGGGAGAGGACTGAGGTTGCCGGCGTGAACACAGCCTGCAGGGCGTTGGTGCGCCGCGGCTGGCCGGGAGAGAGTCTGGGGAGGGGTCTGGACCTGCCGAAGAGGCAAGAGACTTTTACGTCCCTCTTTGTTTCCTGGTGCACGAGGAGGGGGGATTGGGAACGCTGCTTGGGAGAGCTCCGGAGACGGGCGCAAGCCGCGGCTAAGAGTGCGGAGCCCAGAGACGGACATGGGACGCTAAGGCCGCTGCTGCCGCCGCCAGGAAGCCTGTGTGCAAGCGCAGGTCACTAGCCACACGCCCTTCCGGGGAGCCTGTGCAGCCCACCGCTGCCGGGGTCCCGGGATCCGGGAACGGCTCCCCCGGGAGAGCGCACGGCGCGCCTCAGGCTGCAGCGTCACGCCGGCCTCTGCCGCTGCAGGCCCGCCCTGCACTCTGTGACCCTCCCTACCCCCCGGCCTGGGTGAGCCAGAGCCTCCGAATCAGCGGCTCCTTTAACCCCGTCCTGTCTGAGCAAAGAACAGACACCCTCCGGCGACCTACACGCACAGGCGGGGCCAAATCCAAAGCTGAGCCCCTGGGAGCTGTGAGAACAAAGAAGAGAAAGGGAAATCTCTTCCAGCAGCCTCAGAAGCAGCGGATTAAAGCTCCACAATCAACTTGATATACCCTGCATCTGTGGAATACCTGAATAGACAACGAATCATCCCAAATTAAGGAGCCCTGTGGATGAAAGGCTCTTGGTGCTGCAGCCAGGACTCAGTGCTGTGCCTCTGAGGTGGGAGAGCCAACTTCAGGACACTGGTCCACAAGAGGCCTCCCAGCTGCACATAATATCAAACAGCAAAAATCTCCGAGAGATCTCCATCTCAACGCCAGCACCCAGCTTCACTCAACGACCAGCAAGCTACAGTGCTGGACATCCTATGCCAAACAACTAGCAAGACAGGAACACAACCCCACCCATTAGCAGAGAGGCTGCCCAAAATCATAATAAGTCTACAGACACCCCAAAACACACCACCAGACGTGGACCTGCCCACCAGAAAGACAAGATCCAGCCTCATACACCAGAACACAGGCACTAGTACCCTGCACCAGGAAGCCTACACAACCCACTGAACCAACCTTAGCCACTGGGGACAGACTCAAAAAACAACAGGAACTACGAACCTTCAGCCTGCAAAAAAAAAAAAAAGGAGACCCCAAACACAGTAAGATAAGCAAAATGAAAAGACAGAAAAACACACAGCAGATGAAGGAGCAAGATAAAAACCCACCAGACCTAACAAATGAAGAGGAAATAGGCAGTCTACCTGAAAAAGAATTCAGAATAATGATAGTAAGGTTGATCCGAAATCTTGGAGATAGAATGGACAATAGAATGGACAAATTGCAAGAATCAGTTAACAAGGACCTAGAAGAACTAAAGATGAAACAAGCAACGATGAACAACACAATAAATGAAATTAAAAGTACTCTAGATGGGATCAATAGCAGAATAACTGAGGCAGAAGAACGGATAAGTGACCTGGAAGATAAAATAGTGGAAATAACTACTGCAGAGCAGAATAAAGAAAAAAGAATGAAAAGAACTGAGGACAGTCTCAGAGACCTCTGGGACAACATTAAACGCACCAACATTCGAATTATAGGGGTTCCAGAAGAAGAAGAGAAAAAGAAAGGGACTGAGAAAATATTTGAAGAGATTATAGTTGAAAACTTCCCTAATATGGGAAAGGAAATAGTTAATCAAGTCCAGGAAGCACAGAGAGTCCCATACAGGATAAATCCAAGGAGAAATACGCCAAGACACATATTAATCAAACTGTCAAAAATTAAATACAAAGAAAACATATTAAAAGCAGCAAGGGAAAAACAACAAATAACACACAAGGGAATCCCCATAAGGTTAACAGCTGATCTTTCAGCAGAAACTCTGCAAGCCAGAAGGGAGTGGCAGGACATATTGAAAGTGTTGAAGGAGAAAAACCTGCAACCAAGATTACTCTACCCAGCAAGGATCTCATTCAGATTTGATGGAGAAATTAAAACCTTTACAGACAAGCAAAAGCTGAGAGAGTTCAGCACCACCAAACCACCTCTACAACAACTGCTAAAGGAACTTCTCTAGGCAAGAAACACAAAAGAAGGAAAGGACCTACAATAACAAACCCAAAACAATGAAGAAAATGGGAATAGGAACACACATATCGATAATTACCTTAAATGTAAATGGACTAAATGCTCCCACCAAAAGACACAGATTGGCTGAATGGATACAAAAACAAGACCCATATATTTGCTGTCTACAAGAGACCCACTTCAGACCTAGAGACACATACAGACTGAAAGTAAGGGGATGGAAAAAGGTATTTCATGCAAGTGGAAACCAAAAGAAAGCTGGAGTAGCAATTCTCATATCAGACAAAATAGACTTTAAAACAAAGACTATTAGAAGAGACAAAGAAGGACACTACATAATGATCAAGGGATCAATCCAAGAGGAAGATATAACAATTGTAAATATTTATGCACCCAACATAGGTGCACCTCAATACATAAGGCAAATACTGACAACCATAAAAGGGGAAATCGACAGTAACACATTCATAGTAGGGGACTTTAACACCCCACTTTCACCAATGGACAGATCATCCAAAATGAAAATAAATAAGGAAACACAAGCTTTAAATGATACATTAAACGAGATGGAGTTAATTGATATTTATAGGACATTCCATCCAAAAACAACAGAATACACATTTTTCTCAAGTGCTCATGGAACATTCTCCAGGATAGATCATATCTTGGGTCACAAATCAAGCCTTGGTAAATTTAAGAAAATTGAAATTGTATCAAGTATCTTTTCTGACCACAACGCCATGAGACTAGATATCAATTACAGGAAAAGATCTGTAAAAAATACAAACACATGGAGGCTAAACAATACACTACTTAATAATGAAGATATCACTGAAGAAATCAAAGAGGAAATCAAAAAATACCTAGAAACAAATGACAATGGAGACACAACGACCCAAAACCTGTGGGATGCAGCAAAAGCAGTTCTAAGGGGGAAGTTTATAGCAATACAAGCCCACCTTAAGAAGCAGGAAGCATCTCGAATAAACAACCTAACCTTGCACCTAAAGCAATTAGAGAAAGAAGAACAAAAAAACCCCAAAGCTAGCAGAAGGAAAGAAATCATAAAAATCAGATCAGAAATAAATGAAAAAGAAATGAAGGAAACAATAGCAAAGATCAATAAAACTAAAAGCTGGTTCTTTGAGAAGATAAACAAAATAGATAAACCACTAGCCAGACTCATCAAGAAAAAAAGGGAGAAGACCCAAATCAATAGAATTAGAAATGAAAAAGGAGAGGTAACAACTGACACTGCAGAAATAAAAGAGATCATGAGAGATTACTACAAGCAACTCTATGCCAATAAAATGGACAATCTGGAAGAAATGGACAAATTCTTAGAAAGGCACAACCTGCCAAGACTGAATCAGGAAGAAATAGAAAATATGAACAGACCAATCACAAGCACTGAAATTGAAACTGTGATTAAAAATCTTCCAACAAAGGAAAGCCCAGGACCAGATGGCTTCACAGGCGAATTCTATCAAACATTTAGAGAAGAGCTAACACCTATCCTTCTCAAACTCTTCCAAAATATAGCAGAGGGAGGAACACTCCCAAACTCCTTCTACGAGGCCACCATCACCTTGATACCAAAACCAGACAAGGATGTCACAAAGAAAGAAAACTACAGGCCAATATCACTGATGAACATAGATGCAAAAATCCTCAACAAAATACTAGCAAACAGAATCCAACAGCACATTAAAAAGATCATACACCATGATCAAGTGGGGTTTATTCCAGGAATGCAAGGATTCTTCAATATACGCAAATCTATCAATGTGATAAACCATATTAACAAACTGAAGGAGAAAAACCATATGATCATCTCAATAGATGCAGAGAAAGCTTTTGACAAAATTCAACACCCATTTATGATAAAAACCCTGCAGAAAGTAGGCATAGAGGGAACTTTCCTCAACATAATAAAGGCCATCTATGACAAGCCCACAGCAAACTTCATCCTCAATGGTGAAAAACTGAAAGCATTTCCACTAAGATCAGGAACAAGACAAGGTTGCCCACTCTCACCACTCTTATTCAACATAGTTTTGGAAGTTTTAGCCACAGCAATCAGAGAAGAAAAGGAAATAAAAGGAATCCAAATCGGAAAAGAAGAAGTAAAGCTGTCACTGTTTGCAGATGACATGATCCTATACATAGAGAACCCTAAAGATGCTACCAGAAAACTACTAGAGCTAATCAATAAATTTGGTAAAGTGGCAGGATACAAAATTAATGCACAGAAATCTCTGGCATTCCTATATACTAATGATGAAAAATCTGAAAGTGAAATCAAGAAAACACTCCCATTTACCATTGCAACAAAAAGAATAAAATATCTAGGAATAAACCTACCTAAGGAGACAAAAGATCTGTATGCAGAAAATTATAAGACACTGATGAAAGAAATTAAAGATGATACAAATAGATGGAGAGATATACCATGTTCTTGGATTGGAAGAATCAACATTGTGAAAATGACTCTACTACCGAAAGCAATCTATAGATTCAATGCAATCCCTATCAAACTACCACTGGCATTTTTCACAGAACTAGAACAAAAAATTTCGCAATTTGTATGGAAACACAAAAGACCCCGAATAGCCAAAGCAATCTTGAGAACGAAAGAAGGAACTGGAGGAATCAGGCTCCCAGACTTCAGACTATACTACAAAGCTACAGTTATCAAGACGGTATGGTACTGGCACAAAAACAGAAAGATAGATCAATGGAACAGGATAGAAAGCCCAGAGATAAACCCACGCACATATGGTCACCTTATCTTTGACAAAGGAGGCAGAAATGTACAGTGGAGAAAGGACAGCCTATTCAATAAGTGGTGCTGGGAAAACTGGACAGCTACATGTAAAAGTATGAAATTAGATCACTCCCTAACACCGTACACAAAAATAAGCTCAAAATGGATTAAAGACCTAAATGTAAGGCCAGAAACTATCAAACTCTTAGAGGAAAACATAGGCAGAACACTCTATGACATAAATCACAGCAAGGTCCTTTTTGACCCACCTCCTAGAGAAATGGAAATAAAAACAAGAATAAACAAATGGGACCTAATGAAACTTAAAAGCTTTTGCACAGCAAAGGAAACCATAAAGAAGACCAAAAGACAACCCTCAGAATGGGAGAAAATATTTGCAAATGAAGCAACTGACAAAGGATTGATCTCCAAAATTTATAAGCAGCTCATGCAGCTTAATAACAAAAAAACAAACAACCCAATCCAAAAATGGGCAGAAGACCTAAATAGACATTTCTCCAAAGAAGATATACAGAGTGCCAACAAACACATGAAAGAATGCTCAACATCACTAATCATGAGAGAAATGCAAATCAAAACTACAATGAGATATCATCTCACACCAGTCAGAATGGCCATCATCAAAAAATCTAGAAACAATAAATGCTGGAGAGGGTGTGGAGAAAAGGGAACCCTCTTACACTGTTGGTGGGAATGTAAATTGATACAGCCACTGTGGAGAACAGTATGGAGGTTCCTTAAAAAGCTACAAATAGAACTACCATATGACCCAGCAATCCCACTACTGGGCATATACCCTGAGAAAACCATAATTCAAAAAGAGTCATGTACCAAAATGTTCATTGCAGCTCTATTTACAATAGCCCAGAGATGGAAACAACCTAAGTGTCCATCATCGGATGAATGGATAAAGAAGATGTGGCACATATATACAATGGAATATTACTCAGCCATAAAAAGAGACGAAATTGAGCTATTTGTAATGAGGTGGATAGACCTAGAGTCTGTCATACAGAGTGAAGTAAGTCAGAAAGAGAGAGACAAATACCGTATGCTAACACATATATATGGAATTTAAAAAAAAAATGTCATGAAAAACCTAGGGGTGAAACAGGAATAAAGACACAGACTTACTAGAGAATGGACTTGAGGCTATGGGGAGGGGGAAGGGTAAACGGTGACAAAGCGATAAAGAGGCATGGACATATATACACTACCAAACGTAAGGTAGATAGCTAGTGGGAAGCAGCCGCATAGCACAGGGAGATCAGCTCGGTGCTTTGTGACCGCCTGGAGGGGGGGGATAGGGAGGGTGGGAGGGAGGGAGACGCAAGCGGGAAGAGATATGGGAATATATGTATATATATAATTGATTCATTTTGTTGTGAAGCTGAAACTAACATACCATTGTAAAGCAATTATACTCCAATAAAGATGTTAAAAAAAGAAAAAAAAAAAAAAAAAGATCCCTGCCCTTTCAGCCCTTCATTTTAGCAGAGGGTTTAGCAGCTTACCTTAGTGATATTTTTCAACATCCCTTCCCTTAGCCTTCAAATATGTCTTACTTTCACATCTATCTGCCTCATTTAATTTTGGCTCAGTGGAAGATGTGCCCCTACTCTCTTCCAAAGATAATCTATTCATGATGCTCTTGAATTCATACCCTCTATTTCTACCAGGACTTTAATCAATTATCCTCTTTTTCCTATGTATCTAACCTCTCTCTCTCCTTTTCTCCCTCTCTCTCTTTTCTCTCTCTTCTTTTCCTCTTCTCTTCCCTCCCCCTTCTTTTCCCTTCTCCCCTTTCCCTCTCTCTCTCTCTTCATTTTCTCCTAATCAGCTTCTGTATGTTCTTATCTGTGATGACAATTACAACCAAGAACCAAAAATAAAATCTCCCCTAATCCTGACTTCTCTTATTAGCTGTTAGCCAATTTCTCTTCTTCAACATATAGATTCCTTGCAAAAGTGGTCTGTGCTCACTACTCTACTTCTTTACTCTCATTTACTCCTCTTATTCTACTGTGGTTTCTGCCAGTATAACTCTGTCAAAATGTTCTTGAATAGTGGAATTTATTTAACATTTATAAAGTGTCAGACATGATTTAGGTGCTAGAGATAGAGCCATGAATAAGACAAAGTCTGTGCTTTCACTAAGCTTACATTCTGGAGAAGGGAGACGGACAATAAACAAGTAAGTACAGGATTATTTATTTATGTGCCACAGCCCAGTGCCATGAGGGAAAAAAATAAAGTAAGATGAGATAGAGAATGACTGGGATACTACTTAGATCGGATGATCAGAGAAGACCTCTTTGAGCAGATGGCATTTGAGTTGAACCCTGAATAATGAAGAGAAACTTGTAATGTGAAAATCTGGGAGAACAATATTCTGAAATTGGGAACAGCCAGGGGACAGGTCAGTATAACTATGGCATAAAAAGCTAGGTCAGGAGTGGTAGGAACTGATGTTGGAAAGGTAGGTAAATGTCAGATCAAGTAGCTCCTGAGGGTCTGGTGAATACTTCGGATTGTTCTAGGTATGATGAGAAATTATTGGAGGGAAATTACATGATCTGACTTGCCTTTGTGAAAAAGATTACTCTGGATGCTGATGGATAATTGACCACAGTGGGGCAAGAACTGAAACAAGGAGACAAATTAGTGGCTGTTGCAGTAGTATGAGTGAGAGGTGGTGGTGTACCAAGTACATTTTCACTTATGTGCATTTGCTCATGCATTTCTTTCTGTATGGTGAACTCTGACTCATAATTCATAATTCAACTCAACCATTACCTCTTTGGAAAGCATACTCCAATCCCCAACCACTCTTCACTAGATGGAATTAATTGCTTTGTTATCTGGGTCCATATAGTTCTTATGACTTTTACTATAGCACATACCTAGCAGAATGGTTACATGTACAAACTCTGGAGCTAGGTTGTTTGAAATGAAATCCTGCCTTTACCCCTATTGTGAGTTGGATTGTGTCAATTCAAAATTCATATGTTGAAATCCGACCCGCCAGTGCCCCAGATCATGATGTTATTTGGGAATAATGTCATTGTAGAAATAACTACTTAAGATGAAGTCATACTGCAATTAGTCATACTAATCCAATATGACTCATGACCTTATGAAAAAGGGGAAATTTGGACAAAGACATGCTCAAACAGACAACACAATATGAAGATGAAGGTAAGATTGGGGTGATGCTTCTATAAACCAAGGAATACCAAAGATTGCCAGCAAACCACCAGAAGCTAGGAGAGCAGCATGGAACAGATTTCTTTCTCACAGCCCTTAGAAAGAACCAGCCCTATCAACACCTTGATCTCAGACTTCTAGCCTCCAGAACTGTGAGAAAATAATTTTCTGTTGCTCTAAGTGATCACTTTGTGGTACTTTGTTACTGCAGCCCTAGTGAACTAAGATTTTGGTGCTGCAGTGGAGTGTGGCTGTAACAAATATCTAAAAATGTGGAAGTGACTTTGGAACTGGGTGATGAGTAGAGGATAGAAGTGTTTTGAGGTTCTTGATGGAAGGAGCCTAGATTTCCTTGAAGAGCTTGTTAATAGAAATATGGATGTCAAAGGATTTTCTAATGAAGGTTCAGAATGAAAAGAGATTTATAGAGAAAGTGCCTATCATCTTAGAGAATGCATATATCATCATGACGAAAATGCTGCTAGAAAAATGAATGTTAAAGGTACTTTTGGTGAGATCTTAGGTAGAAATGAGGAAAATGTTATTGGAAACTGGAGGAAAAGCAATCCTTATTTTAAAGTTGCAGAGAACTTGGATGAATTGTGTTTTGTTCAATGGAAAGTAGAAATTATAAGTGATGAACTTAGGTATTTAGCTGATGAGACTTCTAAGCAAAGTGTTGAAGGTGTTGCCTGATTTCTCCTTGTCACTTGTAGTATATGTGAGAGGAGAGAGAAAGATTGAAGAAAATATTAAACAAGGAGGAACCAGAACTTGAAAGTCTG
The DNA here is from genome assembly GCF_964270905.1 of Leucopleurus acutus. Taxonomy (NCBI): domain Eukaryota; kingdom Metazoa; phylum Chordata; class Mammalia; order Artiodactyla; family Delphinidae; genus Leucopleurus; species Leucopleurus acutus. The sequence continues at coordinate 80,998,497 of NC_139148.1, forward strand.
GAAAATTCTCAACCTATCCATATTATCCAAAAAAAGGAAAAAGTGTGCTGTGGGAAGAACACTAAGGGTGTGACCGGACAACCATTTGCTAAAGAGACTAAGCATGTGCCTTTTGTATCCAATCACCATCTCAGGAGAAATGTTTCCAGCTTGGACTGAAGGGGACAGAGGGGTGGAAATGAAGTTGCTGGACTTCTGAGATTATATAGGAAGGAAATAGGTCTATAAAGATATTTGGCTGAAAACTGTGTTATCCTTCAGCAAAAGGACCCCAAAGGTGGTTCAGAGACTAGCTTTGTTCCATGGGGCAGGCTGCCACTCAGGGCTGAGGATACCAGGTCTGTACCTGGCACAGAGGAGGCAGGACTGAAACCCTAGTGGGTCCAGAGGACAGAGCTTCAAGCCAAAGATGATTATTCTTAAGCCTTAAGTGCGAATGGAATTTACAAGCTAGTTTTCTGACTTGCTGGGGGTTTGTGACCCCCATTTTCCTTCTGATTTCTCCATTTGGGAATGGGAAGCTCTATTCTGTGCCTGTCCTACTATTGTATTTTGGGAATAGACAACTTGTTATCTGGTTTTACAGGTTCACAGATGGAGAGGAATTTTGCCTTAGGATGAATTTTACCCTGAGTCTCAGCCATACCTGATGCAGATGATATTTGAATGAGTTTTTCAACTTCTGGTTGATACTGGAATTGGTTAAGACTTTTGGGAATGTAGGAATGTAGTGAATGTATTTTGCATGTGACAAGGACATGAGTTTTTGAAGGCTAGAGGGTAGATTTTTATGAGTTAAATTATGTCCCCCAAATTTATATGTTAATGTCCTAACACCCAGTGCCTGAGAATGTGACCTTAATTGGTAATAGAGTTATTGCAGATGGAGTTAGTTAAGGTGAGGTCATACTGAAGTGGGGGGGGGGCTGTTGGAGGAGGTCATCGAGAGGATGTGACTGCTTGTTGACTCATGAATTGGACCGGGAAAATTGGAGGCTCCTTATCCCCTCCCTTGTCCTTGGAATCTATGTTCTGCCCACCATTCATATGCTCGGAGCCATCTCAAGAACGCAGCCTTGAGAGAATAAGGTATTGTTGAGACCATTTGGACTGGGCATGTGACAATCCCATTAAGGCCTTTATATAAACTTTTAAGATTCTTGCTTGTGGGTGCAGAGATCTACTTGTCTTGTGGCTGCCCAAGACAAACCTCATATGTAAGTTCCTTTGCTTATTAAAACTGCCACCTACCAATCTGGGGTGGTCTAACTCTTTCTTCAGTCTCTTCTTGTCCTCCAAGTTTGTGGACCAGTTTCAAATTTCACCTGGGGACTCCCGAGGTTGCAAACCAACAGTCCCTAATCCAATATGACTGGTGTATTTATAAAAATGGGGAAATTTGGACATAGACATACACACAGGGAGAACGCCATGTGAAGATGAAGGCAGAAACTGTGGTGCTGCAGCAGAAGTGGAGGAAGGCCAAAGATTATGAAACCATGAGATACTAGGAGAGAGGCATGGAACCAACTTCTTCCTCACAGTTCTCAGAAGGAACCAATCCTTCTGGTACCTTGATCTCAGAATCTAACCTCCAGAACTGTGAGACAATACATTTTTATTGTTCTAAGCCACTCCGTTTGTGGTATTTTGTTATGGAAGTGTTAGTAAATTAATACAACCCCTTGCTAGGCTAGCTGTGAGACTTCAGGCAGGTTGCATAACCTCTCTGTGCTTCAGTTTCTCCATCTATAAACAGAGAATAACAGTTCCTGTCATGCATTGAGTAATAACCGTTATTCTCTAACCAATTATCATTTCTCAGAGGGCAGGAATTATCTTTTATTTATCCTTGCCTGCTAAGAGATTAACAAAGTCCCTGGCACAGAGTAGATGCTTATTACTTATTTGTTGAATAAATTCAGATTCCTGGTTTTATCCTGAGGAATAAAGCTTTCTAGAATTCTGTGGTCTAGATTTACTGGACTTTTATTCCTAGTGCGTGGCTATAAAAATATTATCAGTATTATTGTAGTGAATAATTTTGTAGCTAGTCTACAGTTAATCTATCCTGTATCTCTCCAAATCTCAGTTTATTCATCTATTAGATGAGCTCACTGAGCTAGGTAATCTCTAAAGTCCTTTCTAACTTCAAATTTCTGCAAGTCTAAGTCCCTGATTATAATTTAGGAGGTCAGTGCATTTGAGGAGTGAATTATATTCAATCATTAAAGGAATAATGAAAATATTTCACAAATCAACAAGGAGGTACTTTCAGGGAATGAGGACTTCATTTGGCAGGGCTCATAGTGTACTTTTGCTGGGTTATTAAAACGAGTTAAGACGTTCCTTGGACATCTAAATAATTTAAGTGGTTCCACTTTTCCACAAAAAATTCAAAGAGAAGCTTCCCAGACTCTTCCTTTTTTCACCCCTGGCATAATTATTAATAACAATTACAAGCACCATATTTTTTATCTATAAGCAAAACTTTATGTTTTACAACATTATCTATGCTAATTCAACTCAAGATGTTTTCTAGTCAAAACAATTGAAACTGCACTTAGGTTGAAGTTGGGGGATAGCTGAATTCACTAACACTGATCTGAACAATAATAGGAAAATTAAAACAGTGATTTTCAAACTCAAGTTTGCATCAGAAATACTGGAGAGTTTCTTAAAATGTTTTAAGAGCTTTCTGTCCACTCACTGCCAGATTCTGATTCAGAAAGGCTGAAGGGAGGGGTGGCTGTGAAGTTACATTTTTAGTAAGCATCTCCAGTGATTACTATGCAGGTGGTCTTTCAACCATACACTGAGAAACACTGCTGTAATCAATGTACTTAGGGGCTCCCTATAATGGATATAAAACTAATTTTATTAAAAAACTATATTAAATCTTAAATTAGCAAAATTAAACTTTTAAACTGGACCTCCATCATTTATTGCAAAATACCTAAATACTAAGCATTTAAAGAAAACAGATGAGTTGGTATAATTTTGAAAGCTAAAAAATCATTAGCTAACTATTTACTTATTCCCATTAATATTTTTCAACGACCTTGATTAGCATGGATCACATAGTCATTTTAAATTTCGATTTTCTGGTCTGCTGGTCTTTTCTGAAGAAGGATGAGCTTCTCCCCTCCTTTCCTCTACCTTAGCATATTAACTTGTGAAACTACTCTGGATTATGTCAACTGAAATTTAAGTAAAATATACACTACCAAACGTAAGGTAGATAGCTAGTGGGAAGCAGCCGCATAGCACAGGGAGATCAGCTCGGTGCTTTGTGACCGCCTGGAGGGGTGGGATAGGGAGGGTGGGAGGGAGGGAGACGCAAGCGGGAAGAGATATGGGAATATATGTATATATATAACTGATTCATTTTGTTGTGAAGCTGAAACTAACATACCATTGTAAAGCAATTATACTCCAATAAAGATGTTAAAAAAAAAAAAGTCAGGTGTTAGTCAGCTTTACTGTAGTAATAAACAGTCCCCAAATTGCAGGGACTTATTTCTTCTTCATGTTATATTTTGGCTGGAGGTCAGCATTTGTTTCTAATTCTCAGACCTTAGCTAAAAGAACACCCCATATCTTATACACGTCATTCTGATGGCAAGGGCAATAGCGAGAGGCAGAGCCAAGCATATGATCCCACTGAAAGCCTCTTCTAGGACATGGCATATATCATGTCTACCCACATTCCATTGACCAAAGCAAATCATATGGCCACCCCTGATAACTGGGTGGGGAAGTGCACTTCACCTTCAAGTAGGCCTTGCAAGTGACACGGTGAGCATGGGAATGCATGACTCTGTTACAGGGAGGGAAATGAATAGTTGTGAACAATTTAATTATCTAACAGCTGGTTCAGTTAACAGTTCTGATTTCAGCTACTAAGTGTTTCTTTTTAAAGGAATCATCCAGTTCCATAGAATATAACTCAAACAAAATATATTTAGAGAATATAATAAAATTTATAAATTGAAATTTAAATTTCTAATGGTCAAGGGTTACTTTTTTTATACCTATAAATGATGTCTTGGTTTAGCATGTTGCCATTGACTTTTTCTTTTAATCTTGACTATGAGCTCCATTAAGTTCTTGATCATATACTCAGTGCCCAGCCCCATGCCTGACCACACAATTGAATCTCAATAGATGATTCCTGAATGAATAAATGAGTGCTAAAGGTGGCTTGTATTAAAAGGGTATGAAGTAAAGAATGTAGTATCACTGTAGTTTGAATGTATATTTTAAAACATCTCTGAAACTTCATTGGCTTCCTACTTCCTTTACTGTTTTACTACTAAAAACAGATTTTTCTTGAAGTGTCCAGAGGGCAGGACAATAGATGAAAATTATAAGGGGGTCAATAGTTCATGGTTATCTTTATTCAATTTCTCTTGGGGAAAGTCATGTTAGATCTGTTTCAAGAAATAAACTCAGGAACTATGCCTTCTTGGTCTTAGTATGTGCAGCACCTTGCAAGATGCCTGGTGCACGGTAGGTGCTCAGTAAATGCATGCTATTAATTGGAGGTTTTTCTTTTATTATTAGGTCACAGATGATCTACTTTTTTCTATTGTTTTCTTAAAACCTCTCTCCACATCCCCTAATCTCTAGCAACAAGGCCTTGTAAACGTAGAATACAAACTCTTATACGCTGTTATACTTCTTCACTATCCAAAAACCATTGTTTTGGGTAAAGTTTGTGTACCCCAATACTCTCTCCTCTCAGGACCAGCTCATTTTTTAACCAGATTTCCTGTGAAGGAGACAAGATGGGTGGCCAGAGAGGTTTTATTCACAAGAGTTTAAGGATCACAGTTTTGAGGGACTAACTTTCTACTTCAACGTGCCCAGGTATTCTCCCTCCCATGAAGTTCATGCTTAGACCCTCCTGCAAAGAAACAACCATGGCAGGTTGACCCTTCAGCTAGAGATAATCAAAATGTGTCTGGATTTGCAGTGAACCTGCACGGTTTAAAATTCTCTCTGGGACTTCTAATAACCTGTCCGCCTACTGGGTTTCTAGACACATAGGACTTCTGGGGAAATTATAAAAAATTCCTCACTTTAACTTCACTTTCTCTCTTCCCAATCTAGTAATTTTTAGTTTAAAAGGATCCTCACAGAGTTAGGCGTAGCAACTTTGTATTGACTTTAAAAGTTTATTAGCTATTTGTTTCAAACTAGTTTTCTTATTTGTTTATTTAGTTAAGGGGCTCAAGACTGATTAGAATTGCTATTTGTTTCAAATTTAATCATTTATAGAAATGTTCATTTTACTTGTAAATTTGAAATTTATCAATTTTTAAGGGATGGTGTCTGAATAACAAATATTGTGAAAGAAATGAGATCTCTGTATTTGAAATTATACAATATTCTAAATCCTGTTTAAGCTGCTTTCAGAAGAAACAATATTCTCCTTCTCAGAAGCCCTCTGATTTTACCTCCCAACTGAAGGACCTTTTATTTATTTATTTATTTTTAGCTTGGCTAATTTTTTAAAATTGTATTTATTTTTTAATTAATTTTTATTGGAGTATAGTTGATTTGCAATGTTGTATTAGTTTCTGCTGTATAGCAAAGTGAATCAGTTATACGTATACATAAATCCACTCTTTTATAGATTATTTTGCCATGTAGGTCACTACAGAGTATTGAGAAGAGTTCCCTGTGCTATACAGTAGGTGCTTATTAGTATCTATTTTATATATAGTAGTGTGTATATGTCAATCCCAATCTCGCAATTTATATCACCCCCTTTCCCCCTTGGTAACCATAAATTTGTTTTGTGTTATTTTTTAAAATATATATTTTAATTAATTAATTAATTTATTTATTTATTTATTGGCTGCTTTGGGTCTTGGTTGTGGCATGCGGGATCTTTCGTTGTGCTGTGCAGGCTCTTCGTTGAGATGCTTGGGCTTCTCTCTAGTTGTGGTGTGTGGGCTCCAGAGTGTTCGGGCTCAGTACTTGCGGTGCTTGGGCTCTCTAGCTGTGGTGCATGGGCTTAGTTGCCCTGCAGCATGTGGGATCTTAGTTCCCCAACCAGGGATTGAACCCATGTCCCCTGCATTGGAAGGAGGATTCTTAATCACTGGACCACCAGGAAAGTCCCCATAAGTTTGTTTTCTACATCTGTGACTCAATTTCTGTTTTGTATAAATACAAACTTATTTGTATAAATAAGTTCATTTGTATCATTTTTTTAGATTCCACGTATAAGCGATATCATGTGATATTTGTCTTTCTCTGTCTGACTTACTTCACTCAGTATGACAATCTCTAGGTGCATCCATGTCGTTGCAAATGGCATTATTTCATCCCTTTTTATGGCTGAGTAATATTACGTTATATATATGTACTACATCTTCTTTAACCATTCATCTGTTGATAGACATTTAGGTTGCTTCCATGTCTTGACTATTGTAAATAGTGCTGCAATTAACATTGGGGTGCATGTATCTTTTTGAATTATGGTTTTCTCCAGATATATGCCCAGGAGTGGGGTTGCTGGGTCATATGGTAGTCCTATTTTTAGTTTTTTAATGAACCTCCATACTGTTCTCCATAATGGCTGTACCAATGTTTTAATCTCCAATCTCAAAAGATGAGCTGTACTCAATCATTTTTTATATCTTGTATATATGTATTATCTGCATTAGTTTTCTAAGGCTGTCATAACAAAATGCCACAGACTTGGAGCCCCAAACAAAGAAATTTTTTTCTAATACTTATGGAGGCTGGAAGTCTAAGGTCAAGGTACCAGCAAGGTTGGTTTCCTCTAAGGCCTCTCTCCTTGGCTTACAGATGGCCCCTCTCTTGCTGCCTCTTCACATGGTAGTTCCTCTGTACACACACACCCCTGTTGTCTCCTTGTTTTATAATAAAAAACCCAGCCATATTTGGTTAGGCCCCACTCTAATGGGCTCATTTTAACTTAATCACCTCTTTAAAGACCTCATCATAAGTAATATATTACCATATCATGTCTATAGCTAGTATATGAAGCTGGCAAGATCTCTTCACTAGCTTGCCAGATACCTGTCTTTTAAGTGCCTTCCATCTCACAAAGGCTAAAAACAAGAGCTGTCATTCTGGGGTAACTGCATTATCTCTGGAGTGTGGCCTGTTGGTATTTAACCATTTATCTCTTCAGCCTCATGGGTTATCTCCTTCTTGCCTTTCTGAGATTGCTGAGACAAATAGGTTATTCAAAGGCCTCCCTTAATTACCCTGAAACCCAGAAATCAAGTACAGACCACCCAGAGACTTTTATTTTTGAAAAGAAAAAGGATGCTTTAACTAACTACTTCATCTCCAGGTTGCCATCTTTCTTTTCTCCTCCAGATGCAATCTCTCCCTTACCATGTGGCTTAAGTTTTGTAGAAAACATCATTTCTGACCACTTTTCAGGCCTTCAACTTCTCATGAATTGATACACTCCTTTCTCAACCTCACATCACATACTTACATTTGTCTAATAGATTTCTAGGTCATAGTGATTTATTATCACATAGCAGCAGCAACCACTATTCTAATTTCTACCACCGTAGATTAGTTTTACCTGTTCTTCAGTTTATATCCATGTAATCATATGAAATGTACTGTTGTGTCTGGCTCATTTTGCTCAACATAATATCTACAAGATTCATCACTTTGCTTTTTGTTGTTCATTTCTTGTTATTGCTGAGGAGTATTTTATGACATGAATATATCATAGTTTTTACCCATTTTCCCATATCATGATATTTGGGTTATCTTTAGTTTTTAGCTATTGTAAATAAAGCTGCTATAAACATACTTTTTTTAAAAAAATTGTTATTTAGAACACATTTTTCTTTTTCTTGGCTGTAGCATGTGACCTGTGGGATCTTAGTTCCCCGACCAGGAATCAAACCAGGGTCACGGCAGTGAAAGTGCTGAGTCCTAACCACTGGACCGCCAAGGAACTCCCGTAAAATTCTTGAACAAACTGCTTTGTTTTGTTTTGTTTTTTTCAGACATATATTTTCCCTTTTCTTGGATATAAACCTAGGAGTAGAATTGCTGGTTCATAAGGTAGATATATGTTTATTTTATTACAAGCTTCCAGTCAGTTTTCCAAAGTGGTTGTATCATTGTATACACCTACTAGCAATAGCTGATGGTTCCTGTTGCTTTACCTCTTAGCATTGATTACCATAAAGCTTTTTCTAAAAAGCTATCCTCCCTTTTAGGGAAAACAGCTGCAAAGATATAACTGAACAAAATATATTAACTCCTGTCATTTAAACTATGGAAATTGATAAGGGTATTTTTTTTCTCTCGCCCTGTGTAATTTAAGCTTTTAAAATTAATGTTATCATTTGCTCGCATCTTGCGCATGAACACTCTCAGTTCTTTCAACCTCCCTTCCCCTGTGAGACTCTAAAATTGGAGTATTAGATTTAAGCTAATTTTATTCTAAATAAGCTTAGTGTGATGCAAGATCCATGTACAATTTTAAGCCCATCTGATGGAATGAAATTATATATTAAGAAAAATCTGTATATGAAATAAGAACTGACCATTCACAAATCTATATTTTATTCAGCGTCCCTGTGGAGCAATTTGGATTAAGGTATATACCGTTCTGTGTCAACAGAATATCACTTACTTGGTAATAAATCAGAAGAGAAACGTTTGGGTCATTCTACTTTAAAGATGCTATCTATTTACTAGCCTTCTGGGTACTCTGCTTATAAGAAAGAAGTGACCTTAGTGTTTACTCAAAACTGTGATGATTATTATTTCAATAAAAGACATTGATGGATGAATGAGCATGCTAGGTTTGAAATCCTAGGGTAGGGAAAGGAGGGCCTTTTTCCTGGGTTGGATATATTCTATATATATCCAGGAGTTTTTGCTATAATGCTTGTTTTCAAAACATGAATTTATTCCAATACATAAGTGTTCCTAGAAATCACTGCACCATATGGACTTCCCTGGTGGCGCAGTGGTTAAGAATCTGCCCGCTAATGCAGGGAACACGGGTTTGAGCCCTGGTCCGGGAAGATTCCACATGCTGCAGAGCAACTAAGCCCGTGTGCCACAACTACCGAGCCTGTGCTCTAGAGACAGTGAGCCACAACTACTGAGCCCACATGCCACAACTACTGAAGCCTGCGCACCTAGAGCCTGTGCTCCACAACAAGAGAAGCCACCGCAGTGAGAAGCCCATGCACGGCAACAAAGAGTTGCCCCCGGTCTCCGTAACTAGAGGAAAGCCCACGCGCAGCAACGAAATCCCAATGCAGCCAAACATAAATAAATAAATAAATTTATATATAAAAAAAGAAATCACTGCACTATACATATCATGCAGTAAAAACTATAAGGCTCATGGGAAAAATAAGAATAGGCACACAACACTTAAAGACTTCACTTAACCCTATTTTCCCATGAGCCCTGCAGTTTTTATTGCACGATTTGTATAGTGCAGTGATGTTTGGAACACCTACACTATGTTATAGCATTGTCGCAGAACTGACTATATATACACAATATATTGTATATAGTATTTATATATAATGCTTATATTAGCCTAAGGAATATCCATGTTGTTAAATCAGCAAAACAAATTTGGATTAAAAGGACAGCAAAGTTATAACAATAGAAAAATTGACAATTGACTATTTTCATCTTATCTCTGTTATTTTATCAAAGGTGGATTGGGGTAGAAAAGACTTTGGCTAACATCCTCCTCCCTGGCTATCCCTTGGGGCTGTCTTTTAAATGAGTAGAGCCATTTTTTTCAAACATATGTTGAGTGTTAATAAAAGTGTCTTTAGAAAACTTTGTTATTTTTATTGATCCATAATATATAATTAAGTGGCAGTGGTCAACATTGAACATACAATATAAGTAAAGAGAGTGTTTACTATGCAAAAGCAATTCCAAGAAAAGTCCCCCCACTATGCCTTTTCATCCAACAATTCCTGAATTTTTACTGATTATATCCCTGAACTTTTACTGATTTGTTTCTTAGTGTGCAAGTAATGCACAATTGATTTGGCTGATAAATTGAGATGATTCATTGTGTATTTACCATTTTTAGGTTTTATTTTCTCAATTCCTCTTCTTTTTACAGTATTTGAATAGCTTGTCCTTATCACACAAAGCAAAAAGCAGCTCATATATCCTTGACTGGTTTCCTTCCTTCCTTCCTTCCTTTCTCCCTCCCTCCCTCCCTTCTATCCTTCCTTCCTTTCCTTGGTTTTAAAATTCTTGACTTGCATTTTTCTATTTAATATTCTATAATATGTTTGGCAACCTTGATTGCAACTGCCAAATTCAGTCTCTATCCAATAAGTAGGCAGCTGCAATCAATTTTAGAACACTAGAAGTACAACTGGGAATGATCTCTATCCATTTTTTTTTGGAGGACCACACTTCAAATAATCTTGTTCCCTGCAGGGGACAGTTTACTGTCAAATGTATAGTGAGTAGGGGGTGTTTACGATTTTAAAAATGTTTCCATCATGGTTCCTCCCCTGCTGTCTTTCTGACAGCCAGGGTTGTTGGTTCAGTCTTTTCCTGTGCTGCAAATAAACCCTGCATGGTGAGAAGTCTGTGCTGCTTTGGCAGCCTACTGAGGAGTGGGGATTACTTTAGCTATATCCCCAGATTCCTTACACTAAAATAAATATTTCCCCAAATTTTCAGACTGGACCAAAGTTATAAACCGCTTGTCGCCTATCATTGGAAACATCAATTTCTCAGAAAATCTGGCTTGCATTTAAAAGCTATCCATTTACAAGATTTATTGTTTTGAATTAAATCTCATTTGTAGTAACTTGATATGCCCTAGTTTTCTTAAATCAAAACACATGATATATTGTTATATCATTGGACAGTCAATGGAAGTGTTTGCAGTAACTCCCTACAGTGATAATGATAATGAGAGCTATAAACTGAAAGTCCTTCTATATGCATTGAAGAGAGCTTAGCTTCCATACATAAATGTGTTTTCTTTCATATTTTACCTAAGACTCACATGCCTTTATGAGTCATGCAGATTGTATCAAGCAGACTGTGTTCTGCAAGAAGCAGGTAGATGTGATGATTAATATCTAATCCCTTTCAAAATCACTAATGAGATCTGCTGGGAACTGTTGCTAGATCTGCTTATCTTACCAGATGTGTATGTGGGTAGCCTGAAATGGCTCACTGACTATCCTTAGGCTTCTGGAACAATCTCTATTTCTTGAACTCTTCTCTCCTGCTCCCTTGCCCTTGCAACAGGCAAAACAAAAACATAGTCCCTCTCTTTTTCTCTCTCTTATGATCTATCATTATACCTGAATATATACTAATTGAAATTAATGTTGGGAGCATAAATTACCCCGGTTGTTAGTTGCAATAATTTATGTGCCACAGATGACTAGTTATTAAATAGATATCATTTTGGTTTCAGACATTAAATATTTTTTGTTTAAATTTATATTAAATTTCCTCTGTCCATATTTCACATCTTGATATTACTTTTGCTTCTTTGAAATCAACCTGTTATTAATATTTTAAAGATGTTATTTTATGTAGCTATTTACATTTTAAATCGTTTTCCTGTTCAACATTAACTTAATTGTATATCTATTTCCCCAAGGATATTACCTTTTTGTAAAAAAGACTTTATTTTTAGAGCAGTTTTATGTTTGCAACAAAAGTGAGAGGCACGTACAGATGTATACAGGAAATCCCCATAAACCTCCTGCCCTCACACATGCATAACCTCCTCCATTAACATCACTCACCAGAATGGTACTTTTTTTTTTTTTTTCACCAAGGATGAACCTACATTGACACTTTATAATCACCCAAAGTCCATAGTTTGTCTTAGGGTTCATTCTTGGTGTTGTACATTCTTGGAGGCAACCAAGATGTCCTTCAGTAGGTGAATGGATACATAAACAATGGTACATCCAGACAATGGAATATTATTCACTATTAAAAAGAAATGAACTATCCAGCCAGGAAAAGACATGGAGGAAACTTAAATGCGTATGACTAAGTGAAAGAAGCCAGTCTTAGAAGGCTACATACTGTATGATTCCAACTATATGACATTCTGGAAAAGGCAAAAATATAGGGACAGTAAAAAGATCAGTGGTTTCCAGGGGTGGAGAGGGAGGAGAGATAAATATGCAGAGCCCAGAGGACTTTTAGGGCAGTGAGAATACTCTGTATCATATTATAGTGATGGATATATGTAATTTTATATTTGTTCAAACATATTACCATTTTTATTATATTCCAGCTATACTATAGATATCTTTCTTTGTTAAGGACAAAAAGGAAAAAACAGTGCATCACTGGAAAAAGTGGATGATGTAAAGTTTTGTGTATAAAGGTTTGTTACTGGATTTATCATCAGCATTAAGATTCTTAGATTTAGTTTGATCATTGTTTGGCCTTTGAAAAAGTTCTACAACCTTGTTTTACTTAGTTTTCTTAAAACAGAGAAAATCATACTTGCTTTCCAGGAGAAAAATGAAGTGTTTAGTGTTCTGTTTCTTCTGGTGGGAGACCGGAAGTGGGGGTGTGTGGGAAGTGTACACACGCACACACAAACACACACATGTATAGTCTCTATATAATCTGTCTTACTGTAGTATCACTATATTTTGAAATATATATAAATAATGGATTGAAGCTTAAAGTTAAATTTTTGATTAAGTGGAGAGAGATATTTCTGTAGGAAAACAGTAGTAGTAAACTCATTTGAGGCATGTGTATTTGTGTCTTTATGTGCATGAGAGAAGAACTGATGAAAATGTCAGTGAGTATGCAATGCTCTGAGATCTAGGTCATATTTTCCAAATTTCTCTAAGTCACCATTACTAAGTGAAATAGAAAGAACACAGCCAGCTGTGGAATGGAATTGCAGTTCTGTTACTTACTAGGTTACATGACTTTGGGCAAGATATTTAACCTCTAGAGTCTCAGTTTTGACCTCTGTAAAGTGGGAATAAATTTTTTAAAGTATGCAAAATATCTATCTAACACAGTGCTTGCATTCTTGTATGTGCATAAATAAATAGGCAATAATATTATTACGATTTTAGTTCAATTTCAAAAGCAGGAGATATTCAGGGATCACAAGGGGTCAAGTGAAAGGGAATTTTCTTATTTCTCCAAATTTTTCTCAATATTCCCAGATATAATAAGTAATAGGAAAGTGATCATCATTGAGTAAGAAGCAAATGAAAAATCAAACTTTATAGGCATTCCTCTAATATTTGTAGGCAGCTTGTTTTTATCCTTCCCTCCATCTTAAGTGGACTTTCACAATCTAAGTAGAAGAGCATCAAGCTTAGATATGTTAAGAAGATATGTTGTTGGGGAAGGCGGAAGATGGCGGAAGAGTAAGACGCGGAGATCACCTTCCTCCCCACAGATACACCAGAAATACATATACACGTGGAACAACTCCTACAGAACACCTACTGAAGGCTGGCAGAAGACCTCAGACCTCCCAAAAGTCAAGAAACCCCCCACGTACCTGGGTAGGGCAAAAGAAAAAACAGAGACAAAAGAATAGGGATGGCACCTGCACCAGTGGGAGGGAGCTGTGAAGGAGGAAAAGTTTCCACACACTAGGAAGCCCCTTCGCGGGCGGAGACTGCGGGAGGCGGAGGGGGGAGCTTCGAAGCCGCGGAGGACTGCACAGCAACGGGTGCGGAGGGCAAAGCGGGGAGATTCCCGCACAGAGGATCGGTGCCGACCGGCACTCACCAGCCCGAGAGGCTTGTCTGCTCACCCGCCGGGGCGGGCGGGGCTGCGAGCTGAGGCCGGAGCGCAGGGAGAGGACTGGGGTTGGCGGCTTGAACATAGCCTGAAGGGGTTAGTGCACCACAGCTAGCCGGGAGGGAGTCCGGGGAAAAGCCTGCACCTGCCGAAGAGGCAGGAGACTTTTCCTTCCCTCTTTGTTTCCTGGGGCGTGAGGAGAGGTGTTTAAGAACGCTGCTTAAAGGAACTCCAGAGACGGGCGCGAGCCGCAGCTGAAAGCGCGGACCCCAGAGACGGGCGCGAGCCGCGGCTGAAAGCGCGGAATCCAGAGACGGGCGCAAGCCGCGGCTAAAAGCGCGGACCCCAGAGGCGGGCGGGAGACGTTAAGGCTGCTGCTGCCGCCACCGAGGGGCCTGTGTGCGAGCACAGGTCACTCTCCACACCCCTCTTCCGCGGAGCCTGTGCAGCCCGCCACTGCCAGGTTCCCGGGATCCAGGGACAACTTCCCCGGGACAGCGCACAGCGCGCCTCAGGCTGGTGCAAAGTCACGCCGGCCTTTGCCACCGCAGGCCCGCCCCGCACTCTGTGCCCCTCCGTCCCCGCCGGCCTGAGTGCGCCAGAGCCCCCAATCAGCGGCTCTTTTAACCCCATCCTGTCTGAGCAAAAAACAGACGCCCTCCAGCGATCTACACGCAGTGGCAGGGCCAAATCCAAAGCTTAGCCCTGGGAGCTGTGAGAACAAAGAAGAGAAAGGGAAATCTCTCCCAGCAGCCTCAGAAGCAGCGGATTAAAGCTCCACAATCAACTTGATATGCCCTGCATCTATGGAATACCTGAATAGACAACCAATCATCCCAAATTAAGGAAGTGGACTTTAGGAGCAAGATCTATGATTTTTTCCCCTTTCCTCTTTTTGTGAATGTGTATGTGTATGCTTCTGTGTGAGATCTTGTCTGTATAGTCTTGCTTCCACCATTTGTCCTAGGGTTCTATCCGTCCATGTTTTTTTTTAATTTTTTTTCTTAATAATTAATTTTAATAACAATATTATACTTTACCTTCGTTCTTTCTTTCTTTCTTTCCGTCCTTCCTTCCCTCCTTTAGACAACGAATCATCCCAAATTGAGGAGGTGGTCTCTGACAGCAAGATTTAGGATTTTTCCCCATTTACCTCTTTTAGTGAGGGTGTATGTGTATGCTTCTGTGTAAGATTTTGTCTGTATAGCTTTGCTGCCAACATTTGTCCTAAGGTTCTTTCCGTCCCCCTTTTTTTTTTTTCTAAATAAGACTTTTTTAATTCAATAACTTTATTATACTTTATTTTATTTTTACTGTATCTTCTTTCTTTCTGTCTTTTTTCCTTCTTTCCCTCCTTCCTTCCTTCCTCCCTCCCTCCCTCCCTCCTTTCTTTCCTTCTTGCCTTCTTTCCTTCTTTGCTTCTTTCTTTCTTTCTTCCTTCCTTCCTACCCTCCTTTCCTTCTTTCTTTCCTCATACTTCTACTAATTCCCTCTACTTTTTCTCCCTTTTATCCTGAGCCGTGTGGATGAAAAGCTTTTGGTGCTCCAGCCAGGAGGCAGGGCTCTGCCTCTGAGGTAGGAGAGCCAACTTCAGGACACTGATCAACAAGAGACCTCCCAGCTCCACATAATATCAAACGGCGAAAATCTCCCAGAGACCTCCATCTTAACACCAGCACCCAGCTTCACTCAACGACCAGCAAGCCACAGTGCTGGAAAACCTATGCCAAACAACTAGCAAAACAGGAACACAACCCCATCCATTAGCAGAGAGGCTGCCTAAAATCATAATAAGGCTACAGACACCCCCAAACACACCACCAGACGTGAACCTGCCCACTAGAGAGACAAGATCCAGCCTCATCCACCACAACACAGGCACTAGTCCCCTCCACCAGGAAGCCTACACAACCCACTGAACCAACCTTAGCCACTGGAGACAGACATCAAAAACAGGAGGAACTACGAACCTGCAGCCTGCAAAAAGGAGACCCCAAACACAGTAAGATAAGCAAAATGAGAAGACAGAAAAACACACAGCAGATAAAGGAGCAAGATAAAAATGCACCAGACCTAACAAATGAAGAGGAAATAGGCAGTCTACCTGAAAGAGAATTCAGAATAATGATAGTAAGGTTGATCCGAAATCTTGGAGATAGAATGGACAATAGATTGGACAAAATGCAAGAATCAGTTAACAAGGACCTAGAAGAACTAAAGATGAAACAAGCAACGATGAACAACACAATAAATGAAATTAAAAGTACTCTAGATGGGATCAATAGCAGAATAACTGAGGCAGAAGAACGGATAAGTGACCTGGAAGATAAAATAGTGGAAATAACTACTGCAGAGCAGAATAAAGAAAAAAGAATGAAAAGAACTGAGGACAGTCTCAGAGACCTCTGGGACAACATTAAACGCACCAACATTCGAATTATAGGGGTTCCAGAAGAAGAGAAAAAGAAAGGGACTGAGAAAATATTTGAAGAGATTATAGTTGAAAACTTCCCTAACATGGGAAAGGAAATAGTTAATCAAGTCCAGGAAGCACAGAGAGTCCCATACAAGATAAATACAAGGAGAAATACGCCAAGACACATATTAATCAAACTGTCAAAAATTAAATACAAAGAAAGCATATTAAAAGCAGCAAGGGAAAAACAACAAATAACACATAAGGGAATCCCCATAAGGTTAACAGCTGATCTCTCAGCAGAAACCCTACAAGCCAGAAGGGAGTGGCAGGACATACTGAAAGTGATGAAGGAGAAAAACATGCACCCAAGACTACTCTACCCAGCAAGGATCTCATTCAGATTTGATGGAGAAATTAAAACCTTTACAGACAAGCAAAAGCTGAGAGAGTTCAGCACCACCAAACCAGCTTTACAACAAATGCTAAAGGATCTTTTCTAGGCAAGAAACACAAGAGAAGGAAAAGACCTATAATAACGAACCCAAAACAATTTAGAAAATGGGAATAGGAACATACATATCGATAATTACCTTAAATGTAAATGGACTAAATGCTCCCACCAAAAGACACAGATTAGCTGAATGGATACAAAAACAAGACCCTTATATATGCTGTCTACAAGAGACCCACTTCAGACCTAGAGACACATACAGACTGAAAGTAAGGGGATGGAAAAAGATATTCCATGCAAATGGAAGCCAAAAGAAAGCTGGAGTAGCAATTCTCATATCAGACAAAATAGACTTTAAAATAAGGACTATTAAAAGAGACAAAGAAGGACACTACATAATGATCAAGGGATCCATAAAAGAAGAAGATATAACAATTGTAAATATTTATGCACCCAACATAGGAGCACCTCAATACATAAGGCAAATACTAACAGCCATAAAAGGGGAAATCGACAGTAACACATTCATAGTAGGGGACTTAAACACCCCACTTTCACCCATGGACAGATCATCCAAAATGAAAATAAATAAGGAAACACAAGCTTTAAATGATACATTAAACAAGATGGACTTAATTGATATTTATAGGACACTCCATCCAAAAACAACAGAATACACATTTTTCTCAAGTGCTCATGGAACATTCTCCAGGATAGATCATATCTTAGGTCACAAATCAAGCCTTGGTATATTTAAGAAAATTGAAATTGTATCAAGTATCTTTTCTGACCACAACGCCATGAGACTAGATATCAATTACAGGAAAAGATCTGTAAAAAATACAAACACATGGAGGCTAAACAATACACTACTTAATAATGAAGATATCACTGAAGAAATCAAAGAGGAAATCAAAAAATACCTAGAAACAAATGACAATGGAGACACAACGACCCAAAACCTGTGGGATGCAGCAAAAGCAGTTCTAAGGGGGAAGTTTATAGCAATACAAGCCCACCTTAAGAAGCAGGAAACATCTCGAATAAACAACCTAACCTTGCACCTCAAGCAATTAGAGAAAGAAGAACAAAAAAACCCCAAAGCTAGCAGAAGGAAAGAAATCATAAAAATCAGATCAGAAATAAATGAAAAAGAAATGAAGGAAACAATAGCAAAGATCAATAAAACTAAAAGCTGGTTCTTTGAGAAGATAAACAAAATAGATAAACCACTAGCCAGACTCATCAAGAAAAAAAGGGAGAAGACTCAAATCAATAGAATTAGAAATGAAAAAGGAGAGGTAACAACTGACACTGCAGAGATAAAAGAGATCATGAGAGATTACTACAAGCAACTCTATGCCAATAAAATGGACAATCTGGAAGAAATGGACAAATTCTTAGAAATGCACAACCTGCCAAGACTGAATCAGGAAGAAATAGAAAATATGAACAGACCAATCACAAGCACTGAAATTGAAACTGTGATTAAAAACCTTCCAACAAAGAAAAGCCCAGGACCAGATGGCTTTACAGGCGAATTCTATCAAACATTTAGAGAAGAGCTAACACCTATCC
Organism: Leucopleurus acutus; assembly: GCF_964270905.1. NCBI lineage: Eukaryota > Metazoa > Chordata > Mammalia > Artiodactyla > Delphinidae > Leucopleurus > Leucopleurus acutus. The sequence continues at coordinate 81,016,727 of NC_139148.1, forward strand.
TTCTCAAACTCTTCCAAAATATAGCAGAGGGAGGACCACTCCCAAACTCCTTCTACGAGGCCACCATCACCTTGATACCAAAACCAGACAAGGATGTCAAAAAGAAAGAAAACTACAGGCCAATATCACTGATGAACATAGATGCAAAAATCCTCAACAAAATACTAGCAAACAGAATCCAACAGCACATTAAAAGGATCATACACCATGATCAAGTGGGGTTTATTCCAGGAATGCAAGGATTCTTCAATATACACAAAACTATCAATGTGATAAACCATATTAACTAATTGAAGGAGAAAAACCATATGATCATCTCAATAGATGCAGAGAAAGCTTTTGACAAAATTCAACACCCATTTATGATAAAAACCCTGCAGAAAGTAGGCATAGAGGGAAATTTCCTCAACATAATAAAGGCCATATATGACAAGCCCACAGCAAACATCATCCTCAATGGTGAAAAACTGAAAGCATTTCCACTAAGATCAGGAACAAGACAAGGTTGCCCACTCTCACCACTCTTATTCACCATAGTTTTGGAAGTTTTAGCCACAGCAATCAGAGAAGAAAAGGAAATAAAAGGAATCCAAATCGGAAAAGAAGAAGTAAAGCTGTCACTGTTTGCAGATGACATGATCCTATACAGAGAGAACCCTAAAGATGCTACCAGAAAACTACTAGAGCTAATCAATGAATTTGGTAAAGTGGCAGGATACAAAATTAATGCACAGAAATCTCTGGCATTCCTATATACTAATGATGAAAAATCTGAAAGTGAAATCAAGAAAACACTCCCATTTACCATTGCAACAAAAAGAATAAAATATCTAGGAATAAACCTACCTAAGGAGACAAAAGACCTGTATGCAGAAAATTATAAGACACTGATGAAAGAAATTAAAGATGATACAAATAGATGGAGAGATATACCATGTTCTTGGATTGGAAGAATCAACATTGTGAAAATGACTCTACTACCCAAAGCAATCTATAGATTCAATGCAATCCCTATCAAACTACCACTGGCATTTTTCACAGAACTAGAACAAAAAATTTCACAATTTGTATGGAAACACAAAAGACCCCGAATAGCCAAAGCAATCTTGAGAATGAAAGAAGGAACTGGAGGAATCAGGCTCTCTGACTTCAGACTATACTACAAAGCTACAGTTATCAAGACGGTATGGTACTGGCACAAAAACAGAAAGATAGATCAATGGAACAGGATAGAAAGCCCAGAGATAAACCCATGCACATATGGACACCTTATCTTTGATAAAGGTGGCAGTAATGTACAATGGAGAAAGGACAGCCTCTTCAATAAGTGGTGCTGGGAAAACTGGACAGGTACATGTAAAAGTATGAGATTAGATCACTCCCTAACACCATACACAAAAATAAGCTCAAAATGGATTAAAGACCTAAATGTAAGGCCAGAAACTATCAAACTCTTAGAGGAAAACATAGGCAGAACACTCTATGACATAAATCACAGCAAGATCCTTTCTGACCCACCTCCTAGAGTAATGGAAATAAAAACAAAAATAAACAAATGGGACCTAATGAAACTTCAAAGCTTTTGCACCGCAAAGGAAACCATAAACAGGACCAAAAGACAACCCTCAGAATGGGAGAAAATATTTGCAAATGAAGCAACCGACAAAGGATTAATCTCCAAAATTTACAAGCAGCTCATGCAGCTCAATAACAAGAAAACAAACAACCCAATCCAGAAATGGGCAGAAGACCTAAATAGACATTTCTCCAAAGAAGATATACAGACTGCCAACAAACACATGAAAGAATGCTCAACATCATTAATCATTAGAGAAATGCAAATCAAAACTACAATGAGATATCATCTCACACCAGTCAGAATGGCCATCATCAAAAAATCTACAAACAATAAATGCTGGAGAGGGTGTGGAGAAAAGGGAACACTCTTGCACTGCTGGTGGGAATGTGAATTGGTTCAGCCACTATGGAGAACAGTATGGAGGTTCCTTAAAAAACTACAAATAGAACTACCATATGACCCAGCAATCCCACTACTGGGCATATACCCTGAGAAAACCAAAATTCAAAAAGAGTCATGTACCAAAATGTTCATTGCAGCTCTATTTACAATATCCCAGAGATGGAAACAACCTAAGTGCCCGTCATCGGATGAATGGATAAAGAAGATGTGGCACATATATACAATGGAATATTACTCAGCCATAAAAAGAAACGAAATTGAGCTATTTGTAATGAGGTGGATAGACCTAGAGTCTGTCATACAGAGTGAAGTAAGTCAGAAAGAAAAAGACAAATACCGTATGCTAACACATATATATGGAATTTAAGAAAAAAAATGTCATGAAGAACCTAGGGGTAAAGCAGGAATAAAGACGCAGACCTCCTAGAGAACAGACTTGAGGTTATGGGGAGGGGGAAGGGTGAGCTGTGACAGGGCGAGAGAGAGTCATGGGCATATACACACTAACAAACGTAGTAAGGTAGATAGCTAGTGGGAAGCAGCCACATGGCACAGGGATATTGGCTCGGTGCTCTGTGACAGCCTGGAGGGGTGGGATAGGGAGGGTGGGAGGGAGGGAGACGCAACAGGGAAGACATATGGGAACATATGTTTATGTATGACTGATTCACTTTGTTATAAAGCAGAAACTAACACACCATTGTAAAGCAATTATACCTCAATAAAGATGTTAAAAAAAAATTCAATTGGAATAAAGCCCAGGGCATAACAAAGTGTGTGATTCTGAAGCTAAGTTAAAAGAGTGTGGCAATCACTCAACCAAATCTAAGTCCCAGTATAGACCTTTTTCAAAAGCACTCTGAAGACTTATGACTTTGAGATGAGGCAAATTCCCCAGAAGATTATTCTGACCTACAGTTTCTCAGAATTGGCACCAAAGATCTTCCTATCAATAATTAGTGGGAGAAAATCTCAATTGTACTGAAGAGAGCACACAAGCAGGTGATCTCACTGGCTTCATAAACAACATAGACACACAAAAACTTTGTCATATTAGACGGACCCTCCACAATCACCATCCAGTATCCAACAGAAATTTGTGTTCTTATCGTAAGTTATCTCTGAAGAAAGAACATGGACAGAAGTAAAATCAATACATGTTTTGGTAAGGACCAATGAGCTCTTCAATGACCCAAGATCTGGATCGGTAAATGTATTCAGTCTTTGAATAAGTTCCATTTAAAATATCCATTGTTTCACACTGCGTGCAGCAGGAGGCAATGCCTAAGAACAATGTCCGCAATGCAGTTCATTGGAATTAAGTAATGACTGAAAGATTGAAGTTTCCCAGGAAAGATCAGGAGCAACAGGAGAGTCAAGTTCCTTATGTTTAACTATTGAAGAAGTAGAAAAATTTATTGCTTGCAAGTTCACTACTGCTGCTATCAGAAACACAGTGAACTGATTTTTGAATCAGGATGTGTTGAAGTGTTTTGCTCTCATACAGTTACTTCTAAATGTCTCACTAAATGTAACATAATTCTTTGTTTTTAGGTCCTCATGCTATGTATTCAGAATTACTAACTAATCCTCAGTATCACTCTTAAATTCACCCAGTCATTCAGGTCCATTATTTCCCACTTAAGTATGCTTTAAAAAATGTGTATTTTTTTAATCAGAATAATAAATGTTCCTTTTTAATCAGAAAAAAAATAAATAAATAAACAAATGGGACCTAATGAAACTTAAAAACTTTTGCACAGCAAAGGAAACCATAAACAAGACCAAAAGACAACCCTCAGAATGGGAGAAAATATTTGCAAATGAAGCACCTGACAAAGGATTAATCTCCAAAATTTACAAGCAGCTCATGCAGCTCAATAACAAAAAAACCAAACAACCCAATCCAAAAATGGGCAGAAGACCTAAATAGACATTTCTCCAAAGAAGATATACAGACTGCCAACAAACACATGAAAGAATGCTCAACATCATTGATCATTAGAGAAATGCAAATCAAAACTACAATGAGATATCATCTCACACCGGTCAGACTGGTCATCATCAAAAAATCTAGAAACAATAAATGCTGGAGAGGGTGTGGAGAAAAGGGAACACTCTTGCACTGCTGTTGGGAATGTGAATTGGTTCAGCCACTATGGAGAACAGTATGGAGGTTCCTTAAAAAACTACAAATAGAACTACCATATGACCCAGCAATCCCACTACTGGGCATATACCCTGAGAAAACCGAAATTCAAAAAGAGTCATGTACCAAAATGTTCATTGCAGCTCTATTTACAATAGTCCGGAGATGGAAACAACCTAAGTGCCCATCATCGGATGAGTGGATAAAGAAGATGTGGCACATGTATACAATGGAATATTACTTAGCCATAAAAAGAAATGAAATTGAGCTATTTGTAATGAGGTGGATAGACCTAGAGTCTGTCATACAGAGTGAAGTAAGCCAGAAAGAAAAAGACAAATACCATATGCTAACACATATATATGGAATTAAAAAAAAATGTCATGAAGAACCTAGGGGTAAGACAGGAATAAAGATGCAGACCTACTGGAGAACGGACTTGAGGATATGGGGAGGGGGAAGGGTGAGCTGTGACAGGGCGAGAGAGAGTCATGGACATATACACACTAACAAACGTAGTAAGGTAGATAGCTAGTGGGAAGCAGCCACATGGCACAGGGATATTGGCTCGGTGCTTTGTGACAGCCTGGAGGGGTGGGATAAGGAGGGTGAGAGGGAGGGAGACGCAAGAGGGAAGACATATGGGAACATATGTATACGTATAAATGATTCTCTTTGTTGTAAAGCTGAAACTAACACACCATTGTAAAGCAATTATATCCCAATAAATATGTTAAAAAAAAAAATGAAGATATGTTGTTAAGAACTTCTCGACTTTTCCTAAACATCTCATATTTCTGAATCTTCTGCTATGCAGATTAACTTTTCATTGTGTTTTTGACAGTGAGATTAAATTCTGACAGCTGTGAATGAGTAAATCCCAGAAGAGCTAAATGCCAGGACAGAAATTGTGGGTGTTGGAAAGAAGGCAAATTCATGGCTAAGTAAACAAGCATAACAATAGAAACAATCCAGAAACTTGCAAGAGCAAATAAACAGTGTAAACGGTAATTTAGTGACTAGCATTCTGGCTAACAAATTCAACTAATAACACTGTTCTCACAGGAGAAAATTAATGCGTATTTTATTCCTCAAATTAAAATGGAGCAAACAACAAACTTCCCGACCTTGTTGATCATTCTGACCTACAAGTAAATCAAATAACAAAACAAAACAAACAGAAGAAAAGGAAAAGAAATAAAATAGAAAAAGAAAAATTATTGAAACTATAGAAAATCTGTACCTAAAAGGATTCTGTTCTATTCAATAGATACTCTCAAACTTGCAAATTGAGGATTTCTGTAAAGAAATGTCAGAAACCAAGATTGTACTATGAAGATGGGCTTCCCTGGTGGCGCAGTGGTTGGGAGTCCGCCTGCTGATGCAAGGGACATGGGTTCATGCCCCGGTCCGGGAAGATCCCACATGCCGCGGAGCGGCTGGGTCCGTGAACCATGGATGCTGAACCTGCACATCTGGAGCCTGTGCTCCACAACGGGAGAGGTCACAACAGTGAGAGGCCCATGTACCGCAAAAGAAAAAAAAAGAATATACCTAGTGCTAATACTTATGTAGAATTTATTCTATGCCACATTCTCTTCAAAATACTTAATGCTTATTAACCCATTTAATCCTCATTGAATAACCCTAGAAGTAGGTATTAATTCCATTTTACAGATGCATATACTGAGGCAAGGAGAGGTTAAATAACTTCTTCAAAGTCACACAATGTAGAGGCAGACCAGTGATTCAGCTTCAATGCCTGTTCTCCTAACCTCTGTAAGATGATGACTTCAGCCAACTGAAAAAGCATAGATTTCATAATTTGAGATTCATTAAACTGAAACGTACTGAAGAAATGGGAATGGGAAATCACTTTTCCGAAGTTCAGACTTCTACTAACTGTTATAAAAAAGTACCACTCAAAATAAAAATAAGAAATAGACATATTGAGAATATAGCTTATAATGCTCCTTGGAACAATGAAAAGTCTGTGAGATAAAAGTCTTTAACTATCCCTTTCCACAAAATGAATTATTTTAACATAAAATAATTTTAGGCCCCAAAGGTATAAACGTTAATCTTGCCACATAACAGCAAGTGATAGATAACTCATCATTACAAATTATCTAACGTGATTGTTGATGACTAAATAAGAATAAATGTTTTGTTACTTTAGGCTAGCAACAGACACACAAATTTTATTTCTTTATAAGATTATCTTAATTGACTAGAACATAACATCATAGCTGATAAAGTCTAAAAGCAAATTCCCACATTAGATTCCTTGTTTGTCTTCTTCAAAAACTATAAAAAGAAGAGAAAGTCTATTAAATCCTAGGGTGCCTCAGGTTAGGGTAAAAACATCCTTTTTTCCCTATTTTTCTGAGTCTAAAGTATGGTTTCTTTAAATTAGGCCAATAAGGAATTAATACTCTCTTGTTTAAATAGCTTCACATCTGATGGAAGTTTTTGCAAGTTATTATTTCATATAGACCCAGCAATCCTCAGGCTACTTCTGTGAAAATGATCAAATGGATCAGTATTTCCTCCATTACCTTTCATTTTCCTCTCAGCTTACTGCTACCCATCCTCCTCTTTTAAGGTTTTAAGTGGCACATGGTGACTAGATCTGAGAGGCCACGTAGATACAGGTATGGTTGAGAGGTGATGCCATATGTGAAAGAAACAAAAACAATAAATTCAACAAGAATTGAAGGTGACATTGGTCCTTGAAACTTTACTAAGAATAGGGGTGAGATTGGGATCAAAATGAAAATGGAAGGATGAGGGCAGTTCTCATTTTGCTTTTGTTATTAGGTTATTAAATAGATTCCTACAATTTAATTGGAAAGCCATTATGAGTCAAACCTAGTTTCGTGACTTAATATTTGTCTGGCAATGAATTATATATATATAATGTATATATATATATATTATATATAAAGGTCACTGCCATATAAGAACTTTCTTCAGTATGAATATTTCAATCTCAAACATCAATAAGAACTTTTCCCCCAGAGAAAAATTATAAACCCATGACACCTGAAGGACATTATTTCTCTACCTATGCAATGCCATATATTCAAATGTAAAAAGAAAAGGGAGTTAATTATCTAGATATTTTGCTGATGTAAGATTGAATATATATACATTAGATGTGTAACATATTGAATATATCAAAGAAGTGAACAGAGCAATAACAAACACAAAACAAAATAATAAATTAACCAAAAGAGAAAATCTTAGCTTTAAGAGCAATTAAATAAAGTGCAAATTAGATTCAGTTTGGGGTGGCATTGTATACATCTTAAACACTACAATATATAAAATTTATCCAAGTCATTTGTATAGTGGGATAATATAGTATAATGAAATGAATCGATGATGGTGAAGCTGCTTGATAAAGCTTAGCTAAGGTGATGATGATGATTATGAAAATAATGAAAATAACATAATTTGTCAGAAAATTTAAAATAAAATAATAAGAATTCATCTATATACATGTAGAAAATATTATATGTTCACAGGAATGATACACATGAACTTTGAGGGTAGTGCTTACCTCTGGGAAGCAGAAAGCAGAAAAGAATGGGGAGTGGGATTTTAGCTGTATCACTTTTTTATTTTCATTGACAGAGAGTGATAGAGACAGAGAGATGAAACAGATTTGTCAAAATGTTAACATCTATTCTGGATACAGCTTACAAGGTGTGCCCATTTCATTACTTTTTGTAGTTTTCTATCTATCTGAATATTTCAAAATATCTAAAATTTAATGGAATAAAAAGTAATGCATGCTTATTATGGAAATGAATGAATACATATTGATAACTACCTTAAATGTGAATGGATTAAATGCTGCAATCAAAAGACATAGACTGGCTGAATGGATAAAAAAACAAGACCTGAATATATGCTGTCTACAAGAGACACACTTCAGACCTAGGGACACATACAGACTGAAAGTGAGGGGATGGAAAAAGATATTCCATGCCAAAGGAAATCAAAAGAAAGCTGGATTGGCAATTCTCATAACAGACAAAATAGACTTTAAAATAAAGACTATTACAAGAGACAAAGAAAGACACTACATAATGATCAAGGGATTGATCCAAGAAGAAGATATAACAATTGTAAATATTTACACAACATAGGAGCACCTCAATACATAAGGCAAATACTAACAGCCATAACAGGGGAAACTGACAGTAACACAGTCATAGTAGGGAATTTTAACACCCCACTTTCACCAATGGACAGATCATCAAAAATGAATGTAAATAAGGAAACAAAAGCTTTAAATGGTACATTAAACGAGATGGACTTAATTGATATTTATAGGACATTCCATCCAAAACCAACAGAATACACATTTTTCTCAAGTGCTCATGGAACATTCTCCAGGATAGATCATATGTTGGGTCACAAACCAAGCTTTGGCAAATTTAAGAAAATTGAAATCGTATCAAGTATCTTTTCCGGCCACAATGCTATGAGACTAGATATCAATTACAGGAAAAGATCTGTAAAAAATACAACACATGGAGGCTAAACAATATACTACTTAATAACCAAGAGATCACGGAGGAAATCAAAGGGGAAGTCAAAAAATACCTAGAAATAAATGACAATGAAAACACGATGACCCAAAACCTATGGGATGCAGCAAAAGAAATTCTAAGAGGGAAGTTTGTAGCAATACAATCCTACCTCAGGAAATAAGAAATATCTCAAATAAACAACCTAAGCTTACACCTAAAGGAATTAGAGAAAGAAGAACAAAAAAATCTCCAAAGTTAGCAGAAGGAAAGAAATCATAAAGGTCAGATCAGAAATCAATTAAAACAGAAATGAAGGAAACAATAGAAAAGATCAATAAAACTAAAAGGTGGTTCTTTGAGAAGATAAACAAAATTGATAAATCATTAGCCAGACTCATCAAGTAAAAACTGGGAAGGTTTCAAATCCATAGAATTAGAAATGAAAATGGAGAAGTAACAAATGACACTGCAGAAATACAAAAGATCATTAGAGATTACTACAAGCAATTTGATGCCAATAAAATGGACAACCTGGAAGAAATGGACAAATTCTTGGAAAAGCAAAACCTTCTGAGACTGAACCAGGAAGAAATAGAAAATAAAAGCAGACCAATCAGAAACACTGAAATTGAAACTGTGATTAAAAATCTTCCAACAGACAAAAGCCCAGGACTAGATGGCTTCACAGGTGAATTCTATCAAACATTTAGAGAAGAGCTAACATCTATGCTTCTCAAACTCTTCCAAAATATAGCAGAGGGAGGAACACTCCCAAACTCATTCTATGAGGCCACCATCACCCTGATACCAAAAACAGACAAAGTTGACACAAAGAAACAAAATAACAGGCCATTATCACTGATGAACATAGATGCAAAAATCCTCAACAAAATACTAGCAAACAGAATCCAACAGCACATTAAAAGGATCATACACCATGATCAAGTGGGGTTTATTCCAGGAAAGTAAGGATTCTTCAATACATGCAAGTCAATCAAGGTGATAAACCATGTTACCAAATTGAAGGAAAAAAACGATATGATCATCTCAATAAATGCAGAAAAAGCTTTTGACAAAGTTCAACACTCATTTATGATAAAAACTCTTCAGAAAGTAGGCATAGAGGGAACTTACCTCAACATAATAAAGGCCCACAGCCAACACCATTCTCAATGGTGAAAAACTGAAACCATTTCCTCTAAGATCAGGAACAAGACAAGGTTGTCCACTCTTACCACTATTATTCAACATAGTTTTGGGAGTTTTAGCTACAGAAATCAGAGAAGAAAAAGAAATAAAAGGAATCCAAATCAGAAAAGAAGAGGTAAAGCTCTCACTGTTTGCAGATGACATTATATTATACATAGAGAATCCTAAAGATGCTACCAGACAACTACTAAAACTAATCAATGAATTTGGTAAAGTAGCAGGATACAAAATTAATGCACAGAAATCTCTTGCATTCCTATACACTAATGATGAAAAATCTGAAAGAAAATTAAGGACACACTCCCATTTATCATTGCAACAGAAAGAATAAAATACCTAGGAATAAACCTACCTAAGGAGACAAAAGACCTGTATGCAGAAAACTATAAGACACTGATGAAAGAAATTAAAGATGATAGAAAGAGATGGAGAGATATACCATGTTCTCAGACTGGAAGAATCAACATTGTGAAAATGACTACACTACTCAAAGCAATATACAGATTCAATGCAATCCCTATCAAACTACCACTGGCATTTTCACAGAATTAGAACAAAAAATTTCACATTTTGCATGGAAACACAAAAGATCCCGAATAGCTAAAGCAATCTTGAGAAAGAAAAACGGAGCTGGAGGAATCAGGCTCCTGGACTTCAGACTATAGTACAAAGTTACTATAACCAAGACAGTATGGTACTGGCACAAAAACAGAAATATAGATCAATGGAACAAGATAGAAAGCCCAGAGATTAACCCATGCATATATGGTCACCTTATCTTTGATAAAGGAGGCAAGAATATACAATGGAGAAAAGACAGCCTCTTTAATAAGTGGTGCTGGGAAAACTAGACAGGTACATGTAAAATAATGAAATTAGAACACTCCCTAACACCATATGCAAAAGTAAACTCAAAATGGGTTGAAGACCTAAATGTAAGGCCCGACACTATAAAACTCTTAGAGGAAAATGTAGGCAGAACACTCTCTGACATACATCACAGCAAGATCCTTTTTGACCCACCTCCTAGAGAAATGGAAATAAAAACAAAAATAAACAAATTGGACCTAATGAAACGTAAAAGCTTTTGCACAACAAAGGAAACCATAAACAAGATGGAAAGACCACCCTGAGAATGGGAGAAAATATTTGCAAGTGAAGCAACTGACATAGGATGAATCTCCAAAATTTACAAGTAGCACATGCAGGTCAATATCAAAAAAACAAGCAACCCAATCCAAAAATGGGCAGAAGACCTAAATAGACATTTCTCCAAAGAAGATAGACAGATTGCCAACAAACCCTTGAAAGGATGCTCAACCTCCCTAATCATTAGAGAAATGCAAATGAAAACTACCATGAGGTATCACCTCACATCAGTCAAAATGGCCATCATTAAAAAATCTGCAAACAATAAATGCTGGAGAGGTTGTGGAGAAAAGGGAACCCTCTTGCACTATTGGTGGGAATGTAAATTGATACAGCCACTATGGAGATCAGTATGGAGGTTCCTTAAAAAACAAAAAATACAACTACCATACGACCCAGCAATCCCACTGCTGGACTTATACCCTGAGAAAACCATAATTCAAAAAGAGTCATGTACCACAATGTTCATTGCAGCACTTTTTACAACAGCCAATACATGGAAGCAACCTAAGTGTCCATCAACAGATGAATGGATAAAGAAGATGTGGCATATATGTATAGTGGAATATTATTCAGCCATAAAATGAAACGAAATTGAGTTTTTTGTGGTGAAGTGGATGGACCTAGAGACTGTCATACAGCATGAAGTAAGTCAGAAAGAGAAAAATAAATTCCGTATGCTAACACATATATATGGAATCTAACGAAAAAAACAGGTTCTGATGAACCTAGAGACAGGATGGGAATAAAGATACAGATGTAGAGAATGGACTTGAGGACACCAGGAGGGGAAGGGTAAGCTGGGGCGAAGTGAGAGAGTGGCATGGACATATATACACTACCAAATGTAAAATAGCTTGCTAGTGGGAAGCCTCCACATAGCACGGGGAGATCAGCTTGGTGCTTTGTGACCACCTAGAGCGGTGGGACAGGGAGGGTGGGAGGGAGATGCAAGAGGGAGGAGATATGGGGATATATGTATATGTATAGCTGATTCACTTTGTTATAAAGTAGAAACTAACACACCATTGTAAAGCAATTATACTCTAATAAAGGTGTTAAAGAAAAATGAATTAATGAAGAAATGTATAAATAAAAATACAATCCCTTGTCATTTCATTATTTAAACATTTGATTGTTTATAAATTAGGGTATATGTTCCCAGTCTTCCAGAATAATTTCAGTTATGTATTATTTTATTTTTGACAAAAGTGAGATCGTACTATTTGTTGTTTGCTTTTATCACTTAGTATATTGTGAACATATCTTTCAAAGCCAGGAAATAGTTCCCTTGATATCATTTTTGATTAATATATAATATTTCATCTTATAGATGCACTATACCTTATTTAACTAATCTCCCATCATAGTCTTACTTTGTTTTTGTATTATAAGCAACACTGTGTTAACACTGAAACTATAACTTTGAACGTTCCTTAAATCTCCCTTTAGGTCTAATTACTGCAATTGCCATGTCAAAGGGCATGGACATTTTTAAGGCTTCTTCAACATATCGCTGATTCCAGAAAGGTTTGGATTATAGCCAAAGTTGGATATTTTCATACCTTTCAGGCTTTGCCAACTAGATGGATGGTCTTGTCTTAATTTTCATTTCTTTGGTACCAGTTCTTGAGCTTGAACAGAATGCAAAGATGAATTAGACACGGTCTCCGCTTGTGAGGAGCTTGCCCAGATAATGGATGAATGTTAGTAAATGTTAAGATAAATATATACTTTCAGTAGAACATAACATACTTCCTATTTTATGCTGCTGCTCTCCTGTCTTCTGGATGAGAAAGGGTCGCAAGGATAGGATAAGACAGACCCACCTCAATCTGACAGTGAAATGTTAATTGAATATCCATTTGCTAAACATTCTGAGATGTGCAAATGCAGAACATGACCCCATTAACATTTCAACATGACTTTGTTTCACTTTTTTTTTTTTTTTTTTTTTTTTAGTTCTCTGGTTGTAGTTTCCTTGATGCATCATGATTAAGCCCTGGTGAAGGGTGGTTTGTGACTGTGAATAGCAGCTGAATAGGAAACACCAGATTGTAAGCGTAAGGCTTGTTATCAGATATTAACCACCCTGGACTTGCCTAGGGAGCAAGCAATGGACAGCAGCAGTTGCAGCAGCTATAGAACATTCCAGACTTTGAAATGTCAGTTACTAGAACAGTCTCTAATACCAACTGCCTTGTACTGAGCAACCTATCAATATGGCATTTTCTCTGCATTTGTTGCCCCATTTCATTGACACAGCTCTGTGATATAGTGATTACCCCATTACTAGACCTGAGAAAACAGAGGCTCAGAGCGGTTAAGTATCTTGCCTACACTGTATAGTGAGCAATTTATAAAATCAGTATTTTAAATGACATTTGTCTGACAAAAAGCCTCTTTCTACCATGTAGTATATACTAGCAGTACAATAGATAACCTAGGTAAATCAGACTGTCATTTTTGCTCAAACTATAGGGATAGAACCTTGGTATGCCTCTGCTTTTACTAGCTGTCGAATCTGGTTTTTGAATTTTGTTTTTAATGGCTTTGAAGATGAATCTTTAATTATGCACAAAGACTTTTGACTCACTCTGGGTTTCAAAATATTTTATTTCTGTGGTATCCATGAAGTTAAAATTGAAATGATGAGATCTGAGTTAATTAGAGCAAATACCCCTTATTAACTAGATCATTGTTCACATGAGGATTTGCATCTCTGTTTCTTCTTGCATTAAGGTGATGTCTGTGGCATTGAGCTGAAATGACAGTTTGCAACATGAACTCTGCTAAAGGTTTTCTAGCAATAATTTATTAGAGATAATAATAAAATGGCATTGCCCCTTTAAAAAGTATTTAAGTTTCCAGCTGAGAATAAACATAATAAAAAGTAGTCTGATATAGGCAGCTTAATCTTAAGTATTGGGCTGAATAAAACGAATAGTCATAGAAAGATGATTCAAGCTTCTCCCTCATTATAAGATCCCTTGAAACGAGCAGAAAAAACGGGGAAAGGGCACTCACACAAATGTGAAATCCTCAAACTCCTCAATACTGTTTTCTAATACCCTGAGACTGGGTTGCACATTGTTCTCATCTGTGACAGCCTCACTGAGAAAAATTTTAAAGTATTCCAATACCAGCCCCACCCTGAGGCATTCTGCGGGCATCATTTGTTTTTTTAAAGCATCCCGGATGACGCTAATGCAGAGTCAGGGTTGAGAACCACTGCAACAACGCAATACAGCGTTATGTAAGGTTTGGACGTCAGTAGATGCTGCCTAACTCTGGGCTGTAAGGCCGCGCAGACTCACTTGCACTGCGGAAAAATCTGAGCTGTTACCTGAAAAAACCTTGACCGTCTGCAGTTTGAATAGGAGGGAAGCTGCAGTGAGGCCTGGAGCTATTGCCCCCTCCTGGTAGCTTTTAAAATAACTACAGAAAGTGGTGCAGCTGGTCTAAACCATTTTTGGAGAATGTTTAGTTTTAAAAGGCTAGCTTTTAAGTCCTAATAAGATTTTCTAGTTGGAATTATTATTAAGATTTATTGTAATTTTAGCATGATTATAACACAAATTCAGGCCAATGGTTTAAAGTATAATTCCTCTCTCCTGGTCAAAACAGTTGATGGTTCTCTCCGTCTCTTTCTTCCTCAAGAACCAAACCAATCACACCTTTGTTGAAATCAATCTGAAGCAGTTAGTTTGCCTTTGTCTTTGTCTTGCATGACATAACATCATATTTTTGTGAATTGAACTTGATATTATACCTTTCTCCTTGGCATTTGTACCTGTCCTTCCCCCAACCCCAACCTTTTTTGCTTGTTTTGTTTTCTTTTTACTTTGGCTCTGGAATGTACTTCTGTGTGAGCCTCTTTTCAAATGAGTTTCAAAGTCAATTGGGCCAAGTTAGTTGTTATTCAAGTAGTAGACATTTCCTGTTTCAGTTACTTTTGTCACATAGTCATGGCCAATATCATGATTTCCAAGCAGAAACATATATACAAGTGCAGATCTCTGGTCTATTACATTTTCTGCAAATTCAAGATAATGAGGCAATTAGAAACATTCTTATTCAATGGTAGAGGTATTACTGCTTTGAATATAATCTGAGTACATAATCCAAGTGGGCATTTCAGTTTTTTTAAAGTTATTTTTCTAGTGAGTGAGCATCTGGCACATTCCTCCTGTTATTCAGGCAGGCTCCTGTGGACCAGACATTGAAGAAGATGGAATATGTATAGGGGTCCAAAAGTCATATTATAATTTCTCATTTTGTTAGTAAATGTTTCTTGCCTTGACTTTCCCATTACTTCAACTGATATCTTCACACATTTCATCTGCATTTCTTTTAGCCTTAAAATTTATGATATTGATGGGCACTGTCAAACAGCTGCTGTCTTATGTATTAGAGACAGGTCGGATTAAAAATGGGTGTAAACATGAGATCCAACACACAAAAAAGTGGCTACAAGAAGCTCCAGGGTAATGGGAACTGGTGACAGGAATTCCCCAGACAACTGTTATACAGTAGGCCCTGGGAGCAATCAGAATTCCCAGAGGAGATCAAAAGGCTCTGGTAGAGAAGTCTTCAGGACACTGATAATAATAAAGTACAAAATATATTTGAGCATATTGAGAGAATATTTATATAATCAAGGGAGTGTGCTGGTTGAGGTGAAGAAAAGTGTAACAAAAATCAAGACAATCATTAACTGAAACAAAAACCAAAGCCCTCTGGTCAGGAAAGGAAACATAACCAAAGAATAGACTATGAGGGTGGGTTGAGACTAGCTTTTAGCATAGTCAAATAGTTTAAACATTGAACTGATTTATGATATAATAGAGATAGAATGTAACTAAGGTTGGGGGATAAGGAGAAGTATGCTTCTGTGTAGGGGACGTGGGGCAGGTTTGGTGAAAGAAAGTTGAATCCTCATTATCCACAAGAGAAGGTCGTTAGATAATGCTGGCATTAGACAAGGTCCAAGCAGGAGAGAAAAACACCACTTATTTGAACAGAGAGAATTTAAAATAATTTTTAAACTAGGTACTTAACTAGTCACTTTAGCTAGTTAACTGAAAGAGTCGAAAGAGAATTCTGAGATATCATGCAAGTAGCAAATAAAGGAAGTAGCTATCACCTCTACAGCTGGTGGAACAAAAGGAAAGAGGCCAAATGATCATAAATTCAAAGCTTAGAAGAGGATCCTCCTCCAGCTGAAACAGACGTCTGAGGAAGAGGTACTTCTCTGCCAGTGTTGGTGTCTCTGAGCTCAAAGATGTAGCCTTTGTGGGAGCCGTGAAAGTGACCAATCAAATCTCTCTTCAAGAGGGAACTTGCTGACAGAGTACATTTGGCTGACAGGCTCGAACTTAGGATGCCTTCAGTAGAAAGTTGCCTCAGACTGGGTACAGCTCTGGGAAAGTCTCAGCAAGCCTCACAGGGAGCTCTAATGTAAAGACTGCTCATGGAGGGGTCCTGCACTGGTCAGCTGGTCAGAAATTATGGATTCTTGCACACTGTGATGTTCAGTCATTGGCTGGGGGTTGCCTAGGAAGCCCATATACTGCAGCACTAACTTCTAATGCCTTTCCAGTTATTGAGTAGGCAAGTGGATATATGAGTGTGGTGTTCATAAAAGAAGTGTAAAGTGGAGATATAAATTTGGGAGTTGTTAGCACACTGATGATGTTTTGCATCATGGGAGTAGAGTTAGATATATAATGTGTTGAACTCTGAGATAGAGCAACCATTGAAATAGGAGAGAAATCAGAACTGTGTGACGTCTGAAAGCCAAGGGAAGGATGGAGTGGCCCGCTCTGTCAAATGCTGGTAAGAGGTGGAATAAACAAAGGACAAAAGCATAATCGTTGAGCCAGTTGAGGAGGCCTTGGAAGAAAATATAGACCACTCTTTGGAGATGTTTTGCTGTAAAGATAATTTGGAGGTACCTGGAGAGGGACATGGGGCCCAAAGTGTTTTTATTTTAAGGGTTTTTATTTTTTAATTTAAGGAGAAATATCCTAGAACATGAGAAAAAGTTTGTTGATGGGAATGATCCAGGAGGAGGGAGAAATATGTGATACAGGAGAGAAAAGGATAGTTGCAGGACCACAGCCCTTGAGTAAGGACCAGGGGTTCAGGATTCAGTGCACAAATGGAGTGGTTGGTCTTATTTTGGATTTATATCTTTCACTGTAATAAGAAAGAAGTCAGAGTATATGAGTACAGATGCAGGCAGATAAGGAGATGTGTGTTGGAAGCTTGTGGATGTTTTGTTCTGATTGTTGTTTCCTTAGTGAAATAGGATGTAAAGAAGAAGTGTTAGAGATTTGAGTAGAGAGGAGAGAGGGATAATGAATAGTCTGGGGAAACCTAGAAGATTGCAGAGGTGTTCAAGTGTACATACTTTGTGCTCAAATATTTCATTGTCTTTGGAAAATCATTTCCAGAGGTAAAATTGAAGCTTGGAAAGTCAAATGCCTTATCCAAAGTTAAACATCTATGTAGCAGCAGAATATGAACTCAAGTTCAGGTCCCTTGACTCTTTTTCCGGTGCTCTTTCTGATTAAACATTTCTGTGTATTTCACTTGTGTGTTCACTATAGTCTTTTCTTTCCACATGCTCAGAGTCCTGCTTAGAATAGACCTTTTGATATGGAAGAGGCCCTCTCCCAATGCACTGCTCTGAAGCATAGCCAGTCTTGAAAAAGAACAGAAATCTTTCTCCAAGGAGTGGTTCTGTAAGCAGAAACTCTACAATAACTTGCCCCTCATATGCATTTTAAACACAAAGTAAGCAAAAGACCCCAGAACTGGAATGCATCCTGAACAGATGAGTGAACTGAGATATTTTAGGGGTGGTGAGTTTGACAGTTATTGACCAGTACTAAATCATGTATGAGAAACAATAGGATGTAAGACAAAACATTTCAGATATAAAAGGGGACATGAACATTCACTGTCTCAGAGTTATTCTGTGTTTAGGAAGAACATGTTCTAAAAATGCCAGGTAATGCATGCAATATAGTCCATACTGGGCTTTCAAGGATGGAGAGGAATTGAGGAAGTGAAGATATTTTAGGGTGACAGATACTTTGAAATCACGTCATACCCATTCCTTATTTATTTAATTAATTTATTTATTTAAATTTAAGAAATGTTTTATTTTAGAATACATAGTTACAAATTTATTAAAAAGTTGTGAAAATAGTGCAGAGTTCCTGTATACCTCTCACCCAGGTTTCACTATTTTGAGCACCTTACATTACTGTGATATTTTTGCTACAACTAAGTAATCCCCATCCTTATTTAATAGATGAGAAATATGAGGCCCAGAAAATGTAAGAACATTCACAACGGTCACAAAAGCTAATTGGAAGAAAAACTAGAGCTAGAAACCTGAGTTCAGCACTCTTATTTCAGTGTTCATTCCAATGGAGTATGCACTGTTTAGGGGAAAAATTTGAAATGCGTGTTTAGCAACCTGTATGTATGTGCATATGCATTTGTAGGTAGTTCAGAGGCTGTGACCACCAGTGTGGTATCCTAAATATAGGTCAGTGACAACATTCTTTGAATCTCTGTTCTGCTCCATGTTAGCTATGCCACTGTGAGTAGATTCCTTCTCTTTGAGCATTGGTTTCCTCATCCATAAATTGGGGTTGCTCATATCTAATTTGTAGGCTTGTTAGAAAAATCAAATGAGATTATACAAAAGCTTCTAGCCCATTTTTTTGGCAAATATTTTGGTGCTCAGGAAATGTTACCTCCTTTTCCCTTTTCCTTTTCCTATTTTGTAGTGAAGGGATGGAGTAGATAGGCAAGTGTTTGCACATGTGTAGTGAAGCAGGCCTGCTGTTCCTTTTGCCAAGGGTATATCTGTGGGAGGATTTTTTTTTTCCCCAGAAAATAAGTTTTCCTAAAGAGTAAGAGAATGTTGAATCTCTACTTTTTGAACTCTTCCCTGGGTAGCCATCCAGATATGGAGAGAAATATCTGAAGGAGCTGGTATTTTGAAAGTGTAGCAAAGGACATGGGTGGCCTCTTTATACCAACAAGAAGTGAATCCCAAGCCTCACCATGAAAATCATGCCAAAAACTTAAAAGATAAGATTACTGGCATCTAATTCCATATGCATGGGATTGATATCTCTGAGGGTGAGACCAAGGAATCTGTATGTTTTATAAAACTCTTCAGATTAACACATGATCTAAGGGGACTTTCTTGTTCAAGATGACAAGTATTTGTGAGCCACATTTGATAATTGCCTTTTGTACTGCAAACCACTGTGTGTGTGTGTGTGTGTGTGTGTGTGTGTGTGTGTGTGTGTGTATGCAGAGCAGTTGGGCCAGAGGGAGATTGAGGCAGCAAAAGATTGAGCTGGAGATAAAGAAAAAGAGATAAATGTAGAGCTTGAGACAATTAGAGACATAGAGAGTGCCCCTAGTCTATTTCTAGAAGAAATAGAATTATATGGGTACTTATGGATATAAGGAGGACTTCCTCAATAAGGAAATGAATCTGGCTCATTCATAATATGAAAACCAGCCAGTTCTTAGGAGATGAATTTTGTGGCTGCCAAACTAATTTTCTGTTGTGAATACAGGATGGAGTTTTGTATATTGGACGTTAAGTCACCAGAGACGTTTCCTTATCCTCATTGCAATATCTTGGTCATGCCAAGCTGCTCAGAGAGATGACACAACTGGTAGTTAGCAGAGAGAATCCTGTGGGGTATTTACTGGAAGATACATTTCCTTCCATTTTTGGAATTACATTTTGGAAGTACAGTACGTGATTTTCAGTAATTCTGGACAAAGTGGGCTTCTTATGCAGCAAATAAACATACAAATGTGCTTATTGACAGTCAACTGTGGTTAGGTAGGGTCTGTTGAATTCAATTTATTTTGAAAGTTGAAGGGTTTTCAGAAGCCTATGGAGAGCAAATTACAAATCCTTTGACTTCTTTCTCATGTTCAGACCAAAGGATTTCATCAAATAGCACACTATGTTATTTTTTCCCTGTTTTCACAAAGCAACAATAATGTGTTCTTTTCAAGGCAAGCTAGGACTAATTAATATGTTCTCTGCAAATTGCATTCAAATGAATGACATTTTCTTCATATTATGTTAACTTGAATACATTTGGTATGTCACTAATTCTTCAAGTGCAATGCATCTTTGAAAAAAATCTATTTTTGGAATTCTTGTTACAGTGTTCAGACACATATATTAACCACTTGTTTGCAATTAAAGTGATAGTTAACAGATAATGAGCAGTTTAGATTTAGAAGGAAGGTTTGTTTGCTAATTTGTTTTCTTTCCCCAGCATTTGTATTCAGGGCATGTCTTAAAAGTCAAGGCATATGTTTGTGACTTTAGTCCCTTAACTCCTTCCCTCTCCCCTAATTTTAGTCTATTCTATTAGCTAATTCATGGCTTCATTTCAATCCCTTGCCTGTCTGGACCCCATATTTGATCACTTTACAAACAAGTTCTGGAACTCCTATAATTCTCTTGTCCCTTTGTCCTGTTGCCCACCTCTGAAAGAGTCCAAGATGCTGAATAAATTCAACTACTTATTCACCAACTTTGCTGCAATACTTCTCAGCGTTTGGGGGGGTGGGGAATCACATCCCATTGTGCCCTTGGCTGATTACTGTATTAATGCTCTGTGGTGACCTAAATGGGAGGGAAATCCAAAAGGTGGGGATATATGTATATGTATGGCTGATTCATTTTGCTGTGCAGTAGAAACTAACACAACATTGTAAAGAAACTATACTCCAATAAAAAACTTAAAAAGGCATCCTGAAACTCAATGGCAATAACCTTTTATTTAGTTCATGATTCTGAGTGTCAGCAATTTAGTTCAGGCTCAGCTGAGAGCTTCTTCTGTCCTTGGCTGTGCTCCCTCACGCATCTGAGGTCAGCTTCATGTCATTAAGATGCCCCTGCTTCTGGGTGTTGGCTGGCTCTCAGCTGGGGTAATGGAGGGTAGAGAGCAACCAGACCTCCTATCTCTCATTATCTATCAGAGTAGTCTGGCCTTGTTCACATGGTGGCAGAAGAGTTCCAAGAGGGAGAGCGGGAGTCTGCCAGGTCTCTTGAAATCTAAACTCAGAACTGACCTGATGTCATTTACACCACATACTATTAGCCAAAATAAATCACAAAGCCAGTCAAGATTCAAAAAGTGGAGAAATATATTCCACCTTTTGATGGGAAGGGCTGCAATGTTACATTGCAAGGGGAGTGAGTATAGATAGGAGTGGAAGTTTGGGGCCAATTTTGCAGTTTGCCACATTACTGAAAATTGGAACCACTATAAATAGGTGGTTTCATAACTAGTTTTCCCTTACTGCTTAACAGTGTTTTTGCTGATTCTTGGGCAGGTCCTGATCACCCTTCCCATGGCAGCTGGTTCAGAGCTTTAGCATTCTCCCTTAACCTCTCTCTATGTCTCTCACCCAAAATATAAGGCAGCAAGCCCCCTAGATCACAGAGAAAATAAAAGTGCTCAGTTGGGAACTCCATTAACTTCCCTCTACTTCTAAATGTAACTATACATAGTCATACCCTCTGGTCTCGGAGGAAAAATATGTATCCTTTTGTCTAAAATTAAGTCAGCTTGTGTTCTCTATCCCAAAGCTTCCTGCATTCTCCATCAATAATCTCCTTATTCCTGTGTATTCAGTTGGATCCACTGCTTCTGTCTCCCCAGTTTATCAATGTGCTTAAATCTCCTTCGTCTTAAACTCTCATGAGACTACCTTTTTTCAAACTACTACCCTTCCCATCTCAGCACTAGGACAAAACATCTTCAAAAAGCAGTCTACCAGAAACACAATGTAGTGAAAGGGAAAGAACATAATTTTTGAAGCTGGAAAGAAAGACTGGGAGAGAAAAATGTGAGTTTATTCCTCATACTTCTATCAGAAAGATAGAAAGAGAATGATGTTTGTCAATGAAAGCAAGGCTTTCTCAATAAAGAAATTGGTTTGGCCCCAGCATTCACTAACTGAATGACCTCTTGTGCAGTTGTTTTAACCTCTCTGAGGGTGGTTTTCAATATCTGTAAGTGCTGTTAGTAATATAACTCACAGATCTGTTATGAATATATATTTAAGGGTGCACACATCAGGCACATGATATATAAGATGATGGTATTAGTATCAAAATGATGATTAGAATACTGCTTCTTCCTCAACTACTGTATGTAAACTGTTCCTAAGCTTATTGGTACATGCTAATTATCAAAGCCAGTGGCTTATTTTTAGTCCTCATTCAACTTGGTCTCTCTGCAGTGTTTAATACTGCCAATTCCCTTTCCGTTCAAGAAATTCTCCCCTTCCGTTTTCATATATGGTACCATTTCTTGGTTTTCTTTTTACCACTCTGAGCATACTTTTCAATGAACTTTGCTTGTTACTTCTCATTACCAATTCCTCAAATTTTGGAGTTTCCCAGGGATCATTACTGGGTTCTCTGATCGTATATATATATATACTCAACCTAGATTATCCAAATTGTTCTCATGGCTTCAGTTACCATCAACAAGCTGATGGCTGTCCAAATACCAGCTCATATTCTATACTAAGTTCTAGACTCATATATCCAGCTGCCTACTTTACATATCCAACTTAATATTTCAAAAGCTATCTTGACTTAATATTCTAAAACAGAAGAAATTATCTTCTATCCTAAACATGACCTTCTTCCTATATTACTGAACTTGATTAGTAGTGTCATCCATTCATTCAGTCTCACAAGCTACAAACCTCACATGAACTTCCACTTTGCTTTTTTTCATCCTACTCTCATTACCAATTCCCATGTTTTCTACCTGAAATATCACCCAAATCTGACGTCTGCTTTCCCTCCTCATTTCCAGTGCCATATTCATGCAGACTTAGGTAATATATAAAAGTCTGGATAGCAATTTAAATCAATGGGGAAAACTTCACCAAGCTCATAGACGTGCTGGACAAACTGCCAAATCAAAACCACTGTCTGTCTCACCCTGGACATTTCTGGAAGTCTGCAGAAATGGGGGGCAGTGTTCAGCTGCCTCAGCTCCCAAGCCACCTCTACACCCCTGATCTGCCCTCTGCCAGTCAGGAGGCCAGAGGCTCACCATCAGAGGGTACGAATGCCGGCCAGCCGGGAGCACTGCACGACTGAGCCCAGTGGCTTCCCCACGCCCTAGACCCTTGTCCGTTCGCTTGGGCAGGGCTGGGAACCCAGAGCTAGGACTTCGCAGGACCAGCCAGGGAAACTCGGAGTTGATCAGTGAGGCCCGGCAGACGGTGTAGACAGGAGAACTACAGGCTGGATGCAGAGCTCCTGGGCTGTGGCGACTAAGGCAGGGGGCCCACGCGGGCAGGCTCTCAAGACCAGTCTGTGAGTGCCTGTGTGTCTCTGTACGCAACACCATTCCTTCCCAATTCTCCTTGACAAGCAGCGGTCAGGCTGCCCCAGATCCGGAGCTGAGCGTCCCTGGGCTGTTTTGATGTCTGCGTGGTAGGTTCCAGCTGCGCTCTCTGGAAAGATGGGACTGGGTTGCAGAGATGAGCGCCCACTTAGTGGACGCTACAGGGTCGGAGGAGAGATCTGGGCGAGGGATTCAGCTAGCTCTTTTGCAAACATCTGTTCTCAGAGGCCCCAGCCCAAGTTTGTCAAGGTTTGGGCATCTTTGCATATCGCTCGAAGGGCATGTCTTTAGCGCTCTGGGTCTCTCTGGGATATGCTTCCCCCTTTCCGCCACCTTCTCCTGCTTTGTGACAGCCTCGTCCCTTTTTACCTCGCTACCCCACCTCCCCCCTGCTATTTGGAAAACACAGTGGCTCCCTGGCCAAGATGACTTCTAGGGGCTCCTTATAGCTCACCTTCATCCCTGACACCCCCTGAAGTCTGAGCTCTGGGAACTGGAGTTCTGGGAAGGGAAAGTTCTAGGGCATTCTTTTTCCCTCCTTCTACTCTGGCACTTAAAACAGATGAGTTTGTCCACCACGATGACAGATGCAGGTTGCTGGTGTTTGTGTGTGTGTGTGTGTGTGTGTGTGTGTGTTGGGTTATATGGTGCGTGCACAGCATCTTGTTTGCAAATGACCCCACCCCGTTCCCCACTGCTTCACCCTTAAAAAGTCCAATTGGGGATGCGAGGAGAACAGCTGTTTTTAGGGGTTCTGCATTCTCAGCTGCAGCCAGTGCCGAGTCCCAGAGTGGCTTCCCCATTCGATGTCTCTGCATGCTCAGTGCCCCTGCCTTCCATCCCTTGCCTTAGCTCCCCACCTGGGCCAGCTGCTGTTTCTGACCACACTGGGGTCAAAGTTCTACATGAAGGTCTCTGGGAGCAAGTCAGGTGCAGAGTGATAGGGAGAGCCTCTGTCTTATGTTCCTTACCTTACAAGGGAATGTCTTACATTCCCCAACCCCTGGACACCATTCATCTGACCTGGCATCAGAGGGAAATCTGTCCCGTAGCATGGCACTAGCAGGACAGCTGGGCATTAGGCAGGATGCCTAGGGTCAGCCCACAGTCCCTCTGTACTTCCTGGGCACTGCCCAGACTTGGTTTCTTCTGGTAGCTACTTTATCTAGACGTCTTCCTCCCAGAGAGGGGACCTCAGAGTTCAAAAACTCTACCTGGGCTCAGACTCAATGTTCAACCAGAGATACGGGGATCTTCCCCACTTTGGGTGGCTCCCAGACGGGCTCATACTCTGGAAACCAAGCCTACTTCCAAACTGGGAAAAATGAGACTAGTCATGCTTCCTGGAGACTCTGGCCGAAGGAAACCCCTATGCCTCCTCAAAGGCCTTCCTGAATACCTTCCCAACTTCCCAATGCTCCCACCTGCTTGGGACAGAGACTCCAGGCCCCCATGTGGGCCATTCCTAAACATTCCTCTTCTGGGGGCATCTGTAACTGTGGCTCTCAGCCCATCATTTGTGTGTCCTGGAGGCATTTATACATGTTTGCACAAGCCCCAGCTCCTCTGGTATTGCTGTGGGCAGCTCTTGTCAGCGGCTGCCTCCTTGTCCAGGCAATTCACCCAGTGGACCTGCCCCAGGCCTGAACTTGAGCCTCCTGAGGGTCTTGCTTCTCTTTAGCCCAACCAGATTGCTCAGGTCCGAGGACCTCAGTATTTGTCATGGACCTCTGTGCAGGGGGAGGAAATGAAGAGGAGGAGCAGCTAAGGTCACCTCCCTGAAGCTGAAATGCTCACTGGAACTGAGGCCCACTCCCTCTTGTCTCTGCTGTTTCCAGAATTCACTAACACAGCCACCCAGAACTTTTGTCAAGGCCCAGCAGCATCTCCACAGCCTGATTTTTCCATTTGTTCACAAGCACCAGCTTGCGATTAAGGACGAGGCCTGAGGGACCTAGAGAGAAGCCCCAGCTTCCCCTGCGCCTTTGGAGTTTCTCTGCTTGTGGAACAGGGCTCCTTGGGCCCTCCCTAGGTCCCACGTCACCTGCTCTTGCCTTCTCCCTCTTTGCCCACGTCTTTGCTGCCGCCTTCCTCAGTGACCACTGTAGCCAGTCCAGCCCCTCTCTGCCCTCTCCTCCGGCTATACTGCCCTGAATTGTTTAGAAGCCAGATTTAATTTGCAGACATTTCCATCCAGAAGGAACCAAACCACTGCTTTCCCTGCTGACCTCAATCCTTATTCACTGAAGTATTCGGAGGAGGTCATGCTCATTCATATTTTGCAAGGGAAATAAATGTGGTATGTGTATTTACATCGTAATTGCCAGCCTCACCTGTGACTCATCCTATGGAATCCACACAACACAGATTGTGTGCACATGTCTGATCACAGCTTCATGCAGGTGCCTGGTGCCTGACGGCGAGTTGTTTCTGTCTCTGCCTTACTTTCATCAAACCCTTACGTACACAGGCTTCCCAAATGTACCAGTCCACAGGGTAATGATTCACTAGAAAGCATTGACCTTGCCTTCTTTGAAGGGCATGTGGATTTGTACACTGAATTTTACCCAACTCTTCCTGGCCACAGGTCTTTCATAAAATGTGTGTCCCCTTGCAGGGGAACCCCCTTGGCCTTATGTGGGGACATCTCCACATTTCACCTTCCCCAGAGCGAAGCTGGAAATCAAAGTCTCCACATAAATGACTACAAAGTTTTCCACACGATGTGGAAACGTATAAGATCCCCACATTAGCCTGCTTGTTGCAAACTATGTTCAATGCCATAAAATTACAATAAAATTAAAAATATTTGAATACTCAGAATTATTTTACATGGATTTGACCTGTGTATAGGGAAGAAAAAAATATTTATTTAATTATTTTAATTATGTGATTTGTGATCAAGTTCCTCCCAGTTTGTTGTTTTAGAAACCTAAAGAAACAAACTTTCTTTTTATATACCTACAACTGTTCTCAAACTGCATTTTTACACACCAAATTTAACAAATATGCTATGATACAGCTGTTTTGTCTCATTCTTTATTTTATTTTATTCTCCCCTTTCTGTACTGAAATCTTGAAATGTACTGGAAATTTACTTCTATCAATTTAAGACTGAGGGATAGTGGGTATCATGATGCTTGTGGTAAAGGACACATTTGTAGATAATTTTGTGATTTGGGACTTTGGGATATTCAGATAGGGTAAGGTAAGCTTAAACAGTTCTCTTCCATAAAATAGGACTTATAATAGCACATATTTCATAAGATCGTTGTGAAGATTAAATGTGATCATGTGTATAGTCAATGATCTGGCCTGATGCCTAACAAATATTAAGTAATCATTAAATGTTAGCCAAACAAACAAAAACAAGAAACAAAAACTAATAAACAAACAAAAAAAATCAAACAATAACCTTCTTGATTTTTTTCATTTCTATTTTTTTTCAAATAAAAGAAGAATCAGGGTGATGGAGGAACACGAATTCCTTCATACACTACAGTAGTTGCCAGTGAAGTCCAGGGGAGAATAGTGTATGTGAAAGCATGAGAAAGAAAGGCTTACAAGATTAATATGTGTCTGTGCATTTGCTTTTTTGAACTTGGTATGTTTTAGGAGATAGTGCTTTTTAAAGTATGATTTTTAAAGTGTCTTACTTGTATTAATTACTTCCTTGTATTAAAATCAGTTGGGGGCTGCCTATTAAAATGCAAATTTCTGAGGCTGAGCCTAAACTTTAGTGAAAATCTTTGGGGATTGGGACCAGGAATCTGCATTTTAATAAGACTTCCAGGTAGTTTACATGCACACTAAAACATGAGACTGCTACTTTAGTAGTTTAAGTTTATGCATTCATGAGGATCTAGTCTAAAATTCATAAAGTAGAAGAAATACTTATTAAGTGTATAGCTGCTGTCAGATTTGCCCAGTAGCCAAAAATTCAAATATAACATAATTCTCAAAAATAAGTTGGCTCTGTCAAAAACAAATGAAAAATGAATGAAATCCAATAAGAAGTTTTAGGTAATAGAAGATCAAAAAGCCAAGCATAAAGAAAGTAGTTAGAAAATGTATTAAAAAACACAGCATGAAAAAAAAGTGTAGGGAAAAGACTTGAGATATTTGTATGGAAAGGAAAATGATTAAATGATACATTTCTATCTTCAAGATAGATTTTTAACAAAACAGAAAGATCACCTTAACTGGCAGGAAGCTCAAACACTGAAGGAACATGTAAGCTTGTAAATGAGGTTGTCAGAACACTCACATTGGCGGTGTTTACAGTAAGATGGGTGTACATATATGTTGAAGGGCTGGACAGGATCCATTTCGGAGGGTAAGAGTTGGGCTGGAAAGTTTTACTCTTTCAAACTGAATTCAGGAGTTTATCAAAGTACACTGATACCTGGTTCTGTTACCTCTTTTGTTCCCGACATGTTTCTTAAGATGCTTCTTATAGGCTGGAAAAGAGACATACATAAACAAGTAGAAAACCATACAAGTCAGTGAATCATCAGGTCTTGGGTTGTATGGTTCAAGGTCTATAAAATACAGGAATTCAGAGAATTGTTTTAGATATATATATATTTCAAAATGAAGCTGCTTTCTGCTAACCAGTTGCAGTCCTGATCTGATCATGTTATATTTAGCTTGAAATGTATTATATCCATGTTCCCTTTCACTTAATAATAATAATAATAATAATAATAATAATAGCTAACACTGAGTAAGGAATACACTTTGGCCCTGCTTTGTATGCTTTATTACACACACTGTCTCATTTAATCTCTACAATAAGCCCCAGAATTAGGTCCTATTATATACATGATTTGACAAATAAGAAACTTTAGGGCACATTTTATAGATACGTAACTTGCCAAAGTTCAGACAGTTAGAAGGTGGTGGAGCCAGCCCTAAAACTCAGATATTTTGATTCCAAAGTCTATGCTCCTAACCACTACCATACAGTCTATCATGAAGTTGTGCATTTTATTGAGGTTTCTACACATATTTCTGTCTTTACTGAATTTCCACATACATACACTGCAAACTTCAAACATTCTGGTATGTTTCTTTCTGTTGTTTGATCCTGGCACATCCAGAGTTCTCAATAAATATTGTGTGTGATGAAACAATGCCCCATTATCTTCAGACTTCTGTTAAACTAAGTTATATCCTTCAGTACAACAAATATAATTGACTACTGTCCTGAAACTAATAGAATTAAATATAACATGAAGGAGAGTAAACTGTTTAGTTATGTTATATATTGTATTCCCATTGAGAAAGCAAGAGAGTACAGATTCAGTTAAAAACAATCGCTCTCTCACTTTCATATTGACTGTGTTCTCTTTGTAATTAGGCAAAACAGCATGACCTGATCATGGCATAATTGAAAGCACAATCAATTCTCTGTAATAAACTAGAAAAACCAAGGCTGGCTTATGGATCAGGACTGTTCTGTAGTGAAGTGAATATAAGACTCCAGCATCCCTATTAAAAACCTATAGTACATGATGAAAGTAGTTAAGACACTTGTTTGACCCCCCTGCTTTCCCTGATTTGTGGTAATTGAGTGTTCCATAAATAGAAGAAAAGCCTAATCCTCTGGAAAGTAGCACATGTTGAAGAGTATAAAGTTATTACAAAATGCATAAGAGAAACTAATTAATACCATCCAATCATGCCTACACAGGCTTCAAGTGAGCAAAAAAGAAAGAAAAGAAAAAGAAAAAGAAACAAATGAAAGCACTGGTCAACTGGTCATGAAATTACCAACACCAAAAATAAAGTTTTAAATGTTATACATTATGTTTTAGTCATAGTACTGTCCAATTGAAATAGAACATGAGTTATGTACGTAATTTTACATTTTCTAGTAGTTGCCACTTTAAAAAATGTAAAAAGAAACTGGTGAAATTCTTTTTTTTTTTTTTTTTTTTTTTTTGCGGTACACGGGCCTCTCACTGTTGTGGCCTCTCCAGTTGCGGAGCACAGGCTCTGGTCGTGCAGGCTCAGTGGCCACGGCTCACGGGTCCAGCCCCTCCGTGGCATGTGGGATCTTCCTGGACCGGGGCATGAACCCGTGTCCCCTGCATCGGCAGGCAGACTCTCAACCACTGCGCCACCAGGGAAGCCCTGGGGAAATTAATTTTAAGAACATAGTTTATTTAACCCAATAGATCCAAAATAGTAATATATTTCAGCTGTGGCACTAGCCACATTTTAAGTGTTCAATAGCCAAATGTTCCTATTGGCTACCATAAAAGATAGCACAGTTTTAGTGTCTTAAAAGAAAACATATTTGGGAAATGTTTCCAATGGTTTTCATTCAGTCAAACTGTTGAGTTTATACAAACCAATACAAACTGTGTCTATACTTTTCTTATTCCTTCCCACAGAGTTAAGTATAGGGCTGTGAATAGAGTGGGTACTCAATACATTGTTTTGACTGTCTGATAGAACCTACTTCTGCCCTCAAAGATATCAGACATATGAACTTATTGAAACTCTTGTGTGTAAAAACACCCCACTGGGGACAACCAGGGCATATAAAAAAATACAAAACATGCTTTGACTTGTCTTTTCATTTCAACTTTAATGTTATCCTAACTTGGGAGGAGTTCGGAATAGTTGTCACTTCAGATTATAACAGAACTTATCAGACATGATTTGAAAAAGGTGGCTATTGTTGTGAGACTTTCCCTTTGGGTTGGCTTGATTTAGAGGTCATATGGGCAGGAGTTCATGTCACATACTCAGCCTGGTGATCAAATTGTGTGATCGTGGGCATGCTATTAATGGTTTCTGTGCTTCAGTTTCTTTATCTGTAAAGTGACAGTAATTATAGGACCAAACTCATTGAGTTTTCCTGTGAGTATTAAATTACATAAGGTATTTGTCTTAGTCAGTTTCGGTTGCTATAACAGAATCACCGTAATCTGAGTGGCTCAAACAAACATTTATTTCTTGCCATTCTGAAAGCTGGGAAGTCCCAGATCGAGGTGCCAGCACATCCTGTGTCTGGTGAAAGCCCTCTTCATGGTTTGCGTGCTCACAGGGTGGAGAACAGAAACAGAGAGAGAGAGAGAGAGGAAGCAAGCTCTCTTCTGTCTCTTCTTATAAGGACACAAATCCAATCATGAGAGTTCTACCCACACGTCCTAATTACTTCCCAAAGGTCCCATCCCCATCACATTGGGGATTAGGTTTTCAATATATAAATTCTGGTGGGAGACAAATATTCAGTCTATAGCAGTATGTAAAGGGCTTGCCATAATGCTTGACAAAGTAAACAAATTGGTAGTGTTTCGTTTTTTGTTTTTCCTGCTCCAATTCAAAACACCTTTTCTATATATATTTAGGGAAATGATATGAATGGAGTGTTTGAGGGTAAACAATATAGTAATGTTACAAGGCATTTATTCTGTAAATGAATCATCTGGTAAGACATATGTCTAACTTAAGGCTGTGTGGATGAAAATTGTTGCCTGCCATATCAGTAAACAAAGGACGTTGCAGCCAACAAGCCCTCAGCCACTGCAGCCACCCCTAACTGTGCACCCTGTGGATATTCAGGATGGAGAAAAGAAGGATACTGGCCCTAGATAGCTAAGGTGCATATCAAAGGAATGATTTCAGTGAGGCCAGACTCTTGCATCTTCCCATACATAGAAAAGCACTAAAATCATTAACTTAAGATGTCTGGTTTTCTTTAACAGTAATCTTTTGATGTTCTGACTACCTGATTTTTGTTGCAAAAACTCCTATATATCCTGTCTCCTCCTTTACCTCTTTGGAGCACTCCCTCAGAGCGATCTGAGAGTCTGTCTTCTGGGCTTAAGTCCTCAGAAAATCTGCCAAATAAAATATAATTCTCAGCTTTTAGGCTGTGCATTTTTTTAAGTCAACAGTTGTATATAGATGTATAAAAGTAAAAATAGGTAAAATTTGTTGATCATCTGCTGTGTGTCAGGCACTATAGTGGGGACTATCTATGTTTACATATGTTTTACATTTTAATGAGCAAAACGGGCAATGTAATGAGGAGAGTTGAAATAAATATTGGATAATGCCAATATGAGACATAAATGGATACTGGCTTATGAGCCAAGATAGGATAGCTAGTAAAACAAAAATTTCAATCTTTTGTCCTGATCTGAATCTTTCAAAGTCTTTCTTTAGGAATACATGAATATTCAAATACCAATCTAATTTTCTAATATAATCTTATCACATATCTGTAGTTAAATGGGAAAAATAACTAAATCTAAATATTTATTGGAGAAATGACTAAATGGAAACCTTTAGATTATAGAGATATCATGATTCTTTCCCCAGTATAGTTTATCTTTTTGATAAAGTAGCAAATATTGAACAAGGAGAAAATAGAGTATCATCTTATTTTTTAAACAGATATATCACATAGAGACTGTGTCAAGATCAGACTTATTCAGGTAATGGTATCAGTCCTTGGTTCCGTCTTCTTTAAAAGGTCCTAATAAGAGAACAACAGGTTACTGGTCAATTGCTATTGAAGTAAGTTGGCAGGCAATGCCATTTGGGAGTTACAGATTTATTTCCTAAAACGGAGACTATTTCATAAATTTTTGGCCCTTAGCCTTAAGCCTTCCTCTGAGCTAACACCAATGATTACAGAAATTATTTGGTTCAGTGAAGACTTCTTCCAGAGAGGTCAAAAGTTGATCACTCAAATGGCCTTGACAAACGTACTAATATCTCTAGAAGGTCGCTCTGACAGAATGGATGACACCAATGTCATGCTGTCTAGCCAAGGTAAGAACAACTTGCTGCTAACATAATTGTTCCAAGATAGAAACATCAAATTACATAAAGTCACAGTCTCCTGAAGCAGTTATTGCTGAAGTGCATTTATTTCGGTTTGAAACTGCCTTGGATATTCATTGGCTCTGACAGTATGATAAAAGCTAGCTTAGGTCGTATGCCCAACACCAATTATACCAGATAATGAAGTGTGCATATTTTCTTCCAACATGTTCCTAATCACTGGATTCAGTGTATGTACACAGAGGCAGATCCTATAAAAGTATCTATCAGTACTAGCATTTATGCTCTGTCGACTATTCTCTGTTTAAAAAAAAAAAAGTCTAGCCATCAAGTGCCCTATATAGGAATGTAAATCATGTGATAAACCTTTATGAGCAATATGTCTCTTTACTAATATGAGTGAATTAAGAGATTTGTGATGATGCATAACAAATAAACTTCTGACAATAACACCATGTGATGTGATTTTGTTCATGTCTCTGCTGATAAATACGTTTATTTGGGGTTGAGTTTATGATAGCACCTGGTTTTTTTGGACAAGTATTTTATTCCATAAGACTCAAAATGGTATACAGAAGAACACATGAAAACACTTCCAAATGATTGTTTCTTGTGATATTTAGAGTCAATAAGTCATCCTTGAAAGTCTGAATCATACTTTCAGACAGACAAATGGTTAAATGGTAAGAACTGTCACTGCATCCATTTTGCAGTGACTCTGAGTAACAGGGCTATTAGCACCTAAGAACTGTTTTTTTTCTCCTGGACCTAGACAATTTGTTTTTAGTCTGGTAATTTTTGAACTGAGATCACACAATAACTTACCAATAATGACCATCCTGAGGCCTCTGGTGTTGGATTATCTGATGAGTAAGAAGGAGGAAATTGCATATAGGTCTGGAATCTGGTAAAAGTTATAGTCATTTTATACCAGAGACATTGCTTTGCCTCTTTGATATTTTTATTATGATTTCAGATGCCAGTCAGTAACAGATAACTTTTGTGCCTTAGTAAAAACACCTTTGTAATATTTTCAGGTCCACAGAGACCAATATAAGAGAAAGAGATGTTACAGGGATTATTTCCAGAAATATAAAGCAGCACAGAGGGATTTTCCCCCTGGTATCAACCTCCCTAATGTGATGAATTTAGACAAGCTGATATGAAAGAGATAGAGAAACATTTATGGCAATAGTAACAAATTTTAGAGCAAATTAGAGGACCAAGTTCAAAAGTTGAAGATAGTTTCTAATTTCAATAGGATATAGAGACTCGATCTGCACTATTCATTTACTGGAACTTAATCAGTTACAGTGTGTATCTCTCTATAAGAGTTGATTGGACTTACAACCAAGGAGTTAATCAGATCAAGGATGATACATTGGTGTTTAAGTATAATATCAACACAGCTAATTAAACCAGAGCTTGTTGAACACAAACTGCCTTTCTCTTTGCCATTGGTAAATGCTGAACTGTCTAATATTTCAGTTTTCTATAGATATTATGGTAGGCAGAATAATGTCCGCTCCAAAGATGTCCATGTCCTGCTCCCCTGAACCTAGAAATAAGTGGATCATCCAGGTGGGAGCAATGTAATCACATGTGGAAGAGGAAGGCAGAAGAATTGGTCAGAGTGATGCTATGTGAGAAGGACTTGACTTGCCTTTGTTTGAAGATGGAGGAAAACAAAGAATGTGAGCCAAAGAATATAGGTGGTCTCTAGAAACTGGAAAAGGCAAAGGATAGATTTTCCCCTAGAGCCTCCAGAAAGCAATACAGCCCTGCCAACACCCTGATTTGGGCACAATGAAACTTGGGTCAGACTTCTAACCTACAGAATTGTGAGAAATAAATTTGAGTGGCTTTAAATTGTAAAGTTTTTGGTAAGCTAACAGGTTGTGGAAACAAGCAAAATCAACTGGTATTTTCTTTTCATTTTAGTTCTTCATTCATTTAACATACCTTTCAACTTCTGCCACGGGGCTGAACATTTTTATCTAATAGATTTTGTAGTGGTAACTTTTGTTTGCCATTTTAATCTATAGAATAATTGTCAGCTAAATTACTAAAGCTCAATTGAGAGTAAGCTTTGCTTTTGGACTGGGAACTGTTGACATTTTGGGCCAGATCGTCCTTTGTGGTAGAGGGCTGTCTTGTGCATTGTAGGATGTTTATCAGCATCCCAGGCTTCTACCCACTAGATGTCAATAGAACCCTCTCCCCATCTCTGACAACAAAAACCTATGTCCAGTTATTGACAAATGTCTCTAGGGGGCAAAATCCCCCTCCCCACTGAGAACCACTGCTAAAGATGAAACGGCTAACATAAGAATAAAAATAACAGAGCTTCCATAATTTGGTAATGGCTCCTAATCATTCAGAACTATTTTAAAACATTCATTAAAATGTCAGTCATTTAGATAAGTGACCTGGAAGATAAAATAGTGGAAATAACTACTGCAGAGCAGAATAAAGAAAAAAGAATGAAAAGAACTGAGGACAGTCTCAGAGACCTCTGGGACAACATTAAATGCACCAACATTCAAATTATAGGGGTTCCAGAAGAAGAAGAGAAAAAGAAAGGGACTGATAAAATATTTGAAGAGATTATAGTAGAAAACTTCCCTAATATGGGAAAGGAAATAGTTAATCAAGTCCAGGAAGCACAGAGAGTCCCATACAGGATAAATCCAAGGAGAAACACACCAAGACACATATTAATCAAACTGTCAAAAATTAAATACAAAGAAAGCATATTAAAAGCAGCAAGGGAAAAACAACAAATAACACACAAGGGAATCCCCAGAAGGTGAACAGTTGATCTTTCAGCAGAAACTCTGCAAGCCAGAAAGGACTGGCAGGACATATTTAAAGTGATAAAGGAGAAAAACCTGCAACCAAGATTACTCTACCCAGCAAGGATATCATTCAGATTTGATGGAGAAATTAAAAACTTTACAGACCAACAAAAGCTGAGAGTTCAGCACCACCAAACCAGCTTTACAACAAATGCTAAAGGAATTTCTCTAGGGAAGAAACACAAGAGAAGGAAAAGACCTACAATAATGAACCCAAAACAATTAAGAAAATGGGAATAGGAACATACATATTGATAATTACCTTAAATGTAAATGTACTAAATGCTCCCACCAAAAGACACAGATTGACTGAATGGATACAAAAACAAGACCCATATATACGCTGTCTAGAAGAGACCCACTTCAGACCTAGAGACACATACAGACTGAAGGTGAGGGGATGGAAAAAATATTCCATGCAAATGGAAACCAAAAGAAAGCTGGAGTAGCAATTCTCATATCAGACAAAATAGACTTTAAAATAAAGATTAGGGCTTCCCTGGTGGCACAGTGGTTGAGAATCTGCCTGTTAATGCAAGGGACATGGGTTCGAGCCCTGGTCTGGGAGGATCCCACATGCTGTAGAGCAACTAAGCCCATGCACCACAACTACTGAGCCTGCGTGTCTGGAGCCTGTGCTCCACAACAAGAGAGTCCCGCACACCGTGATGAAGAGTGGCCCCTACTTGCCACAACTAGAGAAAGCCCTCGCACAGAAATGAAGACTCAACAGAGCAAAAATAAATAAAATAAATTAATTTAAAATAAAGACTAATAGAAGAGACAAAGAAAGACACTACATAATGATCAAGGGATCAATCCAAGAAGAAGATATAACAATTGTAAATATTTATGCACCCAGCATAGGAGCACCTCAATACATAAGGCAAATACTAACAGCCATAAAAGGGGAAATCGACAGTAAGACATTCATAGTACGGGACTTTAACACCCCGCTTTCACCAATGGACAGATCATCCAAAATGAAAATAAATAAGAAAACACAAGCTTTAAATGATACATTAAATAAGATGGACGTAATTGATATTTATAGGATATTCCATCCAAAAACAACAGAATACATATGTTTCTCAAGTGCTCATGGAACATTCTCCAGGATAGACAATATCTTGGGTCACAAATCTAGCCTCAGTAAATTTAAGAAAATTAAAATGGTATCAAGTATCTTTTCCTACCACAATGCTATGAGACTACATATCAATTACAGGAAAAGATCTGTAAAAAATACAAACACATGGAGGCTTAACAATACACTACTTAATAACGAAGTGATAACTGAAGAAATCAAAGGGGAAATCAAAAAATACCTAGAAACAAATGACAATGGAGACACAATGACCCAAAACCTATGAGATGCAGCAAAAGCAGTTCTAAGAGGGAAGTTTATAGCAATACAATCCTACCTTAAGAAACAAGAAACATCACGAATAAACAACCTAACCTTGCACCTAAAGCAATCAGGGAAAGAAGAACAAAAAAACCCTAAAGTTAGCAGAAGGAAATAAATCATAAAGATCAGACCAGAAAGAAATGAAAAAGAAATGAAGGAAACAATAGCAAAGATCATTAAAACTAAAAGCTGGTTCCTTGAGAAGACAAAAAAATATTGATAAACCATTAACCAGACTCAACAAGAAAAAAAGGGAGAAAACTCAAATCAATAGAATTAGAAATGAAAAAGGAGAAGGAACAGGTGACACCGCAGAAATGGAAAGGATCATGAGAGATTACTACAAGCAACTCTATGCCAATAAAATGGACAACCTGGAAGAAATGAACAAATTCTTAGAAATGCACAACTTGCCAAGACTGAATCAGGAAGAAATAGAAATTATGAACAGACCAATCACAGGCACTGAAATTGAAACTGTGATTAAAAACCTTCCAAAAAACAGAAGCCGAGGGCCAGATGGATTCACAGGCGAATTCTATCAAACATTTAGAGAAGAGCTAACACCTATACTTCTCAAACTCTTCCAAAATATAACAGAGGGAGGAACACTCCCAAACTCATTCTACGAGGCCACCATCACCCTGACACCAAAACCAGACAAGGATGTCACAAAGAAAGAAAACTACAGGCCCATATCACTGATGAATATAGATGTAAAAATCCTCAACCAAATACTAGCAAACAGAATCCAACAGCACATTAAAAGGATCATACATAATATCAAATGGGGTTTATTCCAGGAATGCAAGGATTCATCAATATACGCAAATCAATCAACGTGACACACCGTATTAACAAACTGAAGGAGAAAAACCATATGGTAATCTCAAGAGATGCAGAGAAATCTTTTGACAAAATTCAATACTCATTTATGAAAATAATCCTGCAGAAACTAGGCATAGAGGGAATTTTCCTCAACATAATAAAGGCAATATATGAAAAACCCACAGCCAACATTGTCCTCAATGGTGAAAAACTGAAACCATTTCCACTAAGATCAGGAACAAGACAAGGTTGCCCACTCTCACCACTCTTACTCAACATAGATTTGGAAGTTTTAGCCACAGCAACCAGAGAAGGAAAGGAAATAAAAGGAATCCAAATCGGAAAAGAAGAAGTAAAGCTGTCACTGTTTGCAGATGACATGATACTATACATAGAGAATCCTAAAGATGCTACCAGAAAACAACTAGAGCTAATCAATGAATTTGGTAAAGTAGCAGGGTACAATATTAATGCACAGAAATCTCTGGCATTCCTATACACTAACGATGAAAAATCTGAAAGTGAAATCAAGACAACACTCCCAATTACCATTGCAACAAAAAGAATAAAATATCTAGGAATAAGCCTACCTAAGGAGACAAAAGACCTGTATGCAGAAAATTATAAGACACTGATGAAAGTAATTAAAGATGATACAAATAGATGGATAAATATACCATGATCTTGGATTGGAAGAATCAACATTGTGAAAATGACTCTACTACCCAAAGCAGTCTACAGATTCAATGAAATCCCTGTCAAACTACCACTGGCATTTTTCACAGAACTAGAACAAAAAAAATCACAATTTATATGGAAACACAAAAGACCCTGAATAGCCAAAGCAATCTTGAGAATGAAAAGCAGAGCTGGAGGAATCATGCTCCCTGACTTCAGACTATACTACAAAGCTACAG
This sequence comes from Leucopleurus acutus, assembly GCF_964270905.1. Taxonomy (NCBI): domain Eukaryota; kingdom Metazoa; phylum Chordata; class Mammalia; order Artiodactyla; family Delphinidae; genus Leucopleurus; species Leucopleurus acutus. Next base: position 81,055,024 of record NC_139148.1, read on the forward strand.
TAATCAAGACAGTATGGTACTGGCAGAAAAACAGAAAGATAGATCAATGGAACAGGATAGAAAGCCCAGAGATAAACCCACACACATATGGTCACCTTATCTTCGATAAAGGAGGCAGGAATGTACAGTGGAGAAAGGACAACCTCTTCAATAAGTGGTGCTGGGAAAACTGGACAGATACATGTAACAGTATGAGATTAGATCACTCCCTAACACCATACACAAAAATAAGCTCAAAATGGATTAAAGACCTAAATGTAAGGCCAGAAACTATCAAACTCTTAGAGGAAAACATAGGCAGAACACTCTATGACATAAATCACAGCAAAATCCTTTGAGACCCACCTCCTAGAGAAATGGAAATAAAAACAAAAATAAACAAATAGGACCTAATGAAACTTAAAAGCTTTTGCAGAGCGAAGGAAACTATCAACAAGACCAAAAGAGAACCCTCAGAATGGGAGAAAATAATTGCAAATGAAGCAACTGACAACGGATTAATCTCCAAAATTTACAAGCGGCTCATACAGCTCAATAACAAAAAAACAAACAACCCAATCCAAAAATGGGCAGAAGACCTAAATAGACATTTTTCCAAAGAAGATATACCGACTGCCAACAAACACATGAAAGAATGCTCAGCATCATTAATCATTAGAGAAATGCAAATCAAAACTACAATGAGATATCATCTCACACCAGTCAGAATGGCCATCATCAAAAAATCTAGAAACAGTAAATGCTGGAGAGAGTGTGGTGAAAAGGGAACACTCTTGCACTGCTGGTGGGAATGTGAATTGGTACAGCCACTACAGAGAACAGTATGGAGGTTCCTTAAAAAACTACAAATAGAACTACCATATGACCCAGCAATCCTACTACTGGGCATATATCCTGAGAAAACCATAATTCAAAAAGAGTTATGTACCAAAATATTCATTGCAGCTCTATTTACAATAGCCCAGAGGTGGAAACAACCTATGTGTCCATCATTGGATGAATGGATAAAGAAGATGTGGCACATATATACAATGGAATATTACTCAGCCATAAAAAGAAATGAAATTGAGCTATTTGTAATGACGTGGATAGACCTAGAGTCTGTCATACAGAGTGAAGGAAGTCAGAAAGAGAAAGACAAATACCATATGCTAACACATATATAGGGAATTTAAGTAAAAAAAAATAGGTCATGAAGAACCTAGGGGTAAGACGGGAATAAAGACACAGACCTACTAGAGAATGGACTTGAGGGTATGGGGAGGGGGAAGGGTAAGCTGTGACAAAGAGAGAGAGTGACATGGACATATATACACTACCAAACGTAAAATAGATAGCTAGTGGGAAGCAGCCGCATAGCACAGGGAGATCAGCTTGGTGGTTTGTGACCACCTAGAGGGGTGAGATAGGGAGGGTGGGAGGGAGGGAGTTGCAAGAGGGAAGAGATATAGGAACATATGTATATGTATAACTGATTCACTTTGTTATAAAGCAGAAACTAACACACCATTGTAAAGAAATTATACTCCAAGAAAGTTGTTAAAAAAAGGAAAAAAATTCAGTCATTTATATATCAATTATACTAAAATTGTGTTTGTTTTAAATTTAGAAGTTTTGCAGTGTTGCTTACACTTTCATTGTTCTTTCTGTGTAGCAACAGTCAATTCTGAGTGTGAAATGTCACGTTTTTCCCATGGACACATAAAAGGTTTTGTGTGATAGTTAGATAGTAATGGCACTAAAGCTTTCCAACAGAAGGTTAGTGGTGAAGACTATTGAAATCTGGTTTCCAGCTTACCTCTAGCTCTCTGAGGAATACAAAGAAGTCATTCGTTTCACTCTCTCTCACTCTACCATCCTAAGACTATATAACATGCCTTCTTCTTACTGACATGCTTTACTGATACAGCATCAATTTCTGAAAAATCAATAATACATGATCATTACTGGAAATCCAGAGTATACTCCTTGAATAATTGTAAGCTAACAGGGCCTGAAGCTTGGTGGGAAATTACACATAGGTATGCTTATTATGCTTCAATAAGTTTTTTTTTTTCAAATCCACAATTCTAATATCTAAATTTTATCTGAGACCTTTTTAACGGCACTCATAGAACTCAGTCATTAATGGTGTACTGAATTTGGAATTAACCTACCAACTTTCACTCATACCACAGTGTAACTGTGAACTCATCTTCTCGCCTCCTTAGTCGTGAAAAAGAAAATACATTCATGGTCATTTATTTTTGGATTTCTATCACTTTAGGAAAGAGTATCTCACTTCAAGGAGTATATTAGTTATCTATTAGATGCACAATAGATTACCCCTAAATTTAGCAGCTTAAAGTAATGAAAATGTTTATTGTTGCACACAGTTTCTATGGGTTAGGAATTTGGGAGGGGTTTAACTGGGTCTTTCTGGCTCAAGATGTCTCGTGAATCTGTGTTCAATATGTCAACTGGGGTTGCAGTCTATTGAAGGCTTGATGAGGACTGGAGATCCTCTTCCAAGATGGCTTCCTCACATGGCTGGCAAATCAATTCTAGCTGTGAATGAGAAGCTTTAGTTCTTCTCCACTTGGACCTCTTTTAAGACCACTAGGATATCCCCATGATATGACAACTGGATTCTTTAGAATGAATGATCCCAGAGAGAGCAAGATAGAAGCCACAATACCTGTTTTGATCCTATGGTCAGATGTCACACTCCATCATTTCTGCAGTATCCTATTGGTTACACAGTATGTTACACCTCGTCCTCTGAAAAACTGACACCAAGATGGATTCAAACATGTAAGAAATTTATCAAGGGAAATGCCCCTTAGAAAAAATGGGAAGACAGCTGGTAGAGGCTGAGAGAACTGACAGTCCATAGGAACACTGACAGACTATGGAAGTCTGACTCTTGGTTAAGAAAAGAGGAAAGGAAGGAAAGGAGGTCAGGCAGAAGCATCTTCAACTGTAGTGCAGTTCTAAGGAAAGTTTGGCAAAGCTGTCAAGAAATCTTGAAACCAAAGCATCCCATTAGAAGTGACCCACATCTCCCAGGGACAGGAGTACTTTGTTTTCTCAGCTGCACTCAGTCATTGGCTAGGATCAGCTCATGGGAAGCATGGCTTTGGCTTAAACATGGTGATGGACTTCCAGACACAGTAGATGGAGCTCTCAATCTATAATGCACCCTGTAGCAAGAGGTCTACTAGATGTATTCTCGGCTACCACAGTCAACCTCTTGCCCCACACAGCTCTACTCTTCCACACAATTCTGAGAAGCAGCTCATCTATGCTTCATATGTGTCTCTATCTGAGGGGAAATTTAGAATACTGAGGCTAGTGAGATGAACTACAGCATCCGACTTTGCAGTTGATCTTGAGGCCACATCTGAACCTCATCCTCTCCCTCTTCCATTCTAAATTGCCTTCCCCGTTGGATACCACTTTGGTAGGTCTTAGTGATAGGATCCAAACCTTCATTCTCAAGGGGTCTGAACTCTTGATGATCATGTTCTCCTCAGCCTTCGGTTTCTGGGCTTGTCCCCTCGGAGTTACGATGGGTCAAGGATGTGAAAGGAGGCACTCAGTGGGTCAGCTGGTTTCTTCATACATTCCTCTTGGTACCCGTGTATAAAAGAAGCTCTGCTGTTTAAGCTCAATGACACCTGCCAACATAAGTGACTCCTCTTCTTGCCTCCTATTTCCTGGGTGCTAGTAAATGTGTCCTGGAAGCAGCTGCAACTTGTAGTTCACTGGAACTTTTACTGTGTGCACTGGCAAGAGAATGCCCTCTTTGGTGGCCAGGGTCTCCAAACCTGCAGAGCCTAGAGTTGTGGGGACAAGAATCACAAAATTCCCTAGTAGGTCATTGGAAGTGATGGTAAGTGAGGCCACTCCTGATTCTGTCCTTTGGTTCTGGGACCCATGTATTTTTCCTACTGGGGACATAAAACCATACATGGGTTTCTGATTTAATGAATACACTGCATCTTGAAGGATGGCACCCCCTTCTTTCAAAGTTTTGCCTTAGATTTCATGCTTCAGTTACACCTTCATAAACTCAGTCCGTAATTCTATGAGTTTAGCTACTTCTGGATAGTGTGGTATGTTGATCACACTATTGCACCTCTTTCATTGCGAAGTGAGTCCTCTGGTCAGATGCTATGGTATATGGGATTTTTTGCCTATGAACAGGTATTCTGCAAACTCCTAAGTGGTGGTGCAGGCTGAGGCTCTGAGAGCAAGAAAAGCAGACCCATACCCAGAATAGCTACCTATTCCTTTGAAGATGAACTGCTGGTCCTTCCAGGATGGAAGGAGCCAAATGTATTCAATTTGGTTTCCTTAAGATATAGTGCCCTACAGGGGTTTCAGTGTTGGTTCCTACTACTGACTGGTTGGACGTTCAGAGGCCATGGTAGCTAGATTAGGTTTGGTAAGTCGGTGTCCATGCTATTAGGTCCATGTGCAGTTTCTGCCACTGTGGCCTCTATGTCGATATGCCCATTGTGCCAGTTCTGAGTTGGCTGATGATGAAGGCTGGTTAATATCAACTGGTATAGTCATTTTGAGTATTTGGTTGTTCACTGCCTCTCTGTGACAGATGTTTTCTGGTGAGCATTATTGTGTGATTAAGAAATCTTTACACTCTGTTTTTTCACCTATATATTCATCCATCTACTTCTATTAACCAAATTCAAAACTCACTGTGAGTAAAACTTCCTTGGCTGCCCACCTAACATTGCTGGTTGTTATGGTAATTGTGGTCTCCTGGCTTTTGGCAGTTAAGCCCTGCCCCACTTTGTCGCTTCAGGGCCCTACCATCCTCATGGATATTAACCAGCCCAGCTCTGTGACCACTTCTCCTAGTATCATCCCTGGTCTGCACAGGATAGCCACCATTAAACTTCTTAGTGCTGTTGGTGCCCCCTCTCCATCATAGTCCTGGTGACCTTGGTGAATGGTGTGTCTTCTGGGCCATTCTATGGGACATCATCCTCAGGTCGGTCCTTTGGCCTATCGGAATATAGTTATTTCAGTCTGCCCATCTCCCTAAGACTTTGTATTTCTTCCTCTATTTTATGCCAGGGTACCTCAGTCATCTCCACTTCTTCATCATTGGCCATTGCTTTCTCCATGCTTCTAAGAACCACCATCAGAAAAGAAGTCTCCTCACTCCCAGGGATATTTGCTAGGATATTATAACCCATGTCCCAAGGAATTTCCCACAAGTTAATTCTTGCATATCCAGGCTTCCAGCGTCTTTGGATAAAACACTCTCAAAGTCCTATCCCAGGAGTACTCACTGGATCTTGCAGTACATACCAGGTAAATTTTGCAACTCTTTATAACATCTTTTTCTTTGAAGGCCCAGCACGTTCTCAGCTGGCTTATGCTGGGATTGAATCTGTTATCATCCTGACACTCAGGAGTGGAGATGCAGGCAGTTTCCGAGAAGGGTCACCTATTGCTTTGTGGAAAATAGTTCTCATCACCATTCTCTAGCACAGAGGAAGTGCTAGGTCTTACTGAAGAAGGCTGAGCCATGTCTGCAGGCCCACAGAATCTAGTAGGGAGTGACTGACTGTCGAACCAACATCATTAGAGGCATATATTCAGATATGTCTGTTTCAAGGTTCAGAGATTTCAGGTTTTTTCCTACCAAGGTCTTGACTTTTACATACATAACTGACCTGCCTTCAATGAAAGTTCTGTGACCACAATTAGATCTTTAGCCTGCCACTCAGCTGTGTCTCCCCTTCTACTGTAAGAGCTAAGTACTTGAAAATGACCACAGAGGCCCTATGGCTATAACACTTGGCCATTAACCACTTGTTAATGGCCCTTAGTCTCTTATTATCCTTTTGCAGGGTGTCAATATGACTTAACATTAACCAGCCAGCTCTGCTGTCTTTGTAGGCGTTTGCTCTGGTGTGAATATTTGTGTTCCCCCCAAATGCATGTTGAAATCCATATGCCCAATATTATGGAGGTGTGGTCTTTCTTTGGGAGGTGATTAGGTCATGAGGGTGGAGCCCTCAAGAATAAGATTAATATCCTTATGAAAGAGGCCCAAGAGCACGGTCTTGCCCCTTTTGCCATGTGAGGATACAATGAGAAATCTGCAACCTGGAATAGGGCCCTTGCCTTACCATGCTGGCACTCTGGTCTTGGGCTCGCAGCTTCCAGAACTGTGAGAACTAAATTTCTGTTGTTTAAAAGCTACTCAGTCTGTGGTACTTTGTTATAGCAGCAGAAATAGACTAAGACAACATTGTTTGCTCTGTAATTTTCAAATGCTTACACCATTGCACCTGCCATTGCATTCTTCTCCATTGGGATATTTTCTTAAGCCAATCATGGTAAAATACTTAGTAATTTAGTCACCATCTTGTCCCAGTGACTATATGTGATCTGCCTACTAACCAGTTGCTCTCTTTGCTCCCAAGATGGTAGATAAGACAGTTCCAAATCCTTACCTTACTACTTGCTTACTTGGACCACTCCTGGTCCCACTTTTGCTAGTTGGATCCTTTGAGAAGCAAATGCCAAAACACAAAACAGGATTGCATGTGAAATAAATTTTATTAGGATAGGTGTCTGTGAGGGAAAATGAGGAAAGAGCTAGGGGAGGTTCAGAGAGCCATTAAACTATTATCCCCTTCCCTCCATGCTATTATATTTCTGAGCTCATCCCTTGGATCTGGGTCAACAATGTACTGCCTTCAGGCCAAATCCAGTCTGTGGTCTGTTTTTATACAACCCAAGAGCTAAGAATGCTTTTTACATTATTAAACGGTTGAAAAAAAAATTTAGTTACATGTGAAGTTATATAAAGTTAAAATTTCAGTGTCCATAAATAGTTTTATTGGAACTATTCATTTTCATATTGCCTATGGCTGCTTTCATTTTATAGGCAGAGTTGAGTAGTGACACAGACTGTGTGGTCATTAACCTAAAATATTTACTATCTGCTCCTTTATGGAAAAAAAAAATTGCCAATTCCTGGACTAGATATTCTTTCGTTGGGTCACTTGGTTCCAGCAACACTGGCTGTTCTTCTAATACTCTTGTCTCAGGGCCTGGCTGTCCCTTCTGCTTGGAATACTCTTCATCCAGATATCAGCATGGCTCCCTCCCTCACCACCTTTTAGGCCTTTGGTCAAATGCCACCTTCTCATTGAGACCTACCCTGACCATTTTATTTAAAATGGAAATCTGCCCACCATTTTATTTAAAATGGAAATCTGTGTTCACTTACAATCCCCCTTGCCCTACTCCTTTTTTCCATAACACTTATCTTCTAAGCTACTAGTAATTAACTTATTTATTATGTTTGCTTTTATTGCCCATATCTCCTCACTGGAATGTAAACACCATGAGGCAGAAATCTTTGTTTTGTTCACTGATACATCCTTAGCTCCTAGAAGAATGTCTGGAATGCAGTAAGTGCTCAATAAATATTTGATGAATGAAAGGAGAATAAAAAGGAGTCTGGCAAAGCTAGTCAGACTCAGCAACTGGCAAAGCTAGTCAGACTCAGCAACAGGCCTGAGATTTAGAGAGAAGTAGTATTACTGGTATACCAGGGAGCCCTCCTTTTAAAGATGAGACAACTGAGGCAGAGGAAGTTCTTAGAAATCACATCCCCAGCAATTTTAGTCTGAAAATACTAATTTAATATTCCTTTTCATCTTACATTTACTTTAAAATATTCAGGTAAGTTAGATTTGAGAGGATTTTCCTGAACCAAGTTGCATTCCTTAGTCCTTCAGTGCAGTCAGTTAATGTGAGTAGAGCAGTTACAGAAAGTCTTTTAATAAACAATGCACATACCAGCCACACCTCTGTGATTTCAACATTCAAAATTCTTTCCTTTGACTGAAGACATACTGAGTAGTACTTTCAAAGTGCACATATTCTAGGGGATAATAACATTAAACATTTATTAGTTGCACAAAATTTATTGTGAATTAGTTTTTCTTCCTAGTACCATTCTCAGAACTGGGCACTGAGAAAAGGAAATTTTGATGGTTAAAATGGGGTGAGTGCAGGTGGGGGATAGTGCAGGCAAAATTTTATGGAATCTGGACCACTTATTGTGGAGAGAAGCTTGAAAGATGTACTTTGTTTGGTTCCAGACAATCAGGACACCTTAATAAATAAGGACAATGGGTACTTGGAAGTAAAGACACCAGGAAGGGAAGGTGATTGAAAAGGGACTACAAAGGCCACAGGTCTACCATGTCTTTTGGGTTTTCTATTGTTGACCAAACACTGTGAATGATAATCTTTCAATAAACTATTTTCAGGCAGAAAAGGATAAACTATTTCTAGTAGTCTCCCTCCATGTTGGGTGAAGATTTGCTCAGATGTGAATAGAAGTATGGTCAGGTTAGACAGCTGGGTTCAAATTCCTATGTTGTTACTGACTATCTATATGACCTTGAAGCATATGATACTCCTGAATGTCTGTGAGCCTCAGTTGTCTCATCTATAAAATTGGAATATAAATACCTAACTTGGAGGGTTGTTGTGAGTATTAGATGAGATAATAAATGCTTATAAAACACTTGGCACATAGCACATGTATTTTGGTGGTTGAGTGTTGAAAACCATATGGGTTCAAATTCTGTGTCTTCCATTTAGATGCTGTAATGAACTTGGGGAGGTTTCCTAACCTCTCAGCCTTAGTTTCCTCATCTGAAAAATGGAGATAGAAATACTACTTAAATTTATTATTTGTTTAAGGATTAACTGAGATAATGTATTGAAACCTTTAGTATAATGCCTGACACATAGTACATGCTTGATAAATATTGGCAGTTATTTGATGCTTTAAAAAAGATAGCTGCTATTAGTTTCCTCAACATCATTATAGGGTCCTTCTGGGTTACTCCTGGAGTCAATAAACCAAGATGGTCAAACAAGAATAAATTTATAAAGTTCCACAAACTAAGAGGGAGAATTAAATTATTTCAATGAGAGGTGCCTTACCTGCTAAATTTATATTGCAGCTATCAGCTTACATGTAATCTTAATGATGGTGTCACTTTAATAGGGCACACAGTTCTCTGTCTATACAGATGCTATATAGCTGTTCAATAAGAAACATACTCTAGTTATTTTAAAATAGTATTGAACTATGAGTCAGAAACCATGGTGCTGGCCCTAGCTCTATCACTTATTAGTTATGAAATCTTTTACAAGTCAGATAACATCTCTGAGCTTGTCTCCTCATTTATAAAAGAGAAAACAATTATCCTTGTCCTACCTAAGATCACGTGAAGTGTTTGTGAAACCACTCTGAGGATGTAAGATAATGTCTAAAGTGCTATAAATATAGTGCATAACCTTGAGAAAAATAGGCAATGAGAAAGAAAATAAATAGCACAGGGAGATCAGCTCAGTGCTTTGTGACCACCTAGAGGGGTAGGATAGGGAGGGTGGGAGGGAGGGAGACGCAAGAGGGAGGATATATGGGGATATATGTATACATATAGCTGATTCACTTTCTTATACAGCAGAAACTAACTCACCATTGTAAAGCAATTATACTCCAATAAAGATGTCAAAAACATTTTTAAAAAGAACATTATTTTATATGTCAGTGCAATAAAGCAAACTCTAGATACATTTGGAATTCATATCTTCCAGCTTCTAAAGCACTGAAATTTGAGAATTTTGTTTTCCACTATTTACAAAACTCAGTTTTCGCTTCTGAATTCCACTGAGAAAGAGATTGTTGCAACAATAAAATGGCTTTTCTGGCCTCTCTCTTCTGTGAGTCACATCTAAATATCAGAGACAAAACAAAAACAAAAACAAAAACACACATGCAGCTTTTCTGTGGAACTAATGTTTGTGAAAAACAGCTTCTGCGTGTGATGTGTGGCAAATATGAACTTGAAAAGTCAAGGAAAGAATCAGGATTAGGTGCCACTGGCTGTTTGCCTTCTTCTCAGGGTGACTGCACCAACTGAGTTTTATTCTCCATCACCTTAACACCTTTGATCTTAAACTGGTCTACCATGAGCTTGCAGCCCACACAAAATGCCTCTAGCAATTTCCTTATGCAACACATTGTCCATTTTTTTTCTCCCTTGACCATAAAAAGGATTTCCCAAGTGACACTATTACTAGAGCCCACCTTTCAAACATAAAGAAAACATATGTTTTTCTAGGAACTAGAATTTGTATGAAATTAAAATGTGTTATATAGGAAGATCAGTTGTTTAGCTAGACAAATACAGACCCAAGTTTCTCTTGAAGCAAGTGACATTTGATGCCTGATGCCATTTTCATAGACTCTGCCTATCATTGTCTGAAGATTGGCAATTCAAAACCAAGTACAAATGAAACCCATCTCCACTCTGCCATTGGCAGGCAATGGCAGGTGTCTCTCTGACAGGTGTCATCCCGCCCTTCCTATATAATGATATTTCTTGTTCCTTCTGGGCATTTTGCCTCTGGCATCTTCCTCCAGTAACTTCTCGTTTCCTTCTATGGCCAGTTTTTTGAAAACTGTATTATTTCTGATCAGCTTCTTTTTCTGAGGGCAGAGTAGGGGAAGAGTGACCTGTAGGAATAGCATTTTTATAAGGTCAACAATGGACTACAGGAGACAGTGTCTCTGTCCGGACTTGAAGAGAAAGGCACTGATGGGAATAAGAGAAATACACCCCTATACCTTTAAAAGTAAGTTCCTCTCTAATAAGGAAGTGGTAGCCAGGTTTTCTGACTGCTATAAGTCTCTAAATTTTGTTTCCCTGGGGTTTGTTTCTTGTGGGAACAGACTAAAACCTCCCCTTGCCATTTCCAAAATAACCATGTTGTTTGGGACAAAAGGCAGGACATGTGGAAGCAACCACTGGTGTTTCTTAATCTAGGTTCATTGGCACTGCTGTAAGTAGAAATCCCTGTGTGAGTCCGATTGCAGTATTGTAATTTTGCATAGTTTTTTTTTTTTTTTTAGTAGCTACATAAGTATTTAAATGGGAAAATCAGAGAGGGCATACCAGGCATTGTATCTTACCATCTTAACCTGGCATTAACAATTAGTTAAGTGTCCCTTTCCTCTTTTTCCCTGATACTGTTTACTTTTTAGAAATTATGGTGCTTATTAACACCCATTCTGTATTTCCCCTGGGGTACTCTGTGTTCAATCCTGAAAAGACTAGATCCTGTCATGTGAGCAGCTGCTTACAGGTATACGACCACTCTCAGCCACTTTTATTTACCTTGGAGATTATCACCACTTTCTAAAGAATAAGGACAAAGGTTATTGGACTTTACGTTCAGTAATTTGACCTCTTACTTATAAGATCCATGAGAACGGGCACCCTGTACTTCTTGCTCATCACGGTTTTGCCAACATTAGCATAGTGTCTGACATATAATGGACACTTAATAAATGTATTGACTGAATTTTGTTTCTGAAGAATGTGACTCAAGTCCCAATATTGTAGTGAGGCTAGGCTCTACAACCGGTGTGTATTTCTGAAAAAATGATATATAGAGGGCTTCCCTGGTGGTGCAGTGGTTGAGAGTCCGCCTGCCGATGCAGGGGACACGGGTTCATGCCCCGGTCCGGGAAGATCCCACATGCCGCGGAGCGGCTGGGCCCGTGAGCCACGGCCGCTGAGCCTGCGTGTCAGGAGCCTGTGCTCCGTAACGGGAGAGGCCACAACAGTGAGAGGCCCGTGTACCACAAAAAAAAAAAAAAAAAAAAAAAAGATATATAGAAAAATAAGTTCTTATAAAACGCTAGAATGCAGGTGTGTGTGTGTGTGTGTGTGTGTGTGTGTGTGTGTGTGTGTGTGTATCTATATACCTTTATCTCTATATCTATCTTCCTTTCCAAATAATTTCTTTTTTTAGAAGTCTCAGGTCAGTGAAATTGAGAAGCAGGACCATATAATTAGACAACTTAGCTTCATTTTACTGTTCCACTCTTTTCAAAAGTTTGTTCCTGTGATTTGAGACCTGCCTTAGCCTACATTACCCCCAAAACCAAAACCTGTGTGCCATGGGCTTTGTGCAGATAGTTTATTTTTGGAAGAGATTCTAAGGAAGAGGAGTGGTAGACTGGGGATGAGTGAAATGTGGTATCTTGTTTCAAAGAAAAGCAGGATGAACATAGAACAGAATATGTAGAACAGCATTTACTTATTAAAGTAGATCTGGGGATAGTGGAGTAAATAGAGTACATAAATATATTCAGAGTGACCAAAGTAAAGAAGTTGGTTTTGCTATTGGTAAACAGCATTGGTTATGGGGAAAGAGGCTAAAACATGGAATAAAGTGTCTGTGGACAAAAAATGTTGCCTGCCACTCCAGTAAACAACAAATGTTGCCACCATCAAGCCATCAGCCATTGCAGCCACACATACCCCATTCCCCACCAGGCTATGCCCTGAGACAAGTGTTATGATTTAATTTTCTTGATAGAACTTATTATTCTCCACTCAGTTCATCCTTTACTTCATCTCTCCTCCTCCACACCATCTTTCTCCTATAACACAGACACAGACACACAGACACACACAGACACACACACACACACACACACATAATTTTGCAGGTGCTCATGAAAACTGAATTAAAAGGCAAGTCCATTTCCCATGAGGAGATCACTACTTGATCTCCCTTGAGTCAGTCTGAGTTGTGTTCCATGTCAGAACGTGGGGGATTATCTTAATTCGGTTGTTAATTAGATTACCTTCCAAATTTTAAGGCCGAAATTTTTGCTTTGTTCTATACTTTAAGTCAGTAAAGTATGGGTGCATTTTCAAATCTTGTCCAAGACTTAGAGAATTTATTCCCATTATTTTGAGTAACACTTTTTGAATGATGTGTAAAATTTCAACAACTGAGTCCAACAAACTTTTAATAATGCCTACTATGATCCATGAACTAACCTAGGTGGAGGGGCAATAAATTAAGTATGGTCTCTGTTCTTTAGGATGTTCAGATAAACCAATAACCAATGAATGTGTTGTGAGTCAAGGAATAAAAACAAGTCTGGTTTTAAGGTTTCTAATTTGGGTTACTCTGTGGATAGAGATTTCATTAAGATATGTAGTTGTCTTAATCTGTTTAGGCTACTATAACAAAATACGAGAGACTGAGTAACTAATAAAAAACAGAAATTTATTACTCTCAGTTCTCGAGGCTGAAAATCCAAGACACAGACAATGGCAGATTCAGTGTCTGGTGAGGACCCACTTCCTGGTTCATAGACTGTGTCTTCTAGCTGAAACCTCACATGGCGAGGAGCTTTCTCTCTAAAGTGTCTTTTATAAGGGCACTAATCCCATTCATGAGAGTTCTGCTGTCATGACCTAATGACCTCTCAAAGTTACCACCTCTAATACCATCATCTTGGAGGTTAGGATTTCAACATATGAATTTTAGAGGGACACAAACATTCAGTCTACATCAGGAGTAAAGAGGAGAAGATTTGTTAACAAATATAATGTGTTTGGTTTTGGACTAATTTTGAAGTACTGGCTAGACAGGCAAGGATGTCCAACTTTTTGGTATTGGTAGATGTGGATCCAGTCTTGTATTTCACAGAGAAATTTAGAACTTAGAGATTTAGGAGTCATTGGCATATAGATGATATATACCAGTTATAGGCATGGGTGACAGGTCCCAGAGAGATATATAGAATCAGAGAGAAGAGGCCAGAGTATGGACCCTCGGGCAGTAAGAGAAAGAAGAATAAATGGAGGAGACCAAGGAATCTATTACAGATGTATGAGGAAAACCTTGACCTAGTGGTCTCATGGAAGCCAATTGAAAGTTTTTCTCAAAGAGCAAGTTCAACAAGATAAAATATCAATGAGAGGGATAAAATAGGGAGAGAACTAAAAAGAGATCATTTAATTTGAATGCTAGATTAATGGTTTGGGTAGAGTTGTGAAGGTGGTGGTCAAATTCCTGTGGGTTGACAAGTGAGTGAGAGGTAGGCTTCTCCTTGCAAAAGCTTGGTGGTTATGATAAAAAGAACTGTGACAAAGAAATAAAGTTGAAGAAAAATTCTGTTGTTATTGTCTCTTGTTTTGTTTTCTTTTAGGGTAAAGATACTTGAGCATGTTTGAATTCAGAGGAAAAAGAGACAGAAAAGAGGAAAATAAAGAAAAAATAAATCTGTAGTGTGGGGGAGAAGATGAGATTAGGAGTAAGGTGAAGAAGTTTATCTTGGTAAAACAAGGAGACATTATCTACTGGGACAGGGAAGAAGATACGGTTTTCAATGACTTTAGTAATCAACAGAAGTGTAGAGAAAGTTGGTATAAGCCCATACGTGATTATCTCTCTTTTCTTTTTGTATCAGCAGGCAGGCATGAGATAATAAGAACTTGGCCTAGTAAATAGGTTTTTCAATTTTTTAAATTATTTTCTAAAAGTCACTGAGAAAATTTATAACTAAATTTTATTAAGAAAACATAGAAACTCTGGTCTCCTATATGTCAGGTTGTTTCACATTTCAGGAATGTTTTGTCTTGATGTTTGAGAATTTTTTTGAAAGCACAGATTTTCTCAATATTTTGACATAATAGTACTATACCTTAAAGTTACTAAACGGGACTGGATTTGAAGTTCACTATATTTAAAACTTTCATATGTCTTTCAGTAAATGATACTGTTGCATTAGATTTTACCATGGCAATAAACAAAGCATACTTTCTTTATGTTATGCTCTTCATGTGAAAGAAAGGTCCTAATTTACATGGAGAATATGTGGCAAAGAAGGATTTTAATGATACAAGAAAGTCAACATAGGATTTAAAACAACAATTTTTCAGCCAAATCAATTAAAACAAATTCTTTGGTCCTATCAAAACCCCTGTGACAGAATTTCACTAATCTTCCTTCTTAGGTCTCTGATGATTTCTTCTTAAAACTCTTTTATTTGAAAAGCTGTTTTAACAACTTTTTTGTCACCCATTACATGTTTACTGATAATATTTATCAAGCTACTCACAAAACTTTCAAAATGTCTTCCTTCATAATATTTGTTCTTGACAACATAAATCCAACCAATAAATGATTTCTAACATTATTGGACTTTCACATAAATGAAATGTCAGGTGATGCTTCTGGATTTTAACAGGAAAAAGTAGATGGAAAGTTTGGATAGAAATACTACGCATTTGTAGAAAAGAACATTATTACATCAAAATGCATGGCTTTTTTTAAACGTCTTTAATGGAGTATAATTGATTTAAAATGGTGTGTTAGTTTCTGCTGTATAACAAAGTGAGCCAGCTATACGTATACATATATCCCCATACCCCCTCCCTCTTGTGTCTCCCTCCCACCCTCCCTATCCCACCCCTCTAGGTGGTCACAAAGCACTGAACTGATCTCCCTGTGCTATGCAGCTGCTCCCCACTAGCTACCTATTTTACTTTTGATAGTGCATTTATATACATGCCACTCTCTCACTTCATCTCAGCTTATCCTGCCCCCTCCCTATGTCCTCAAGTCCATTCTCTACATCTGCATCTTTACTCCTGTCCTGCTCCTAGTTTCTTCAGAAACTTTCTTTTTTCCTTTTGGATTCCATATATATGTGTTAGCATATGGTATTTGTTTTTCCCTTTTGACTTATTTCACTCTGTCTGACAGACTCCAGATACATCCACCTCAATGCAAATAGCTCAATTTCATTTCTATTTATGGCTGAGTAATATTCCATTATATATATGTGCCATATCTTCTTTATCCATTCATTTGTCGTTGGATGCTTAGGTTGTTTCTGACTTATTTCACTCTGTATGACAGACTCTAGGTCCATCCACCTCACTACAATAACTCAATTTCATTTCTTTTTATGGCTGAGTAATATTCTATTGTATATATGTGCCACATCTTCTTTATCCATTCATCTGTTGATGGACACTTAGGTTGCTTCCATGTCCTGGCTAATGTAAATAGAGCTGCAAAGAATATTGTGGTACATGACTTTTTTTGAATTATGGTTTTCTCAGGGTATATGCCCAGTAGTGGGATTGCTGAATTGTATGGTTGTATGGTAGAAACTATTTCTACTTTTTTAAGGAACCTCCATACTGTTCTCCATAGTGGCTGTATCAATTTACATTCCCACCAACAGTGCAAGAGGGTTCCTTTTTCTCCACAATCTCTCCAGCATTGATTGTTTCTGGACTTTTTGATGATGGCCATACTGACCAGTGTGAGGTAATACTTCATTGTAGTTTTGATTTACATTTCTCTAATGATTAGTGATGTTGAGCATCCTTTCATGTGTTTGTTGGCAATCTGTATATCTTCTTCAGACAAATGTCTACTTAGGTCCTCTGCCCATGTTTGCATTGGGTTATTTGATTTTTTGATATTGAGCTGCATGAGCTGATTGTAAATTTTGGAGATTTGGCTTTGCCAGTTGCTTCATTTGGAAATATTTCTCCCATTCTGAGGGTTGTCTTTTGGTCTTGTTTATGGTTTCCTTTGCTGTGCAAAAGCTTTGAAGTTTCATTAGGTCCCATTTGTTTATTTTTGTTTTTATTTCCATTTCTCTAGGAGGTGCGTCAAAAGGGATCTTGCTGTGATTTATGTCATAGAGGGTTCTGTCTATGTTTTCCTCTAAGAGTTTTATAGTGTCTGTCCTTACATTAAGGTCTTTAATCTATTTTGAGTTTATTTTTGTGTATGGTTCTAGGGAGTTTTCTAATTTCATTCTTTTACATGTAGCTGTCCGGTTTTCCCAGCACCACTTATTGAAGAGGCTGTCTCTTCTCCATTGTATATTCTTGCCTCCTTTATCAAAGATAAGGTGACCATATGTGCTTGGGTTTATCTCTGGGCTTTCTATCCTTATCTATTGATCTTTATTTCTGTTTTTGTGCCAATACCATACTGTCTTGATTAATGTAGCTTTGTAGTATAGTCTGAAGTCAGAGAGCCTGATTCCTCCAGCTCCGTTTTTCTTTCTCAAGATTGCTTTGGAATGTCTTTTTCCATCCCCTCAGTTTCAGTATGTACGTGTCCCTAGGTCTGAAGTGGGTCTCTTGCAGGCAGCATATATACAGGTCTTCTTTTTGTATTCATTCAGCCATTCTATGTCTTTTGGTTGGAGCATTTAATCCATTTACATTTAAGGTAATTATTGATATGTATATTTCTATTACTATTTTCTTAATTGTTTTGGGTTTGTTACTGTAGGTCTTTTCCTTCTCTTGTGTTTCTTGCCTAGAGAAGTTCCTTTAGCATTTGCTGTAAAGCTGGTTTGGTGGTGCTGAATTCTTTTAGCTTTTGCTTGTCTGTAAAGGTTTTAACTTCTCCATCGAATCTGAATGAGATCCTTGCTAGGTAGAGTAATCTTGGTTGTAGCTTTTTCCCTTTCATCACTTTAAATACATCCTGCCACACCCTTCTGGCTTGCAGAGTTTCTGCTGAAACCTCTGTTAACCTTATAGGGATTCCCTTGTATGTTATTTGTTGCTTTTCCCTTGCTGCTTTTAATATTTTTTTCTTTGTATTTAATTTTTGATTGTTTAATTAATATGTGTCTTGGCATGTTTCTCCTTGGATTTATCCTGTATGAGACTCTCTGTGGTTCCTGGACTGGACTGACTATTTCCTTTCCTATATCAGGGAAATTTTCAGCTATAATCTCTTTAAATATTTTCTCAATCCCTATTTTTTCCTCTTCTTCTTCTGTGACCCCTATAATTCGAATGTTCGTTCATTTATTGTTGTCCCAGATGTCTCTGAGACTGTCCTCAATTCTTGTCATTCTTTTCTCTTTACTCTGCTCTGTGGTAGTTATTTCCACTATTTTATCATCCTGGTCACTTATCCGTTCTTCTGCCTCAGTTATTCTGCTATTGATTCCTTCTAGAGAACTTTTAATTTCATTTATTGTATTGTTCATTATTCTTTGTTTGGTCTTTAGTTCTTCTAGGTCCTTGTTAAACGTTTCTTGTATTTTCTCCATTCTATTTCCAAGATTTTGGATCATCTTTACTATCATTACTCTGAATTCTTTTTCAGGTAGACTACCTATTTCCTCTTCATTTGTTTGGTCTGGTGGGTTTTTACCTTGCTCTTTCATCTGCTGCGTATCTCTCTGTCTTCTCTTTTTCTTTAACTTACTGTTTTTGGGGTCTCCTTTTCACAATCTGCACGTTCATAGTTTCCATTATTTTTGTGGTCTGCCCCCAGTGGGTAAGTTTGGTTCATTGGGTTGTGTATGTTTCCTGGGGGAGGGGACTGGTGCCGGTGTTCTGGTGGATGAGCCTGGATCTTGTCTTTCTGATGGACAGGATTGCATCCGATGATGTGTTTTGGGGTGTCTGTGAACTTACTATGATTTTAGGCAGCCTCTCTGCTAATGGGTGGGGTTGTGTTCCTGTCTTGCTAGTTGTTTGGCATGGGTTGTCCAGCACTGGAGCTCGCTGGTCATTGAGTTAAGCTGGGTCTTAGCACTGAGATGGAGATCTCTGTGAGAGCTCTTGCTGATTGATATTACAATGAGCCAGGAGGTCTCTTGTGGACCAATGTTCTGAATTCAGCTTTCCCACCTCAGAGGCTCAGTCCTGACACCCAGCTGAAGCACCAAGACCCTGTCAGACACACATCCAGGTATGTGGGGAGTTTCTTGCTTTTTGGGAAGTCTGGGGTTTTCTGCCAGCTTTCAGTAGGCGTTCTGTAGGAGTTGTTCCACATGTATATGTATTTTTGATGTATTTGTGGGGAGGAAGGTGATCTCACATCATACTCCTCTGCCATCTTGTAGGTCCTCCTTTTATTCCTTTTAAGTGGACAAATTGAAAGAGCCAATTCACAGAGGTCTAGTCCCAAGATCCTTTGCAAGGATTCACATCTTTGAATGCCCAGTACTTCACGAGTCAAATTCAGGTTTTCTTCCCACTGTGTGAACACTTGGAAAAGGACACTGGCGGCTCTCTCTCTGCCTGATGCACTGCCCGCTACCACCAGTCACTGCCAGTGAATGGGAACATGTGAGGCCGCCAAACCTCTGCTCATTCTGGCCCCATCGCCAGCCCTTCCGGCTGCCCTTTGCTACTCTTTTTCTTACCTTTTGTCATGCAAACATTTCCTGTATTGTCAAAGCTGGTAAGGACATCTTCAACATTCAAAGATCCACTATTATGCTTTAAGGAAATTCTGTATTCAGAATAGAAGACGCTTGTATATTAGACCCAGCCACCAACTTCCTCTTCAGTTTCCCTTTTTTTGGCTTCTGTAACTGAAAACAGATTAAATGATTCAAATCTTCTTACAGATATATGTTGTAGACAATCATCTAGGTGTTTTTGTTTCAGAACCTGCCACAGGAGCTTCTACTGGGCAGCACCTAAGGGCGCTGAGACTGCAGGTCCCTGAACGACACTGCTGCTTGCCCAGTCCTCTCCTGCTGCTCACTCAGCCTGGCTGGTCCCAGCATCCGCAACTCCGTGGATGCCTTTTTATACATGGATTTAACTATTTCCTTTTCCAAATTACTTTTGTGCTGGTTTATTTTACAGCAACTCATTATAGCAAATGCTTTTTGATTGCATCATTCACCACATGAACAAAAATTGATGCACCATGAGGAGAAACAATCAATTGTATTTATTGGGAAGATGTTTTTAAAAGGTGTACAAATTCCAGTTTAGAAACATCAACAAAATGCAGCTTTGTTGAAAAATTTGGTATAGAAGAATATTCTATTATGGCAGAAATTGCTTATTTTAAGTAATATACATTGCTATCATTTGAAATCCATCTGATATCATATGTGTAAATTGTATAATTACATTCTGGATTAATATAAAGAGTATTGAAAACCCAGGCATTCCTTCACCAAAGTTTAATGTAATAATTAAATTTTAGAGGAAAAAAAATAATCTAGTTGGAAATTTGGTTCACAAAGATTCTCTTTTATTTATTTTCATTTACTTGTTATTGAATACTGTGTTAATTTAGTACTGTGGATTTAGTACTGAGTACTGTGCTAACAGATTTATTACATTTGACAAGCACTGTTCTGAGTACTCTACAAATATTCATTATTTAATTTTCACAACAACCTTTCTGAGGCAGTAATGTTATCATCCCAAGTTTACAGATGAGGGAAATGATACACAGAAAGGCTGAGTAATTTGCTCCCTTATACAGTTACTAAGTAATAGAGCTGAGGTGTGGACTCAGGCAATGTGGCTTCAGGGCTTGTGTTCTTAACCACTGTGTTATAATGTGTTTAAATTGAAGAACATCCCATTCAGTTAAGCAAGTATATTTTCATACGTTATAAAGTATACTTGACTGACTTGTTTTGATTCTCAATATTCATTGCCACATGAAAATATGCAGGCAAGTTATAATAAGTTTAGCAGGATATGTGTTCACACTTTTTAAATACTGACCTTTTGTACTTGGTTCTTTTCTTCTTCTGACACGTTTTTTTGGACAATTACCTCAGTGTCCATAGCTTCATCTACCAGTTGTGCATTGGTGAATATCTTCTGCCTATATTTTTCTCCTGAGCTCCAGATTCACATGTCTGTCTCACTCTTACCACCCTGTTGTCACTGTGCTCAAGCTTCAGACTAGGAGGGTAGGTTAATTATCTGCACACCCACCAGAAGAACAAAGAATGAGAGAGTAGCAGTTTCCCTCTCAGAAAGAGAATGAGTATCAAAACAGTAAAAATATAACCATTATACCCCTCAAGATCAGCATTTACAGACCTACTAGAGAATGGACTTGAGGATATGGGGAGGGGGAAGGGTAAGCTGTGACAAAGTGAGAGAGTGGCATGGACATATGTACACTACCAAACGTAAAATAGATAGCTAGTGGGAAGCAGCCGCATGGCACAGGGAGATCAGCTCGGTGTTTTGTGACCACCTAGAGGGGTGGGATAGGGAGGGTGGGAGGGAGATGCAAGAGGAATGAGTATGGGAACATATGTATATGTATAAGTGATTCACTTTGTTGTAAAGCAGAAACTAACACACCATTGTAAAGCAATTATACTCCAATAAAGATGTTAAAAAAAAAGATCAGTATTTCAACCACAGTATTTGGTTAACATACTTTAATTCATAAATTTGTTCATTCCTATATTCATCCTTCTATTCATGTTTATTGAGAAGCTAGAGGAGATACCATTGCAAAGCAGGGCTTAACATGTTTCCTGTTCTCATTCCTTTGACCATTAGTAAACCCCTTCAATGGAAGGGCAAACTCTAGCTTATTCAGTATTTCCAGGTCTAAGAAAATATTTTCCTTTAAAATATCTTTTAGAGTTTTTTTTTCAGTTTTTCACAAAATATACAGCAACATTTTGAATAATTTCTACTTTGTTCCAGCAAACGAATCCTGATTTTCCTACTGAAGTTCCCCACTTTGGCAATTTCACTAATATATAAGGACATTTACTTAAATACAATTTTCTAAAGGACACATGCTCAGTTGCATCAGCAAAATTCTATTTTTTTCTGCATTGTAAACCTCCACACCTTGTTTTGGATATTGTTTACATATGAAAATTCCACTGAAAATCAAGGGAAAAGAGATTAGAGGAATGAAATTGAGGCCCATTAAGTGTAGATAGTTATCCCAGATTGATAGGCCAGGTAGTGTTCAGCTCAGGAAAAAGACATATCTGGGCCCTTTAGGACCAATGTTATGACTACTAGGGTCTTACTTGCATGAGGGATGGGGAGGGGGAATTCCTAAGACAGAATTCATCCCCCTGAAAACAAAGTCTTGAGAACTTCACCATGTGCTCAAAAAGAATTGCCCATCGTGAGGGAAGAAGAGGATTTTGAGTGAAGCATGGCATTGGCACTCAGATTGTTCTACAGCCCAGTTCCCACAAATTCATGCCCAGTTCTCATAGAGAGAGCCTGCTATAAAAAGGGAGTCAATTCTAAAGGACTTGCTTTTCTCAGATCTTTGTGGGAAGTGAGCATACATGCTACAGTCAACATTGAAGCATAAGCGGGAGCTAAGTGTAGAGTGCTCTCTTGGGGTGACTGCCTTTGGAGGCTAGGGCTAGGTGCATTAGCCTAAGTTGGGAGTTGAACCAGAGAAGTAGATTACACTGCAGTGGCTGTGGTTGTAGCATTGGAAGTTGGCAGCCACAGAAGAGAGTAAGTAAATGGGTAGTAATAACTGGTAGATAAGAGGATTATTTCATTAATACATATGAGATAACCTCTGATAACTCAGATTTAGCTGGGAGGAACTTTGAAAACCTAGAGCTTTCACAAAAGACAGAGTTGGGGACCAGAATAGACATTGTTACTCGTACTGGGTCTTACAAAAAACTAAAAATAAGGACTTTTGTGTGTTCTATTTCTTATAAAAAGTATGTTAAAATTCATGTAGATATTTAAATTAGTTTTTACAGATCAAATTTTTATTATGGATAAGCAACATGAATAGAAATCACTGACTCATTTTAACCACAAACAAGTTTCTACAAATGTAAAACAAAACACACACACACAAATAATTGTGTGCACTGGGACAACCTTGGTGTTGTCTATAAGTGAAATCTAAAGAGTATTAAGAACTTAGGTGGAGTGGTTGTGCTTTTTTTTATTACAATGGCCTACTATGGTTTTGAATGAATATGTGTAAGCCAACATCCAATTTCTCTTATTTCATTTAGAATTCTTGTAGCTGTTTGTGACATTAAGGAGAAAAAAAACCCATAATGTCCCATTTTTCTGACCTTAAAACTGAAGGCCCTTTTTTTTTTTTACTTCAGTTGTAAAGAAGGGCATACATGATAAAGTAATTGGTTTGATTCCTCTTTCACTGTACACCACTTCAGAATATCTAATTGTGTTTATTTGTCTAAATAAAATTCTCTAAAACAAAGCAAACCAGGGAAAAAAGCAAACAAAATACCCCCAAGAATAGAAACAAAAATAGTAACAACAATTAAAAAAAACTTACATCAGTTCCCTGCTAAGTGGCTATCTTCTCTTCACAAATCACCAAAAGCTGCTCTAAATCCACTAGGGATGTTATGCTAGTTAATTGTGCTTTTGTCCCCTTTCTTTCTTTAGAGTTAGTGTCAATCCTTCTTGAACTCTCTGTTATCACGCCTTCTGTAAAACTTCTTGCCATCATTTGCTTCTAGGATGTTGTTGTCTTTTTTTTATATTTCTCAGTCTGGTGCATTCTTGATGCCTGCTAGTCTCTTTTCTTCTGCCCTTCAATTCTGGACACCCTTCATGGTTTAATCTATGATCTTTTAACACTTCAGAGATTTCAACTCTCAAAAAGGTTTAAACTACCACCTGTCAACCAAAATCTAAACTTTGGTCTCTATCGTTGACTCTTGCTCCAAATACCTGGCCCAAATTTTGCAGCTTTTTAACGTGACATATTTATTTCCATCACTTTAATTTGTGCCTAGGATGATTTTTGTACCTTTCCTTAAGTAAGCCTGTATTTTAAAGACCGTGGTCATCTCCAGGGCAGAGATAGTTTTCCATTTCTTTTGCATCTTCCCAAAGCTCCTAGTAAAGTGCTGTAAATATAATAAGCATTTAACACAGGTGTTGAAAAGGAGTCAAGTTGCTTGAGTCAGTTTCACTCAATTATTTCTGAGTTTCAACTATGTGCTTAGCAATGGCAATATAGAGATGGATAAGACATCATTTTTCCTGGAACTCACAGTTTGAGGATGGGGAGACAGATATGTAAACAAATCCAATCAACTTGTTAAGAGGCATAATAGAAGTACAAGGTTCAGAGGTAGCTCAGAGAAAGTAGTGAATGACTATAAAGAAGTGGGAAGGTGAGGAAGAGATATGGGAACATATGTATATGTATAACTGATTCACTTTGTTATAAAGCAGAAACTAACACACCATTGTAAAGCAATTATACCCCAATAAAGATGTTAAAAAAAAAGAGGTGGGAAGGTGAGACTCAAGTACTTCCAGATATTTTAGTAGCTAAGGAAAGTAAAATATTCACTTGTTAGGCAGTAGGATGGTAAAGAAATCCAGACGAAAGGCCTGGATAATATATTTCTGAATAATTGAGAGCTGCCTGTAATATCTTTCTTGACGTGAAGTAGTACTGGAGACTAATGGCAATGTTCCCCCTCTCAGAGCCAACTTGAAATACATTAGGGTCTTTGGGAGGTGATTTTTTTTCCCTTGCAAATGTGTTTCAGCTGAGACTCATTGAGTATAATAAACTAAGGTGAAAATTTAAAATGGATAATGGAAATGAATTTTTCCTACTAATTTTATTCTAAGGAGTTCATCCTTGAGTATATTAAAAATATCAGTAATCGTTTTGTGCCTGAAGTCAGACTTTCTAACATTGCAGTCTAATGTAAACCTCTTGGCAAATGTAGTACTCTTTAGTTTCAGGAAAACGAATTGAAAACTAACTCCCATTACCACAGCACTCTTTGAAGTTTTAACTTAAATGGAAATATGAGGCTTACTGAAATCTTGCACATTTTGGTTCTTGTTTCAATTGGCAAATAAAAAAAAAGTATATGGGTATGTTCATCATTTTTAGTAAATCTTACATAAATGCACAAGAAGGAAATTATAACTATGAAACCAAAGCTGGGCTTGATGGTTAAAAAGCAAAGAGACTTTTTTATTATTAATTTTTTCCCGAAAAAAGACTTTAAAGATTTTCTAAGGTTGCTAGGCTTAAAAATGACAGCTCTGCCTTTAGACATTTAATTGCTGCTTGGGGATAATTACTTGTGCGAATAAAATTTCTGTGCCAGTTTGCAAGTCTTCGCTGCCATCTGTTGGTTATCTGAGAAATCTGTACACGGCCTTCTAATGATAAAGGCAAAATGAAGTTTCAGTAGAATTGAATAGAATTTTAGGGGTTATCCAGGGCACTACCTGGCCTCTCCTTTCCAATCAATCACTTACATGTTTATATTACTTAAGAAAAAAAAAACATACCAGAAGCACAGTTGTATGTATGTAGGGAATTTCTGTATTTTCAGAATGTGGATGGTCCTGGCATCCATTAAAGATGCAGACGTAGAGAATGGACTTGTGGACTTGAGGACACGGGGAGGGGGAAATGTAAGCTGGGACGAAGTGAGAGAGTGGCATGGACTTATATATACTACCAAATGTAAAATAGATAGCTAGTGGGAAGCAGCCGCATAGCACAGGGAGATGAGATGAGCTTGGTGCTTTGTGACCACCTACAGGGGTGGGATAGGGACGGTGGCAGGGAGACGCAAGAGGGAGGGGATATGGGGATATATGTATATGTATAGCTGATTCACTTTGTTATAAAGCAGAAACTAACACACCATTGTAAAGCAATTATACTCTAATAAAGATGTTAAAAAATAAATAAATAAGCAAGAAAAAGTTCTGGCAAATAAACAATAGAAGAAATCAGAATGTATTATTTTTCCAAAAATTTAACTACTCTACAATACATATACATCATCTCTGAACATATGTACAGAAACTAACAATTCATACTTAAAAAAAATTCATCTATTGAAGTGAGAATAAAACAAAGAATAAAACAAAGGACAGCAGCAGTCCTTTTCCACTTGGCGTATTAAGTGAAGGGCATGATTGCTCTCTTCACAAATTGGTCTTTGTGCTCAATTCCTTCTCTTCTTATACCCTGTTTGCTTGTATTTTTACCATGAACAAAATAAGAAAATCTGCTTTGTGTGTTATGGGGATGCTGAACATGCTCCAGAGAAAATGAGAGGTCGCAGAGCCAGCAGCAAGGGGCATTTCTGATGGCCTCATCATTCCCTCCTGGTGTTCGGTATTTGAAGCACAAACAAGATGCCCCTCCCCCACTTTTGCCACTCCTCCCGCAGCTCACCTTTTTTGACCGCTGTGATTTATAATTAAAGACATGTTTTTGACTTTCTAGTCCCTTGCCTTTTCTGAAAGGTTCCTCTCAACAAGTAAATTGTTCAAGTAAAACTTTTTCCTATCAACCTCTCTCTCAGGAATAATAATACTATGGAAATCCTATACAAATTGGAAAATCTGAGCTGCCTCCAATAAATGTGTAAATGTAACTAGAAAAAATCATGATCTTTTACATCATTATCCCTGTTTTAGAGCCACTGAGTAAAATGAAACCATCTGATGGGGTTTAGAGAAGACATACTGTCCCTCCTACTGTACTGTTATATGGCTCTTTCACATAATAGCTTAGAATATATTCTAGCAATTCACAGCTGTAAACTTTCCCTATGTTTTCACCAGGACTGTACTAAGAAAAGGTGATGATAAAATATTCACATGCAGGTAAACCAATTGGTAGGCCAAAATTTTGTTCATAATTGGACGGTCATATTTTATTTCTATTCCTATTTTAACCTTGAAGAAAAGAAATAGAAAAAAATAATAGTGATGCTCTGTATACTTGAATGACAATGACTGTTTCTATACTGTAAGATATATAAGTTAAATAATTTTATCCCATAAAACAGTATTTCCTTCACTTATGTAATTTGCCTATAGGTTTAAATATGCCTTTAATTTTATGTATAGTGGTTTCTACAGATAAGCAGAAGTGAAATACTTAAAGGAAGAAAAGCTGAATAGCTGGGAGAGCCCAAAATGGCAGCAATTTTGTAGTACGAGAGGGGAACATAAAAATATCAAAACAGATGATTAGAAATCTTTGAATAAGAGTGGGTTAAAATCATGCAGTTTCAAAACCATGAATTTTAGAAATTTGTGTAGATAAGTTTCTGAGGCAGAAACTAGGAGAAAAAAAATGAACTCTTACCTACCCGTAGAATATTTTGTTTTAATTAGTGCCGGATGATAGAACCGCAGAGAATGGATAATAGCAAAGAATGCTACTGACCTAATGATGAAATATGCTAGGCAAATGATTCAAGTTAATCTCAGTTAGACCCGTTAATATTACACTGTTTACTATATCCACAACCTAGAAGAGAATCAGAAATCCCAAAATCATTTGTTCAAAAGATTTATAACTATGTGAGACAGTAGGAACAGTAAGAAATATTTTTTCCCTAAAAAGAATAAAACATCCATGATAAAAAATAATTTTCATGTGCTATTTTTCTTGAAGAAGTAATAGACTCTATAAGATTCAGAAGCAAAAGAAGTATATAAGCATATCTTCATAAATAAGTCTACATGCTTCATTGAAAATTCACAAAAATAACTCCTGAACAAAAAGAGGGGCTTTTTCTGTTTTTTATTGTCTGATAGAATATTCAGGTAAAGCGGGTTATTATACTATTTCAGAATAGAATATAATGGATACTCTGTTTTAATTCACTAAATGAGAACAATAATTCTGAAAATTTTATTCTTTCCTTAGTTCTATCCATGAGTATTTCTTTTATGTATTAATACATAGTTTCATTGGTTTATTGAGCTTAGGCTATGTGTAAAATATACATATATGTAAACACATATAAAGCTACACCCATGTGGACATACACTCCTTTAGAGACCAATGAAAAACCACGTAAAAAGGAATTGGATATTTACAAAATAACTTCTGTCAGTTAAATAATTTTAGTTACAGAAATAATATATGATTCTTTAAAAATAAGTCAAACAACAAATTCATGAAATAAAAATGTGCAAAGTAATCTGTCATTTACCACCCAGATCTCTCTCTCCCCTTTCTTTTTCACACATATTAGATTTGAGGTGTGTATGTGTATTTGTGTGTGTGTGTGTGTGTGTGTGTGTATGTGTGTGTGTGTGTGAGAGAGAGGGAGAGAGAGAGAGAATATTTGTTTTGCTACTTGGAATTTTGCTATTTTCACTTAGTAATTTACCGTCATTATCTTATTATTTTAGTACATATAGATCTACTGAATTATTTTTTAAATCTGCACATTATTCAAAACTATAGATAGACCATAAAATATTTAGTCGTTTCTTATTGATATGCATTCAGATTGTTCCCACTCTATCCCTATTTTCTAACACAAACAGTGTTGTTAGAAAAAAAAAAACACACACAAATCTGTATGTATACAGTAAGTCCCCTACATACGAATGAGTTCAGTTCTGAGAGTGCATTCATAAGTCCAATTTGTTTGTAAGTCCAACAAAGTTACCCTAGGTACCCAAATAAAACAATTGGCTATATAGTACTGTCCTGTAATAGGTTTATAATACTTTTCACACAAATAATACATAAAAAATAAACAAACACAAAAATAAAGAAAACATTTTTAATCTTACAGTACAGTACCTTGAAAAGTACAGTAGTACAATACAACAGCTGGCATCCAGGGGCTGGCATCCAGTGAATAGGCAAGAAGCGTTCCTGCCTGGAGGAGGGAGAGGAGGTGGGAGATGGTAGAGCTGAAGGATCGTCAGCAATAGGAGACAGAGGGCAAGCTGTAACTTCACAGCCTGAGGTTGATGGCACAGGTTCTGGTTCCTTGCTGGATTCAACTCTATCTACCCTCTTGAAAAAATGATCCAGTGATGTCTGGGTAGTAGCTCTTTTTTTCTCATCATAGATGTCACGGTAGCACTGGACTGCATTCTGAACAGCTGTTGTAACCTTCGTGTACCATTCAACATTCGGGTCCTGTGCCTCAAAAACTAACAGTGCTCCCTCAACAAAGAAAATCCCTTTGTCATTTCCTGCATTGTGAATCTCTTCAGTTCTTCAGTTACTTCTTCTTCCTCTTGTCTCTTTGTCCTTTCTCTGGGCCTCCAACTCCATCAGGTCTTCATTAGTAAGCTCCTCGTGTTGCACAGCAAGGAGTTCAATGAAGTTGTCCTCTTGTAGACCTAGCTCCAGCTTCTCGCTGAGGGTCACTAAGTTGCTGAAGACCTCTTTGGACTCCTCATTCACCTTCTCAAATTCATGAAAATCATGAACAAACTGCTGGCAAAGTTTTTTCCAAACCCCATTCATGGTGATGGCTGTAATTTCACACCAAGCAAAGTGAATATTTTTTATGGCCCTGTAGATGTTATAGTCCTTCTAAAATTGTCACAATGTTGTTCCTGATTGGTGCTTCTTAGCAGTACCAGCTACATCACCACTACTTTTATGCTTGCTTCTGGATATCCTGGGCTTGAAATAAAGATTCTGTACTACTGTACTCTATACAGTACTGTACAGTAAAGTACTAAAAAGCACAACCACTTCTAGAGGATGCACACACGTGCCAATGTATGCCAGACATGTGAACTAACACATGATTGGACATGAGAACACACATTCGCAACTTTGAAAGTTCGCAACTTGAAGGTTCGTATGTAGGGGACTTACTGTATATAATTGTGCACATATGTAGGCTTTTCTGTAGGACAGATTCCTAGAAGTACACTGCTGGGACAAAAGGTAGGCACAAAAAAATTACAAAGAATTTTTGCATGGAACCTAGTCTAACATCTAGCATATGCAAACAAAAATTAGCTGTTGGTGACAGAGTATGTAAAAGATACTTCTTACCCTATTTTGCTGGTCCTGGGAGCAAGAACTTTGTCTGTAATAGAAGAGTCAACCCAGCCTAGGACTCCACATGCACCAAAAACATGTAATTCTTTGAAAACAAAATAATGGTTTTGTTGATTTTTGCTGTTTCTATGAATACTATATAGTCCTTCTTTATCTCTATCAATAATATTTATGTGGGTTTTTTGGGAAGACAAAAGAGTTGTTAAATTGAGTTTGGCTGTCCCTTTGCATATTATATAGCTCTCCACACAAAGTATTTTTTGAGATGTCTTAGCCATGTGATAAATACAACACCTTCTAGTCTGGTTGTGCCTAGGTTCTTCTTTTTCAAGAAACTGTTGGTTTTTGCTGAGTTGCATGCCATTCTTGTCACACCAGGATTATGTCCTTGTATTAAGGTCTTTAATCTCAGTTTTACTTATGAGTTTGTATAAATCTTTCTTTAACTCAAATCTTTATCCATTTACTTCTACTTTATCCAATTACTTCCGAGTCTCTGCTTCCACCAAGCATGCTGTGCCCAATACTAACTTTCACTTTATTCATTCACCTAGGAATGGCAGTTCTGCTGTGGCTCTGTCTACTTGAGCACTTTGTATTGTGCCTATATTCTGTATTTCATCAGTATTTTGGTACTGTGGTGATAGGAGTGTAATGGAGCAGTACCCTATGGGGACTTCCTAGGACAAACCCCTCCCCATATCCTCTGCTTTAGCTCCTCTCCTTACTGTTATACCTAGATAATAGTATCTGATGTACATTTCTTGAGTTGTTTATAAATGCTAAAACCCCCACTAAATGGAAGATGTTAACTACTTGATAACCATGGGCACTTAGCCCTCAGACCTACTGGAGCCTAAGGATAGACAATGTTAACCCCTGTGACACTGCCCTGTTACCTCACCAGCAACAAGTCAGAGAATTGTGCACGAGCTGATCACACACCCTGCAACTCCCCTCCCTCACTGGGCCTTTAAAAGTGCTTTCCTGAAACCTATCGGGGAGTTTGGGGGTTTTTGACCGCTAGCTGTGCTGGACTCCTTGTATGGCACCTTACAATATACCCTGCACTTTCCTTCACCACAACCCAATGTCACTAGATGGGCTTAACTGCATGTGGGCTAGTGAACCCAGGTTTGGTTTGGTAACAGGAGGGGTATTTTAAACACTTTTGGGCTGAAACGCTGAGGGGGTTTATGCTCATTGAGATCTGAATCATGCCACAGCATATTCTGTGTTATATCATTAAGAAACCTCTGCATGTAGCCATCTTCCACTTCATCCTTATCCTCATCCACACTCCTGGGATATCAACACCATCTCACACCCATTACCCCAAATTAGCGAGCACAATGTTCTACTCATAATAGGCACTCAAATGTTTGTTTAATAAATTAGTGAATTAATCTTACTGACAGATTATTCTACAATGAAGTTTGTCAAAGTGCTGAAGTCTGACGTACTGTCATTTTACTTTAGAGAATTTAGAGTGGTTTGATAAAAATCAAAAATGCCTCCTCAAATCTTAGTATTCTATAAATCTGCCATATAACCTTACTTTTCTCCCACAGGTATGTGACGCTGAAGGCCATTATAGGCCATTAAGATACCATTAAGAGCACCTTTGCCATTGTTTTCATTATGCCTTTGATATGTTCTTAGTGTTTTGTTGTCAGAGAAATGAATTGTTCATATTTTAACACAGTGGTCATAATCATTATTATTAAATATTTAGCATTAGTCACTCTAAATGTTCTATCACCCATTAAAAATGTGAGAATTTTATTCTGTAGAAAATATCAACAACTAAAATATTGACCTTTTCAATGATACAACGTATCCATTCCAGTTTTTCCTGAGTGCCTACTCTAAGTAACCTATGGGGAGCAGGTGAAATGGCCAGTCATTGTAAATGCAAAATATTTGAAAAGTCAACTATAAAAATATTCAATTAATTGGTCTCCCCTGGTGGCGCAGTGGTTGAGAGTCCACCTACTGATGCACGGGACACGGGTTCGGGCCCCAGTCTGGGAAGATCTCACATGCCGCGGAGCGGCTAGGCCCATGAGCCATGGCCACTGAGCCTGCGTGTCCGGAGCCTGTGCTCTGCAACGGGAGAGGCCACAACAGTGAGAGGCCCGCGTACGGCAAAAAATATATATATATATATACATATATATATGTATATATATTCAATTAACGATGGATAATAAATTGTGCTAAGCAGACAGCACTAGTTAGAAAGAAAGAATTCATCCTCAGTCACTTTAATGGGAACAGAAAATGGCAGGGATGTAACCTCTTTTGATTTCATGTAGTGCCTACAGATTTGTGGACCACCCCAGGTAGCATTGGAGCTATGAATGCTGCCTGCTGTCAATGAATAATGATGCTTTGGATTCTGGACTGGTGTCTGGCATTTCTATTTTCTTTCTTTTCTATCACATCACTCTTTGATTGAAACTTAGAGTCCCATGCATGTGGAAGTAAGAGAATGTCAGGCTAATTTAATATTAAAACATTTGTCAAATTTTTGTGGATGAAATCAGATATGTAAAATTATTAAATCAGAAAATCCAAGGTCTTCTGTAAGTCTGGACCCTTTATAAAGCTGTTTCCTACACTTGGAATGCCCTGTTTTCTTCATACCATGGCACTATTCATCTTTGAAGTCCAGTGTGAGGTCCCCCTCTTTCATGTTGCTAATAGTCATGGCCAAATTAGAGAATATTTTTTAAATGTTCATATTATTTACAAATTGGCCATAACTTGAAAGAAGCAACATAATAATTAGAAAACTATACAAAGAAGTAGGTGGTCTGTCTTCTCTTATATTTCCCACTGTTATGTTAAAGTGGCTTATGAGATATCCAAATCCTCAAATTCGAAACGGTTACATCTATTGTTGCTATTTAACCCACTTAGTTGTTCGGAGTGTTATACATCAAGAGTAGCATAGGCCAATGGTTAGGGCTGCTAATCTCAGTCTTGAGTTTTCTCCTCTATAGTAGGCACACGACCTAATTTGAGGTGTGTTTCCCTTTTTCCATGGTCTCTCCTTGAGTCTTACTTGATTTTCTAGAGTTACAATTAAAAAAACAAATGAGACATGCCTTTCTTCCCTAGTATCTGGGATAAGCTACTCATTTCATGCTTCCTTTCACTGGTTTCCACTTTGGTCTGCTAATTTAATCAAGGGCAGGGCCATCTCATCTCCTAATCAGTTACATGAGCCATATGGAGATGAAGAGAGAAGTGGAACAAATTGATTAAAGAAATAGGGAAGAGAGAACCAATAGAGGAAAACTTCCCCTGTCCAGTCTGTCGACAAGTTCTTTTTCCAGTAAAAATTATATTCCATTCTTTGCTGAATTGCTTGTGTGTTTGGAGGTCTAAGCTATTTTTTTTCTTTGACCTTTATAAGCAGTGTTACTAATTGCCTACCTAATATCATTTCTCCTTTTCTTCCTTACTAATAGAGCTCTAATTTGGGAGGGAAGTGGCATATTGCATTTGTCATTTTCATGAAGGAGAGCTACATTTACCAGACCCCCTTACCACTAGGCATGCCATGTAACTTTGTTCTGGCTAGTGAGATATAAGTAGAATTTTATCCCGTGAGCCTTTCAAGACAGCTATTGTTTTTGTTTTTCTGAGGGAGAGAGAGAGAGAGAAGCTCAGCTGCAGTGAAAATTTTGCCCTTCCCCCTCTGCCTATAGATAACAACGCAGAGAAAGAGAAGAAACTTGGCATAGTGGGGCCGCATTACCAACTTTGCACTGTTTACTTATGGATATCTTTTTATGTGAGGAAAATAAACTCTTAGATATTTAAGACATTATTTGTCAGATTTTCTAGTAGTATCTCTTGAAAGTAATCTTTACCAGCACAACTTATAAGAGAACTTCTTGGGGACAGAGAGAGAGATGGTGGGAGGCAGGAAGGGTGGAAGGCAGAGAGAGAAGGAGAGAGATAGAGAGAGAATGAATGAGAATGAGGATGAAAATAGTTGTGTGTATGTAGAAGTGAGGTGAAACCTTTCATTCTCCCTAGGAAATTAGGATGTATGGTTAAAAACTGCTTTATAATGGTATCATGAGTGGGTGATATTTAATATAAGCAGTAGAATTACAATAGTTGAGATGATTATTATATATTTGGACGATTTCCTTATTAAGTGTAAAGTGACTGATTAAAGGTTTAGGCAAAGAGAGTAGGGTAAGAATAACAGTAGATTGGGGAAAGGACAAAGAAATATAGACAGAATGAAAGAGGAGAAATTATAAACATGACAATTGCATAAAGTTCTAAATATAATAAAAGTCCAGACTGGTTCAAAACTGTTTCAAACGAATGAAACAGTGCAAAGAGCAGTGAGTACATTTTGTACACGGAAGTACTCCCAAGTTATCACTTAAGCCAATCTAGCATTCATCCCCAAGGGAGAATTTTTTTGAGAATCCTTGACTTAGACTAAAGGAAATAAGCATCAGTCATATTGGTGAAATCTGAATCTTGACATGCATGTGTCATTTGCTCCCTGTTATTCTTTGTTCTGTGGATAAAAAGGAAACTTTGAAGCATTTGGAGAACTGTTATTTGTACTGCATCTGGGAAAACCAGTTGTGATTTTTCTTTGCTTTATACCGTTAGGATAATCCTCTAAATTAGGCTTTTCTGGTATGTGTCTTATAGTTTCCTTGTTTCCACTAAATGAACCAGATTACCCGAGACAAGATTTTGCCATTTGATGTGTAGGGATATTATACGGGAATTCATGAATCAAATTCATCTTGTCACTGGGGACAGATGTTTTTGTATTGTCAAGTTCTAGGCTTATTAGTTTGGGTTTGAATAAGGCTAGAAATTTCAAGCTGCCATGCTTAGTCCGTCTGTATTCAGCTCCAAAGACCATAGGCTGGAAACCTGACCAACTGAAGGTAGTTTAAAGAAAGGTTGTAATTTCTTCTTCTCTGGGGACCCTGATGGCAAGGATTAAGCACTGTCTTCCTGGGATTGTGACAGCATGATGCTGCCTTGAGGCAGCTAAAAGAACTAAATTATCTCTTTTAGGAAACCTTCTGAGTTAACATGGTTTTGTGACTATGAGAAGGATAATTGCATCATATCGTTTGTTTCTCATAAAACAGGGAAATAAAAATTTGACCAAAAGTAACTTATTTACACTAGAGAAGGAACTGAATTCTACTAAAGAAAGAGAATGCTGTATATTTGTCAAGGTATTTTTGGTGGTATGTGACAGCTCAAACTAGAATAAACAGACAGGGGAATTCATTGGCTCATAACTGGGAAGTTCAAGGGGTTTAGTGCTGTTAGGGATGTTAGGATCCAGGGTTTCAACCAACGTCAGCAGTAATCTGCCCTTTCAAATTTTCTTCATATACCAGCTTTATTCTCATCTATATGGTATCTATACTGACTGAAATTCCAGTAAAAGAAAATTCCTCTTTCTCAATAATTCCAGCAAAAGTCCCAGTGAAGGCTTGCATTTGCCCAGCTTGGTTCATGTGCCCATCACTGAACCAATCGCTGTGCCCAAGAGGTTGTGCTACCCTAATTGCTCAGGACTTGGCCATATCCAAGGCCTATTCATTTGGGTTTGAATGAGGCTAGAAACTATGAAATGAATGGTGTCGACCCACCCAAACTATATAAATTCCGATAGTTAACAGAAGGGTTCTTCTTCAAAGGAAAATTAGGTGCTATTACTAAAGAAGGAAGAAGGAATGTTGAGCTGGCAAATTCAACAGATGTTCATGATATGCTACAATGCAACACAACATGTGTAAAAGAAAAAGGCAAAATCATTATAGGGAAAAACATGGAACTATACATATACACCCTTGTCCAATTTGCACTAGACGGTTTTTCACTTCATAATAAAAGATCATTTCTTGTATGTGTGTGTGTGTGTGTGTGTGTGTGTGTATTCCAGATGTTTTTTAATATAATAGATTCAGACTTCAGACTTACTCTACTTGATAATATATTTCAAAGTTTTGATAAGTCTAGCACCGAGATATTTTATGGATGGGCAGGGAACAAATTGCAGTCATTATAGTCTCAGGATTGATCATGTGGTTTTCTTCAAATTGTATTAAATATGTTGTATCTTATTTTTATATACTGCTTCTTTTGTAAATTTGAAAGCAGACTTTTAGAAGGGATTAAATATTATAATTTAGGGAAAAATTAGGATGAAGTTTCACCAAAAGAGCAAGACATATACACCAACTGAGTTCAACTCAAAAGCAGCAGTGAAACTAGATGGCTACCCACTACAGATGGATTTATAAGCCATGATATGTAAAAATTAAAATCATGTATGTTAACACATGACAGATTATGAGTATTTTCTGAAAACACCAAAATATAGTGGGAGACTTATGGTGGTTTTTCCCACACAAATGAAATGCTCTGAGAAGCATTCAGTGTCAGGGTACTAGACTGCACTGGCAAAGTGGTTGTAATTTACTGAAAAGTGCCTTAGTGATCTGAACAATTTAGTAATAATTCCAAATAACACTGCATCTACTAATATTACTCATCCATGGGATCCCATCTAATATATTTTTTTCTAAATCGTTGTAGAAAATGTGCATGAGAATTTTGACAGAGATTCTTATTGTTTTTGAGCCTTTTATTAATACTCTGATCTTAATCACTTTCCATTTGCAAAGCAAGAATTATCTTTATCTCACTTAGAAGACTGTCTGAATCTTGATCAACTGGTCTGTCCTTGGTTTTTTAAAACTTCTTTGATAAAAACTATTGGAGATTCTGGATGGGGAATAATTATCAAAGATAATTACTATGGCAGAAATTTTGAAAGCATCTTAATTTTGATATAATTCAGAGGACATTAGGCAAATGCTTTTGCATTTTAAACAATGTTTTTAAGGTACTGTGTTTATATATATATATATATATATATATATATAATATTTCTTTTACTTAGCATCATGTTGTGTTCATTAGGGGCACACAGCATCCCAGAACCATTTGGGCTTACTAAAATTCTGTGTGTTTACGATTAGAGTTTTCTTAGGAACGTTTGGATACAAATGAATTTATATCAACAAATGCAAAAATTTCATTTAGTGACTTTATTTGGCTCATGGTAGAGTGAAAATACCATTGATTTAGTAAAAATGAGCAAATATGTAAAGCAGCAAACTTACTCTGCATCTCAAAGTATATAAAACAACCAGATGATAGATTTTTGTATTTTCACTTTTTATTTTGTCAATAAATAGAGATATTTACTCTATGGACAAAAGCCAATATTGATGTTTGGGTGGCAGTATAGTCTTAAAAATAGGGGCATGATTTTTGGAGTCAGACAAGGCTATGTTCAAATAGAGACTCTGCCACTAAGAATTCTTTTGCTTTGAGCATGTTGCAGTAAAATGGAAGTAATTGTAGGTTGTTGTGAAAATCAAATGACACAGTGTTTATAAAACTTTAGTAGAATGCCTGAAAGAGATATTAGCTTCAAAATGTAGAGGATGAAGAATGAAAAGGTAGCCAGATTATCAAAGGGGACATAATTTTTCTCTAACCTATGGAGTATCCTTGTGTAAGTTAGAAAAACATGTCCTCTCTGGGAGGATACAACCTCAAGATTGCAGGCTTGGCAATTGGATGGTGCCTTTGTGCAAAGTCAGACATCTTTTCCTCCAGGCTGCAGCAACCTTGTGCCAGAATGCAGAACTTGGCAAGCCAAGTGTAGACTGAATTCCAGCCTTCATTTGCTCCATCTCTTAGATGTCCTTACAGTGAACAACTTATATAACATAAAACTCTGTCTCAAATTAAACCCCCAATCGGTTTGTCAGTGAATTTTTTTCTGGACAAATACAGTCCTTTCCTTGAAGGGAGTTTCAGTGAATATATTTTTCTCCATCTCATTACAAAATTTAAGTTGAAGAAAACTCCTAAGTAAAGAGAAAAGAATTCCCTAACAATTCTCTATATTGTCAATACTTGGCCATGCATCTTGCTATAATGTCCTAACAAATCAAAGAAGTATAGTCCAAAATTCTGTAGTCAAAGCTACTTCTAGCAGAAGGACTTAAGAGACATGTCTGTTTAAAAGTTAGATGGGCTATTCCAAGTTAGATCACAATCCCCTCCACATATGTAAATTGAGTGCTTTGAGATATCAAGAGATGGAGTCTTCTTCAACTTGGCAGAACCCAGACAAGGAAGTAGTATGGTATACTGGTTAGGAGCATGACTTTTGGAATCTAATAAGGTTGGATTTTAATATGAATTACAGTCTGTTATTTACTAGTTATTTGGCCTTGGTCAAGTCCTTTACCGCACTAAGCTTAGGATTTTCACATGTAAAGGGAGATAATGCCAGCTTTGCAGAGTAGTTGGGAGGATTGAATAATAATCTATATAAAGAACTGGCACATTGCATTCACTCAATAAATGACACTTATTTTTTATTGGCTCCTGATGCATGTTTCAAAATGCTTAGTGTTCTTATGTCTGTAAAACCCAGCATCAGTCAAGTTAGATCAACCTGGGATGAGTAGGCTCATTTGTACTGTATTGGCAACCAGGAATAAGATTCACACATTTTTTGCCCATGATTGGATGAGGCTCTTTCATGTTCCTCAAAGAGATACTGACAGAAGGCAAATGTTAAGTATCTTTGAAGAGAAGCATGTAACTGATTTAGTCTGAGCAGCATGATATCACTTTGACTATTTGCCATTAGAAGGGTAAGACGTTTAATTGTGTATAAAACTTCAAATACGATGCTCTCATGTGGACCCTGAGAATCTACAAAATTGCAGGTAAAATGTTAAAAGTATGTTTTCTTATCTCTACCACCAATACACTGTGGCATTCTGCTTCCAGGAGTCCTAAATGTTGCATAAACATTTAGCTGTGTCTTTGCTTCATTCTCTTCACAGAGTCAAGCACAGAAGGAGGTCAAGTGATTTGCCCAAGGCAGGGTATTGTGCCAGTAACAGAACTGGGAATTGAACCAGAAGTCAGACTCCCAGGTAATGCAAAATCTAGATGAGAAAGTCTTTTTGCTGTTGTTGGTTCTGTCGCTTATCTTGTTTCTCTTTATACTAACACATAAACTACATTCCCTCCCTTTATGATCTGGTTCAGTGTTTGTATGGCTGTACTAAATCACTGGTGCCTGTTTTAAACGAGAAACTATGAGAAGGTAGGGACTACATTTATGCAACAAAGACAAATGGAATTAAAAGTCAACTCTCCAATAATTCTACAATTCTTTTATAATCTGACAAACCCTGCAATAAATGTGGCTAGAAAATCACAATATGAGGGAGAACTGAGGCTTTCTTCCAAAAAATAATTGCCTTTCCACTTCCCTTTTCAGAACTACTATTCTGACGGGGTATTAGACATATCATGATAGAAGAGTGATTTCTCTTAACCAGTAGCTGTAAAGAAGGAGAGCTTCTGAGATTTCTGTTGGTCACTATGATTAAAAAAGAAAATTGATGTGGCTTGAGTATAGTTTATTTTTATGTAAAAGTTCATTAGTCATTACCAATTTTACCAACCTGTCTCCTAGTGAGGCAGAAATTAATTTAGCAGACAATTAATCTGGTAGTAAAATGAATCAAAGACCATACAAGCAGTCACAGCCTCATCATCATATTAATAAATTAAATTAGCATGCTAAGGTTCATCAAAAATTTTCTAATACACCATTACATTTGATTTTCACAATAGTCCCATCAAGGACACAAGATATAAATTTTTATCCCATTTTATTTGTTTTCTATCTTGATACCTGACTGACAAGTGGTAGATTTAAGACTAGAGAGTGATACAGGCGCTGTATTGTCCATTATATTGATACCTTGCTTCTACTGTCTTCCCCATCCATTCTCATATCGCTGTATATAAGTAGGGTGGGCCAGTGGTGTGCTAATAAATTGATATGGGAGGGGAAGGGGGAAGCCCTGATTTGTAACATTTGATAATGTGCATTGTGTAAATACTCCCACCATTGTTGATTTTGAGCTAATGATGAGACAATAATGAACACAGAATTGAGAAGAGATGTGCACATTCAAGCTCTTGTAACCTGGGATGAACTGGCTCTAGAACACCATGGAGAAGGAGATCTA
The DNA here is from genome assembly GCF_964270905.1 of Leucopleurus acutus. Lineage (NCBI taxonomy): Eukaryota > Metazoa > Chordata > Mammalia > Artiodactyla > Delphinidae > Leucopleurus > Leucopleurus acutus. Next base: position 81,094,632 of record NC_139148.1, read on the forward strand.
AAACATCAAATTGTGAGGACGTGGACAAACAGCATGAAACAGTTATTCCTTGATTCAAACGTACTCAGCACCTACTCTATAACTGGGGTTCTTTTAAGTGCTTGTGAGGGGAGGTTGAGATAATAATATATACCATTTTTATTTTTTTAACATCTTTACTGGAGTAAAACTGCTTTACAATGGTGTGTTAGTTTCTACTGTATAAAAAAGTGAATCAGCTATACATACACATACATCCCCATATCGCCTCCCTCTTGCGTCTCCCTTCCACGCTCCTTCTCCCACCCCTCTAGGTGGTCACAAAGCACCGAGCTCACCTCCCTGTGCTATGCAGCTGCTACCCACTAGCTATCTATCTTACATTTGGTAGTGTATATATGTCTATGCCCCTCTCTCACTTCATCCCAGCTTACCCTTCCCCCTCCCCATGTCCTCAAGTCCATTGCCTCTGTGTCTTTATTCCTGTCCTTCCCCTAGGTTCATCAAAAACATTTTTTTTTAGATTGCATATATATGTGTTAGCATACATTACTTGTTTTTTCTCTTCCTGACTTACTTCATTCTGTATGCCAGTTTCTAGTTCCATCCACCTCAATAGAAATAACGCAATTTCATTTCCTTTAAGGCTGAATAATATTCCATTGTATATATGTGCCACATCTTCTTTATCCATTCATCTGTCGATGGACACTTAGGTTGCTTCCATGTCCTGGCTATTGTAAATAGAGCTGCAATGAACATTGTGGTACATGACTCTTTTTGAATTATGGTTTTCTCAGGGTATATGCCCAGTAGGGGGATTGCTGGGTCATATGGTAGTTCTATTTGTAGTTTTTTAAGGAACCTCCATACTGTTCTCCATAGTGGCTGTATCAATTTACATTCCTACCAACAGTGCAAGAGGGTTCCCTTTTCTCCACACCCTTTCCAGCATTTATAGTTTCTAGATTTTTTGATGATGGCCATTCTGACTGGTGTGAGGTGATACCTCATTGTAGTTTTGATTTGCATTTCTTTAATGATTAGTGATGTTGATCATCCTTTCATGTGTTTGTTGGCACTCTATCTTCTTTGGAGAAATGTCTATTTAGGTCTTCTGCCCATTTTTGGATTGGATTGATGTTATTTTGATATTGAGCTGCATGAGCTGCTTGTAAATTTTGGAGATTAATCCTTTGTTAGTTGCTTCATTTGCAAATATTTTCTCCCATTCTGAGATTTGGATTTTCATCTTATGTTTTCCTTTGCTGTGCAAAAGCTTTTAAGTTTCATTAGGTCCCATTTGTTTATTTCTGGTTTTATTTCTATTTCTCTAGGAGGTGGGTCAAAAAGGATCTAGCTGTGATTTATGTCATAGAGTGTTCTGCCTATGTTTTCCTCTAAGAGTTTGATAGTTTCTGGCCTTACATTTAGGTCTTTAATCCATTTTGAGTTTATTTTTGTGTATGTTGTTAGGAAGTGTTTTAATTTTCCCCAGACCTTCTGGCACCTGAGGATTGATCACTGTCAACCAGACAATTATGCACAAGCTGATCACATACCCTTGGATGCCCCTCCTTCACCTGGCCTTTAAAAATGCCTTGCTGAAATCTTTTGGGGAGTTTGGGTTTTTTTTTTTTTTGAGCATAGGCCACCCGTTCTCCTTGCTTGGCCCTGCAATAAACTTTTCTCTACTCCAAAGTCTGATGTTTCAGTTTGTTTGGCCTCACTGTATGTTGTGTTTGGTAACAGTTGTGTCAGGGGGTTGGTTACAATATTAAGGGGTATAGCTGAGAAGGCTAAGACTAAGGTGAGGCATGGGAGGCACCCAGAGCACAAAACTTAAGGAGGCATCCACTCTCAGTTGCTAACCCTGCACTTGTATAAGCCTGAGAATGAGCATTTCCTTAAATCTTTTGTCCTGTCCCACCCCTGAGTCCTGGAACGAAGTATTTGACTAGAAAAGTATTTGAGGATACAAGTCATTCTGACACCTGAAGGACAGCATTGCGTCATGTTCAAAAGAGCTGAAGCAAAGAGTTTTTATGAGAGTGTGGTAAGACAAAGGAAAGGCAGGTGAGATATGCAGAAGTGAGAACATGGAGGACCTTGCTTGCCAGCTGAAGAATTTGAACTTGATCCTAAAGACAATGGTGAGCATAGGGGGCTTGTGTTTAATAGGTTTTAAATAAGGTCGGCACATGGTCAGATCTGAATTTTAGAAATATCGTTGTGGTTGAAGCATGGAGGATGGTGTGAAGGAAGAAGAGCATATATAAAAGATGTTTAAGAAGTAAAAGAAATTAGTCATTGCTGAAGAATTGTGTTATTAGGATATTATTATGGGCTCAAAGTGAAGACAGAGGATGATCAGAAAAGGCAACTTGGTTTTCCTTAAGACGTTCCTGTGGTCAGTCTTAGTCTTCGAACATTTACACTGTGCAGAAAGAGATGAGAATGAGTCATTTCCTTCACAACAAAATGTCGTTTGGGTGGTACATAATATCCAAAATGGCAGGTGCTATTGTCTTGATAACAATTACACAATATGTGGGTTATACCTCTTCTTACTTAGAATGAGAGATTAATTTATAAATTCAATTTGGTCTACTATCTTCATAATAAATATTCATTATTGAGAATGGACCTCAGCAGACTATTTTAATGGAGGAAAAATAGAAGTTGTAAAAAATACAGAAAAAATTAAAATGTCTAACAACAATGAAAGAACATCTTTTGCTTCTGTGTGTGTGTGTGTGTATCTGAATATAACTAATTTTTGTATAAACAAAGAATGGTTCATTTCTTCTGCACTTTTTCTAACTTTCCAATCTTTTGGTGCTGATCTCCCATCACTCAGGCTGCCTCTTGTTCTTTTGTTAGAAGTGAGGACATCAGGGATATGTATATATAAATAATGGTGTTCTTTACTCTTACAAGAAAATATTTCTATGGCATTGTATTAAATGTGGGAATGAAATATATATCAAGAACAATTATACTTTATTTGGTGGACATTTTATCACAAAATATATTAATGTTAAAACTTTTTTACTGTTTTGCTAATAAAAGTTCTTTGGTTACAGATGAAAAAGGCCATGTTGCTCTAAGTTACACAAAATAAGGAGAATGTATTAAGCCACTTGATACAGTTTTTGTAAAATTCCATCAAATAAAATATGTAAAATATTTGGTACACTGTCTGGTACATAATAAATGCTCAATAAATGTTAGTAGTTATTATTATCAGTGTTAATTCAGCAAAATATTTACAGATGCTGGGTAACAGTTCCAGGCACAACAAGCCTATGAGGTAGGTATTATAATCTTCATTCTACATACTAGAAATGAGCTCAGAGAGGTTAACTGACTGTCCCAAGATCACAAGGCTAGTGAATGAAAGACCTGAGATATGAATTCAAGTTTACTTTCATGGAGACAACTACCAAAAGGGGCTGGAGTTAGTGGAACTGAGAACACAGGTGGAGGGTTTTGTTTCAGAGAAAAAGGTCAGGAAGAAAGGATGAATTTGAAAAAGTTCTACAGTATAGATGATGATATTTAAGCAGTTCTCACTAAAGGGAGAAAAGGAAAAGGAAGTCAAATTTGTTTAATATTTACTTTTATTAGATACTTTGATATTTGCTTATATAGAGGGTTTTTTTTGTTTTTTTTTTTTTTTTTGCAGTACGCGGGCCTCTCACTGTTGTGGCCTTTCCCGTTGCGGAGCACAGGCTCCGGATGCACAGGCTCAGCGGCCATGGCTCATGGGCCCAGCCGCTCTGCGGCATGTGGGAGGCTCTTGGACCGGGGCACGAACCTGCGCCACCTGCATCGGCAGGCAGACTCCCAACCACTGCGCCACCAGGGAAGCCTCTAAAGTATTTATTTGAATACTAACAAGAAACCTGTGAGACAGATGTTATCATCCCCATTTTTCAGGTCAGGAAACTTGAGGTTCAGAGTGCTTGATTATCTTGACCAAGGTTACATAGTTACCAAGTGGCAGAGTTAGGATAAAAAAGCAAATCATTTTACTCCAGTAAATTATGTTATCTGTACTTTGCTTATGGTAATTGACTTCTTTATGAAATAGGAAGTTAGTCCAGGTGAGTAGTTAAAAATATTCTAGTAAGGGGTGTTGTAATGGGCTGAACTGTGTTCCTCCAAATTCGTTATGTTGAAGTCCTAACTCCCAGTACCTCAGAATGTGACTGTATTTGGAGGTATGTAGAATCTTTATTTTTTTTTTAAGATTTTTTTTTTTTGGGTGTGGACCAATTTTAAAGTCTTTATTGAATTTGTTACAATATTGCTTTTGTTTTATATTTTGGTTTTTTTGGCCACAAGGCATGTGGCATCTTAGCTCCCTGACCAAGGATCGAACCCGCACCCCCTGCATTGGAAGGCAAAGTCTTAACCACTGGACTGTCAGGGAAGTCCCTGTAGAGTCTTTAAAGAAGTAGTGAAGTTAAAATGATTATCATTAGGGCTGGTCCTAATCCAATATGAATAGTGTCCTTGTAAGAAGAAATTAAGACACAGACATGTACACGTACAGAAGGAAGACCACGTGAAGACATAGGGAGAGGCAGCCATATACAAACCAAAGTGAGAGGCCTCAGAAGAAACCAACCCTCCCAACACCTTGATCTTGGACTTATAACCTCCAGGATTGGGAGAAACTTAAATTTTTGTTTAAGCCACCCAGTCTGTAGTAGTTTCTTATGGCAGCCCTAGCAGACTAATACAGGTTTTTAGAGTAACACACAGGCAAAATCATACTGAGACAATTAATTTGTACTCTCCTGTATTTATTTTAATAGTATTTTAATTGCAAAAGTTAAATATATACATATTTATTGTAGAAAATTTGAACATCACAAGAAAATATTTTATCTAAATACAATCACCCTACTTCCTACCACTCAAAGCAAATATTAACATTTCACTATTTCCTGCTATTTGTATGCCTTTTTATCTTGTATAAAATATTTATCTTACTTTTCAAACAACATTATAAATTTACCATTTTCTCATGCTACTGAAAACTTCTCACAATCATATTTTTAGTGGCCTTGTTATATTTCATCATACTTGTCTATTTTTGCACGTTTAGAATGTTTGCATTTTACTATTCTGAATAACGTTGCAGGAAGCCTCTATATGAGTTAAAAGTTTCTAAAATCTGCTTATTCCCTTAAACTAGATTCCTGGAAGTGAGATTATTGGATCACAGTTCTAGAAATGTAAGTCCAACATATACTATGTATACAACAATGCTGCAAATATGGTTAATATATGCCACAAAAAGGGAAAATAATATTTATTGGGCACTTAATATGAGCCAAATTCTACGTTAGGCACTTTAATATATATTTCTCATTGTTCACATAAGACTGAGAGTCATATTCATTTTAAAGATGAAACTGAGGCTCAGAAGGGTTAAATAACTTGCTCAGTGTCACATAGTGAGTGGCAGGGCAGTAGTCTACCAAAAGGCACAACCCTATTGAACTGAGGGAAAGACTGTCCTATCTTCACTGTGTGGATTTTTATTTGCTTATTTGTTTTTTGTTTCCTATGAGGAGAGCAATTTATATCCTAGGTTGTATGTCATTCTTCTTTTACTGTATCTGTTATGTAGAAAAGCTGTAATCCCCAGTGTGCTCTGCTTCTATGGCCCTTATATCAATGTTGTATATTGGGAATTGTTTTTTCTAATGGATGGAGGGAGAGAGTAACCTTTGGACTTGTGAGAATGAGGCAGTTCTGGCTGTTTTAGGAATTGTCTGAATAGATGACTGCTACAAACCTATGGGCAAGTAAGACAGGAGGGGCCAAAGCAAAAGACTATACATTTGCTATCTGTGCTGTTTTTCTTCAGTGGTGAACTAATTTAGACCACCTATGTATATGTTTGTCTGCCTAGCTCCACTGGTGTAAGAGTTAGTGGGAGTTCTCCCCATATCCTAACAAGGGATTTGGACTGAATTGTCTCAAATCCTTGGATTTCAATGCTTTTGCTAGTTTTGTCTTTTATTGAGTAATGTTTTAGAACTTGGGAGATGACAGATCAAGGGCTGAACACCTGATTATCATCAACAATCCTTATATAGAAATCTAATTCCTAAATATTAAAAGTCTATCCCTTGTAAAATGTGTCATCTTTATAGTGCATGTGCATGCCTATTTGCTCAACTTGGTCAAAAAAGGAAAGCTTGTAGCATATTTTAGCTGGGACAGCATAGTTTTAAATGGCTTCTGAGTTGAGTGCCTCTGCATTTTTACAGTTATCTAATAGTAATACCCTTACTCTGGTGGATTTATGTAGTTTTTAGTTATGATATTACCTTAACAATTTGCATGGCAAGTCAGATTGGAATACTCTAATAATATTTGAGCTCTGACAAGAATAAGTCCACGCTTGGGCTTCCCTGGTGGCTCAGTGGTTAAGAATCTGCCTGCCAATGCAGGGGACATGGGTTTGAGCCCTGGCCAGGGAAGATCCCACATGCTGCGAAACAACTAAGCCCATGTGCCACAACTACTGAGCCTGCACTCTAGAGTCCACAAGCCACAACTACTGAGCCCGAGTGCCACAACTACTAAAGCCTGCGTGCCTAGAGCCTGTGCTCCACAACAAGAAAAGCCACCACAATGAGAAGCTCGTGCACCACAACTAAGAAGTAGCCCCCTCTTGCCACAACTAGACAAAGTCCACATGCAGCAGCGAAGACCCAATGCAGCCAAAAATAAATAAATAAAATAAATTTTAAAAAAGAATAAGCCCATGCTTATATACAAATTATAACAAGAATGCCAACACCAAAGAAATATAGGTGTGCTGTAGCATTTGTAGGGATTTCATGGTTATTTTTATAATATCTAACATGATAATCTCATTTTGACATTTTCAAATTTTACTGCAGAATAATTTGCAGGGCATTCATCTATGACATTGCCTGAAGCTAGAACTCTTATTTTCAAAGTACAGATTCCTGAAGAGAGTAAAGTATTGTGTGGTAATTTCCTATGTGCACATAAATTGTACATAGTTTCTGGAGTAAGAGCTCATTTATCTATTCATAGAATGTGCTTCTGAAATTATCTGTAAGTGTAAGATTTATATGTACAAATGCATTAAAATGAGAATGTTTAAGTAAAAGAGGTTTCTGTTTATTTGGGCAGTTTTTTGGACAGAAACAATTGATGCATTTTTAAGTTAAGTTGCTTCATTTATATTGTAACTATTACAGATTTTAATCAAAATTGAGGACTAATTTAAGCTCTTGGGAACAAAGCACACTTCAAATCTTCAACTAATTTCAACGTCTACAACTGCTCCTCTCAATGGCTCTGAAATCAGTTTGGCCCTTCATTGCTAGAAACTGCACAAATGAAATGGGAACTGGGAATGATTTGTACCCTGCATAATGTATACTGACTTCGGATGGCAACAAGAAAGATGGGGAAGAGATCTGCAAATCATAACTAAAAAATTCGGAGAAGTTTAAAAAAAAAAACAAAACCTCTCCCATTGCTGCAGAAAATGATGTAATCCTCTTTAGCTGGTCTATTCAGCAGAACTGCTTCAGAAAACCAGATCATTTGGGTATAGGATGACATCATCAGTAAAATGTTACCAAAAAAAAAAAAACTTAGGGAATCATTATCTACTGGCAGAAATCAATGATTTCTAGAACAATGTAAGAATGGTAGGTTTTGAACCAGAATACAGGGAGCAAAATCATACAGATATACATGATTCTGGAATTAAATGTTTTATTTCTTAATGAATGCACACACTGCCACACTATGTGTGGGAAAACTACCAGAAACAGAAGATGCCATGTTCTGTAAACTCAGTGTCAGAGATCATGTGTTAACACAGCTGAAGGAAAATGATAGGCCAGGCACATAGAATATTTATTTAGGAAACTGGAAAACTATTCTGAAGTGCTAAGAAAATACCACTATTTTTGAAAAAGAGCTATTGATATATTTTGAAAAAAAAACTTTATACATACCAAATAAGCTTTATCCTTTCATTCTGTTTTGGGGTGAAAAAAGAAAGAAACAGAGAAAAAAGAAAAGAAAAGAAAAAGATAAATTTGCTTCTCACTAAAGAGAAACTATATAGCACTTTTTTTTTAAGTCCGGTTTTTTCTCATAGAATGTACGCTTGGGTAAGGCATCTTGCCATATTATACTTCTTGTCAGAAGGCTTGACAATTCATATATCCCTTTGAGGCTGATGATAGGTAACATAAAGATATCGTGCTCTGCATTGTGAAATTGTGTTTGCAATCATAAAGTATTGTTGTTTTTAAATGCAAAGTAATCCATGGTCATTGTGAAAATAAATGTATGTAAATACTGATAAAGTAAGAAGTGAAAGCATTCCTTCCCCATTTCATCCCCCAGGGTGAATGACAATCAGAGGTTTGGCATGGATCCTTTCAGACACTTGTGCTTACAAAAAGATGTCCACAGAGGCATACACACTACAGTATGTAGGATCCAATTACACATCTGGTTTGTGGGTAATTTTCTACTTACATTTCTGGACGTTAAGTAGTCTTAGAATTGTTGTCTTACAAAAAGGCTGGAATGAACATCCTTATACACATATTCTTGTGCAAACTTGCAAGAATAGAGATTCCTAGAATATAATTGCTGAGTCGAATGGAGAACACATTTTAAATTAGGATTGAAACTGAATTGACTTCTAAATATTTATACTCCACAAAGAGTTCATGAGTGTACCTTTTATTCTATACTCTCCCAAAATCTGAATACAACCAATTTTGGGTTTATTTTTTGTCATTCTTACAATGGAAAATGGAATTTCAATAAACTTTAAATCCTTTATATATAATCTATTGCTGCTTCAATTTTCAGTTCAAACTCTCCCTTCTTCAGAAACCTCATTTAGTGAACTCTTCATACCTATGAATCTTTAACATTTCCCCTGAGAATTCTTTCAAAATATTAATAATAATATATGGTCAGCAATGCTTTCTACTTCATCATGCCCCATCTAATTCCTTTATAAATTAAAAAAAAAAGTCTATCTAAGACCACATATGAATCAAAATAGTTGAAATACTTTATGTCTTATAACTTTTCACATTTTAGCTCTCACCTCTTCTGAGAACTTGCTTCATCAATTATCACCTCTTCTTTTTTATATTGAGTATTAATGTCTCCACTGATTCTTTCTTTCAGCCTTAAAATAGTCTCAGATTTCTTCCATTTCAAAGTAAGTCCTCTCATGGGGAGTGACATAAGTAAAATGGCAGAGTAGGTAGCTCCAAACTCTAGTCCCTCCACACACACACACACAAAAGTAGAAACTGTCAGAACCAACTTTGTCAGAACTCTGGAAAATAGTCAAAGGTTTATAGAAACCAAGTGAATGCTGAATCAACAAATAGGCAACTTAAAATGTTAAGTAAGCTTTGCGGCATTCTTCTTGCTTTTGCCCCACCCTGTCCTTAGCTCAGAGATGGTCCTGAAGACAGCCAGCCACATTCCCAGCTGTAGAAACATGGTCCCTTGTTCCAAAGGCACAGAGCATACCTTACTCACAAATTATTGTCTGTTCTAACCTGTCAGGAGGCTACCTGAAGGACTGACACAAGGCACTTGGTCTATGTTTTGCCTAACTTTGAACTCATTCAGGGCTGAGAAGTGGCAAAATATTCATTTAAGTACATTGTTCAAAAACATTGTAAGGTAAACTAAAAACCAGTGGCTACCTGGGGCAAAGATTACCATTGAGACAATGAACTCCCAAATGTACTGGAAAAAAGGCTGGGGAGAGTTGTTTTTTTGGAAATTAGGGTATTCTAAAGTGTTTGCAGAAAGACCTTCAAGATGGCAGAGGAGTAAGACGTGGAGATCACCTTCCTCCCCACAGATACATCGGAAATACATCTACATGTGGAACAACCCCTACAGAACACCTACTGAATGCTGGCAGAAGACCTCAGACTTCCCAAAAGGCAAGAAACTCCCCCACGTACTTGGGTAGGCAAAAGAAAAAACAGAGACAAAAGAATAGGGACAGGAACTCTGGGAAGAAGTTGTGAAGGAGGAAAACTTTCCACACACTAGGAAACCCCTTCACTGGCAGATATGGGGCCTGGAAAGGGGGGTGAAGCTTCAAAGCCATGGAGGAGAGCGCAGAAACAGGGGTGCAGAGGGCAAAGCAGAGAGATTCCCGCAGAGAGGATTGGTGCCGACCACCACTCACGAGCCCGAGAGGCTAGTCTGCTCAATCTCTAGGACGGGGTGGGGCTGGGAGCTGAGGCTCTGGATTCAGAGGTTAGATCCAATTCTTTTGGATATATACCTGGGAGTGGGATTCATGAGTCATGTAGTACTTCTATTTTTAAATTTTGGAGGAACTTCCATACTATTTTTCATAGTGACTGCACCAAATTACATTCTTACCAACAGTTTACAAGGGATTCATTTTCTCCATATCTTTGAAAATAGTTTTCTTCTTCTTCTTATTATTATTATTATTTTGGATAGTCACTATCCTAACAAGTGTGAGGTGACATCTTGTTGCCCTTTACTTTTCATTTCCTTGATGATTAGTGATGTTGAGCACCTTTTCACATATGTGTTGGCAATTTGGTACGTCTTTCTTGGAGAAATAACTATTTATGTCCTTTGCCCATTTAAAAAATTGGGTTATTTGCATTTTTTCTATTGAGTTGTATGAGTTCTTTATGTATTTTGGATATTAACCTCATATCAAATACATGGTTTGCAAATATATTCTCCTATTACATAGGTTGAAATTTCACTCTGTTTCTTTTGCTGTGCAGAAGCTTTTTAGTTTATTTAGTCCCATTTGTGTATGTTCCTGTAGCTTCCTATACTCTTGATATCATATCTAAAAAATGATGGCCAAGGTCAACGTTAAGAAGGTTTGCCCCTATGTTTGCTTCTAAGAGTTTTAAAGGTTAAGTCTTAGATTTAAATTTTTAATCCATTTAGAGTTGACTTGTGTGTGTGGTTTAAGATAAGGGTCCAATTTCATTCTTTTGCATGTGGATATCCGGTTTCCCCACATCATTTGTTGAAGAGACTATCCTTTTCTGATCGTTTGTTCTTGGCACCTTTGCCAAAGATCAATAGACTGTATATAAGTGATATTATTTTTGGATTCTTATTCTGTTCCATTGACCTATATGTCTATCCTTATGTCAGTACTATACTATTTAAATTACTGTATCTTTAAAAAATATATTTTGAAATCAGGAAGTGTGATGTTTCCACCTTTGTTCCTTCTCAAGATTGCTTTTGCTATTTGGGGTCCTTCATAGTTCCATATGAATTTTAAGATTGTTTGCTCTGTTTCTGTAAAAAACGCTATGGGGATTATGATACAGATTGCATTAAATATATAGATCTTTTTGATTAATCCAGACATATTAACAATATTAAGACTTCCAACCCATGAATATGGGTTGTATTTCCATTTAATTGTGTCTTCTTTAATTTCTTTCATCAATATTTTGTAGTTTTCAGTATGAAAATTTTCACCTTCTTTGTGAAGTTTTTTCCTAAGTATTATTTTTGATGCTACTGTAAAGGCAATTTTTTAAAATCTCTTTTTTGGATGGCTCCTTGTTGGTGTATTGAGATGCAAAGGATTCTGTATGTTGATATTGTACCCTGAATATTTACTGTATTTGTTTTTATATTTTTAACATCTTTATTGGAGTATAATTGCTTTACAATGGTGTGTTAGTTTCTGCTTTATAACAAAGTGAATCAGTCATACATAAACATATGTTCCCATATGTCTTCCCTCTTGCGTCTCCCTCCCTCCCACCCTCCCTATCCCACCCCTCCAGGCTGTCACAAAGCACCGAGACAATATCCCTGTGCCATGCGGCTGCTTCCCACTAGCTATCTACCTTACTACGTTTGTTAGTGTGTATATGCCCATGACTCTCTCTCGCCCTGTCACAGCTCACCCTTCCCCCTCCCCATAACCTCAAGTCCGTTCTCTAGGAGGTCTGCGTCTTTATTCCTGCTTTACCCCTAAGTTCTTCATGACATTTTTTTTCTTAAATTCCATATATATGTGTTAGCATACGGTATTTGTCTTTTTCCTTCTGACTTACTTCACTCTGTATGACAGACTCTAGGTCTATCCACCTCATTACAAATAGCTCAATTTCGTTTCTTTTTATGGCTGAGTAATATTCCATTGTATATATGTGCCACATCTTCTTTATCCATTCATCCGATGATGGGCACTTAGGTTGTTTCCATCTCCGGGCTATTGTAAATAGAGCTGCAATGAACATTTTGGTACATGACTCTTTTTGAATTATGGTTTTCTCAGGGTATATGCCCAGTAGTGGGATTGCTGGGTCATATGGTAGTTCTATTTGTAGTTTTTTAAGGAACCTCCATACTGTTCTCCATAGTGGCTGAACCAATTCACATTCCCACCAGCAGTGCAAGAGGGTTCCCTTTTCTCCACACCCTCTCCAGCATTTATTGTTTCTAGATTTTTTGATGATGGCCATTCTGACTGGTGTGAGATGATATCTCATTGTAGTTTTGATTTGCATTTCTCTAATGATTAATGATGTTGAGCATTCTTTCATGTGTTTGTTGGCAGTCTGTATATCTTCTTTGGAGAAATGTCTATTTAGGTCTTCTGCCCATTTTTGGATTGGGTTGTTTGTTTTCTTGTTATTAAGCTGCATGAGCTGCTTGTAAATTTTGGAGATTAATCCTTTGTCAGTTGCTTCATTTGCAAATATTTTCTCCCATTCTGAGGTTTGTCTTTTGGTCTTGTTTATGGTTTCCTTTGCTGTGCAAAAGCTTTGAAGTTTCATTAGGTCCCATTTGTTTATTTTTGTTTTTATTTCCATTACTCTACGAGGTGGGTCAGAAAGGATCTTGCTGTGATTTATGTCATAGAGTGTTCTGCCTATGTTTTCCTCTAAGAGTTTAATAGTTTCTGGCCTTACATTTAGGTCTTTAATCCATTTTGAGCTTATTTTTGTGTATGGTGTTAGGGAGTGATCTAATCTCATACTTTTACATGTACCTGTCCAGTTTTCCCAGCACCACTTATTGAGAAGCTGTCCTTTCTCCACTGTACATTACTGCCACCTTTATCAAAGATAAGGTGTCCATATGTGCATGGGTTTATCTCTGGGCTTTCTATCCTGTTCCATTGATCTATCTTTCTGTTTTTTGTGCCAGTACCATACCATCTTGATAACTGTAGCTTTGTAGTATAGTCTGAAGTCAGGGAGCCTGATTCCTCCAGTTCCTTCTTTCGTTCTCAAGATTGCTTTGGCTATTCGGGGTCTTTTGTGTTTCCATACAAATTGCAAAATTTTTTGTTCTAGTTCTGTGAAAAATGCCAGTGGTAGTTTGATAGGGATTGCATTGAATCTATAGATTGCTTTGGGTAGTAGAGTCATTTTCACAATGTTGATTCTTCCAATCCAAGAACATGGTATATCTCTCCAACTATTTGTATCATCTTTAATTTCTTTCATCAGTGTCTTATAATTTTCTGCATACAGGTCTTTTGTCTCCTTAGGTAGGTTTATTCCTAGATATTTTATTCGTTTTGTTGCAATGGTAAATGGGAGTGTTTTCTTGATTTCACTTTCAGATTTTTCATCATTAGTATATAGGAATGCCAGAGATTTCTGTGCATTAATTTTGTATCCTGCCACTTTACCAAATTCATTGATTAGCTCTAGTAGTTTTCTGGTAGCATCTTTAGGGTTCTCTATGTATAGGATCATGTCATCTGCAAACAGTGACAGCTTTACTTCTTCTTTTCCGATTTGGATTCCTTTTATTTCCTTTTCTTCTCTGATTGCTGTGGCTAAAACTTCCAAAACTATGTTGAATAAAAGTGGTGAGAGTGGGCAACCTTGTCTTGTTCCTGATCTTAGTGGAAATGCTTTCAGTTTTTCACCATTGAGGATGATGTTGGCTGTGGGCTTGTCATATATGGCCTTTATTATGTTGAGGAAAGTTCCCTCTATGCCCACTTTCTGCAGGGTTTTTATCATAAATGGGTGTTGAATTTTGTCAAAACCTTTCTCTGCATCTATTAAGATGATCATATGGTTTTTCTCCTTCAATTTGTTAATATGGTTTATCACATTGATAGATTTGCATATATTGAGGAATCCTTGCACTCCTGGAATAAACCCCACTTGATCATGGTGTATGATCCTTTTAATGTGCTCTTGGATTCTGTTTGCTGGTATTTTGTTGAGAATTTTTGCATCTATGTTCATCAGTGATATTGGCATGTAGTTTTCTTTCTTTGTGACATCCTTGTTTGGTTTTGGTATCAAGGTGATGGTGCCCTCATAGAAGGAATTTGGGAGTGTTCCTCCCTCTGCTATATTTTGGAAGAGTTTGAGAAGGATAGGTGTTAGCTCTTCTCTAAATGTTTGATAGAATTCGCCTGTGAAGCCATCTGTTCCTGGGCTTTTGTTTCTTGGAAGATTTTTAATCACAGTTTCAATTTCAGTGCTTGTGATTGGTCTGTTCATATTTTCTATTTCTTCCTGATGCAGTCCTGACAGGTTGTGCATTTCTAAGAATTTATCCATTTCTTCCAGATTGTCCATTTTATTGGCATAGTGTTGCTTGTAGTAATCTCTCATGACCCTTTGTATTTCTGCAGTGTCAGTTGTTACTTCTCTTTTTTCATTTCTAATTCTATTGATTTTAGTATTCTTCCTTTTTTTCTTGATGATTCTGGCTAATGGCTTACCTATTTTGTTTATCTTCTCAAAGAACCAGCTTTTAGTTTTATTGATCTTTGCTATTGTTTCCTTCATTTCTTTTTCATTTATTTCTGATCTGATTTTTATGATTTCTTTCCTTCTGCCAGCTTTGGGGTATTTTTGTTCTTCTTTCTCTAATTGCTTGAGGTGCAAGGTTAGGTTGTTTATTCGAGATATTCCCTGCTTCTTAAGGTGGGCTGTATTGCTATAAACTTCCCCCTTAGACCTGTTTTTGCTGCATTCCACAGGTTTTGGGTTGTTGTGTCTCCATTGCCATTTGTTTCTAGGTATTTTTTAATTTCCTCTTTGATTTCTTCAGTGATAACTTCGTTATTAAGTGGTGTATTGTTTAGCCTCCATGTGTTTTTTTTTCTTTTTTTACAGATCTTTTCCTGTAATTGATATCTAGTCTCATGGCATTGTGGTCAGAAAAGATACTTGACACAATTTCAATTTTCTTATATTTACCAAGGCTTGATTTGTGACCCAAGATATGATCTATCCTGCAGAATGTTCCATGAGCACTTGAGAAAAATGTGTATTCTGTTGTTTTTGGATGGAGTGTCCTCTATATATCAATTAAGTCCATCATGTTTAATGTATCATTTAAAAATTGTGTTTCCTTATTTATTTTCATTTTTGATGATCTGTCCATTGGTGAAAGTGGGGTGTTAAAGTCCCCTACTATGAATGTGTTACTGTTAATTTCTCCTTTTGTGGCTGTTAGTATTTGCCTTATGTACTGAGGTGCTCCTATGTTGGGTTCATAAATATTTACAATTGTTATATCTTCTTCCTGGATCAATCCCTTGATCATTATGTAGTGTCCTTCTTTGTCTCTTCTAATAGTCTTTATTTTAAAGTCTATTTTGTCTGATATGAGAATTGCTACTCCAGCTTTCTTTTGGTTTCCATTTGCATGGAATATCTTTTTCCATCCCCTTACTTTCAGTCTGTATGTGTCTCTAGGTCTGAAGTGGGCCTCTTGTAGACAGAATATATAAGGGTCTTGTTTTTGTATCCATTCAGACAATCTGTGTCTTTTGGTGGGAGCATCTAGTCCATTTACATTTAAGGTAATTATCTATATGTATATTCCTATTCCCATTTTCTAAATTGTTTTGGGTTCGTTATTATAGGTCTTTTCCTTCTCTTGTGTTTCTTGTCTAGAGAAGTTCCTTTAGCATTTGTTGTAAAGCTGGTTTAGTGGTGCTGAACTCGCTCAGCTTTTGCTTGTCTGTAAAGGTTTTAATTTCTCCATCAAATCTGAATTAGATCCTTGCTGGGTAGAGTAATCTTGGTTACAGGTTTTTCTCCTTCATCACTTTCAGTATGTCCTATCACTCCCTTCTGGCTTGCAGGGTTTCTGCTGAGAGATCAGCTGTTAACCTTATGGGGATTCCCCTGTGTGTTATTTGTTGTTTTTCCCTTACTGCTTTTAAAATGCTTTCTTTGTATTTAATTTTTGACAGTTTGATTAATATGTGTCTTGGTGTGTTTCTCCTTGGATATATCCTGTATGGGACTCTCTGTGGTTCCTGGACTTGATTAACTATTTCCTTTCCCATATTAGGGAAGTTTTCAACTATAATCTCTTCAAATATTTTCTCAGTCCCTTTCTTTTTCTCTTCTTCTTCTGGAACCCCTATGATTCGAATGTTGGTGTGTTTAATGTTGTCCCAGAGGTCTCTGAGACTGTCCTTAGTTCTTTTCATTCTTTTTTCTTTCTTCTGCTCTGCACTGGTTATTTCCACTATTTTATCTTCCAGGTTACTTATCCGTTCTTCTGCCTCAGTTATTCTGCTATTGATTCCATCTAGAGTACTTTTAATTTCATTTATTGTGTTGTTCAGCATTGCTTGTTTCATTTTTATTTCTTCCATGTCCTTGTTAAATGTTTCTTGCATTTTGTCCATTCTATTTACAAGATTTGGATCATCCTTACTATCATTATTCTGATTTCTTTTTCAGGTAGACTGCCTATTTCCTCTTCATTTGTTAGGTCTGGTGCATTTTTATCTTGCTCCTTCATCTGCTGTGTGTGTTTCTGTCTTCTCATTTTGCTTATCTTACTGTGTTTGGGGTCTCCTTTTTGCAGGCTGCAGGTTCGTAGTTCCCGTTGTTTTTGATATCTGTCTCCAGTGGCTAAGGTTAGTTCAGTGGGTTGTGTAGGCTTCCTGGTGGAGGGGACTAGTGCCTGTGTTGTGGTGGATGAGGCTGGATCTTTTCTCTCTAGTTGGCAGGTCCATGTCTGGTGGTGTGTTTTGGGGTGTCTGTGGACTTATTATTTTAGGCAGCCTCTCTGCTAATGGATGGGGTTGTGTTCCTGTTTTGCTAGTTGTTTGGCATAGGTTGTCCAGCACTGTAGCTTGCTGGTCATTGAGTGAAGCTGGGTGCTGGTGTTAAGATGGAGGTCTTTGGGAGATTTTCGCCATTTGATATTATGTGGAGCTGGGAGGTCTCTTGTTGACCAGTGTCCTGAAGTTGGCTCTCCCACCTCAGAGGCAGAGCCCTGACTCCTGGCTGGAGCACCAAGAGACTTTCATCCACACGGCTCAGAATAAAAGGGAGAAAAAGTAGAGAGAATTAGTGGAAGTGTGAAGAAAGGAAGAAAGGAAGAAAGAAAGAAAGAAAGAAAGAAAGAAAGAAAGAAAGAAAGAAAGAAAGAAAGAAAAAGAAAGGAAGGAGGGAGGGAAGGAAGGAAGAAAGAAAGAAAGAAGAAAAGAAGGAAAGAAAGAAAGGAGGGAGGGAGGGAGGAAGGAAGGAAGGAAGGAGGGAAGGAAGGAAAAAAGACAGAAAGAAAGAAGACACAGTAAAATAAAATAAAGTAAAGTATAATAATGTTATTGAATTAAAAAATAATTATTTAGAGAAAAAAAAAGGGACGGATAGAACCTTAGGACAAATGTTGGAAGCAAAGCTATACAAACAAAATCTTACACAGAAGCATACACATACACCCTCACAAAAAGAAGTAAAGGGGAAAAAATCGTAAATCGTGCTCTCAAAGTCCACCTCCTCAATTTGGGATGATTCGTTGTCTAAAGGAGGGAAGGAAGGAAGGAAGGAAAGAAAGAAAGAAAGAAAGAAAGAAAGAAAGAAAGAAAGAAAGAAAGAAAGAAAGAAAGAAAGAAAGAAAGAAAGAAAAGTATAATAAAGTTATTAAAATTAATTTTTAAGAAAAAAAATTTTAAAAATAAAAACAATGGACGGATAGAACCCTAGGACAAATGGTGGAAGGAAAGCTCTACAGACAAGATCTCACACAGAAGCATACACATACACATTCACAAAAAGAGGGAAAGGGGGAAAAATCATAGATCTTGCTCTCGAATCCACCTCCTCAATTTGGGATGATTCGTTGTCTATTCATGTATTCCACAGATGCAGGGTACATCAAGTTGATTGTGGAGCTTTAATCCGCTGTTTCTGAGGCTGCTGGGAGAGATTTCCCTTTCTTTTCTTTGTTCTCACAGCTCACAGGGGCTCAGCTTTGGGTTTGGCCCTGCCTCTGCATGTAGGTCGCTGGAGGGCGTCATTTTTTTGCTCAGACAGGACAGGGTTAAAGGAGCCGCTGATTCGGGGGCTCTGGCGCACTCAGGCCAGGAGGAGGGAGGGGCACGGCGTGCAGGGTGGGCCTGCGGCGGCAGAGGCCAGCGTGGCGTTGCACCAGCCTGAGGCCTGCTGTGCATTCTCCCGGGGAAGTTGTTCCTGGATCCCGGGAACCTGGCAGTGGCGGGCTGCACAGGCTCCCTGGAAGAGGGGTGTGGATCGTGACCTGTGCTCGCACACAGGCCCCTTGGTGGCGGCAGCAGCAGCCTTAGCGTCTCCCGCCCGTCTCTGGGGTTCGTACTTTAGCTGCGGCTCGCGCCCGTCTCTGGAGTTCCTTTAGGCAGTGATCTTAAACCCCTCTCTTCGCGCACCAGGAAACAAATAGGGAAGAAAAAGTCTCTTGCCTCTTCAGCAGGTGCAGACTTTTCCCCGGACTCTCTCCCGGGTAGCCGTGGTGAACTAACCCCTTCAGGCTATGGTCAAGCCGCCAACCCCAGTCCTCTCCCTGCGCTCCGACTGAAACCGAAACCCGAGCCTCAGCTCGCAGCCCCGCCCGCCCCGGAGGGTGAGCAGACAAGCCTCTCGGGCTGGTGAGTGCCGGTCGGCACCGATCCTCTGTGCGGGAATCTCCCCGCTTTGCCCTCCGCACCCCTGTTGCTGTGCTCTCCTCCACGGCTCCAAAGCTCCCCCCTCCGCCTCCCGCAGTCTCCGCCCGCGAAGGGGCTTCCTAGTGTGTGGAAACTTTTCCTCCTTCACAGCTCCCTCCCACTGGTGCAGGTGCCGTCCCCATTCTTTTGTCTCTGTTTTTTTCTTTTTTTCTTTTGCCCTACCCAGGTACATGGGGAGTTTCTTGCCTTTTGGGAGGTCTGATGTCTTCTGCCAGCCTTCAGTAGGTGTTCTGTAGGAGTTGTTCCACGTGTAGATGTATTTCTGGTGTATCTGTGGGGAGGAAGGTGATTTTTGCGTCTTACTCTTCCGCCATCTTCCCAGCACCTGTATTTGTTTATTAGTTCTAACAGTTTTTTTGTGGCATTATTATGATTTTCTATATAAAAGATCATGTCATTTGCAAACAGAAATAATTTTATTTCTTCCTTTCCACTTTGGAAAACAGTTTGGCAGTCTTAAGAAAATCAAGCATAGAATTACCATATGACCCTAAAATTCTATTCCTATGTACATACCCTAAAGAATAAAAATAAGTACTTAAATACATGCCATGCATGTACATGGCAGTCCTATTCACAAAAGACAAAAGGTGGACATGGCCTAAATGTCCATTAATGGATGAATGGGTAAAGAAATTGTACTATATACCTACAATGGAATATTGTTTAGCCATGAAAATGAAGTAGTTACATGTTACAATGTAGATGAACCTCAAACATACTGTTAAGTAAAAGAAATCAAGCACAAAATGTTACATATTGTATGATTCCATTTATATTAAATATAAAGAATAGATAAAGCAATAGTAAGAGAATGCACACTGGTGGTTGCCAAGGGCTATGGGATAGAGGAATGGGGGCAAAACTGCTTCATGGTTAAGGGTTTTTACTTTGGAATGATGGAAATGTTTTGGAACTATATACAGGTGATGTTGCACAACATTGTAAATGTATTAAATGTCACTGGATTGCTCATTTAAATAGGTGAATTTCATGTTATATGAATCTTAGCTCAAAAATATTTTTACAAATAACCCTCTTGTGATGCTGTATGTTTCCCTAGCAATTGTCCTATTGCTCCTTCTCTTCTTAGACTTTTCAAAAAGTAGTTTTCACACACTCTTTTAATCCTCACTTTGCATCACTTCTCAATACACAGCAATCTAACTTCCACTTCAACAACAACGCTACCGAGAACTGCTCTTGAAAAGGTTTCAAGTGACTGCCTTGTTGCCTAAGTGGACATTTTCCATTGTCTTGCTAGACTTCTCTTGCATTTTATATTCTCCTCCTCTATTCTCATTAGCTTTCCATTTCCCTGTTTCTTCTTGTACTTTTCTAGTTGTTTCATGTTGTTCACCTTCATGGGTTTCTCTCCACTTAACCATGGGACCTGCCCAGGGCTTCATACATAACAATGCTTTTCTCTCTCATTCTTATTTACTTCCATAGTTTTAAAGAGAATTTGAATGGACAACCCCTTAAATCTATATCTCCAGCATTAATCTCCTTCTTGAGCTCAAATATATATAAGCTATTGCCTACTGGTGATATGTACTTTAATATATGCTATGGGTTCCTCAAATTCCAAATATCCAAAACTGAAATTGTCACATCACTACTTAAAAATATTCCTGCTTCTGCATTCTAGGCCACTGTAAATAGCATCCTTATCCACATAATTATTGACACCAGAAACCCTGGGTTCATTCTAGTCTTCTCCTTGACAACCAATTAATAACCAGTCTGGTTGAGTTTTCTACTCAGTGTATTTCAGATTCCTCTCATCCTCTTCACCCTTACTTCCATTAGAATAATTCAGTTGTTTCTCTTATGGACTATTATAATAACCTACTAACTACGTTTCCCTCTTCCTCTCCAATCCATCCATCATAACACATCATTCATATGAATATAGGTGAATACAAAACTGATCATACTACTCTATGTTATAATTCTGGGGTTGTTTATTGCTTACTAAATAAAAATTCACATTCTTTGCTTGCTACTCCAGGTTGTTCAAAGTCTGGTTCTATGTTTCTCCAATCTTATTTCTCACTCTTCCCTGTCTTATTTTGATGATCTAATTTCAAAGTGCTTATAGTTCTCAAACATGTTATGCTGTTTCTCACTTCCTTTGTTTTGCTCATACTCCTTCCTGTCCCTGTAAATGTGCTTTCTATCTTTCAATTAGTTTCTGGATAACTCTTACTCAGCTTTCAAGATTCAACTAAGGTATCACCTACTCCAGAAAGCTTTCCCTAGACTGCCAAGTCAGGGAGAAATGTCCTTTTTTTGTGTTCCTAAGGACCATATACATACATCTATCTTAGTGCTTATTTTCTTTGAAACAATGTAATTTTGATCATCTTCTCTCATTTGTAAAATCCTTGAGGCATACACCATAGTTCACTCATCTGTATCCCAAGTGCCTTATCCATTCAGTGAATATTTGTTGTATCAGAGAGGGAAAAAGTCTCTTAAAGACAGAGGTGATACCCTTAAATATGTAAAATGCAGACCTTACATGGATTTGTTATTTGTTGTCACCCAGCTTTATTTAGCTTCTTGCCTTTCTTGCCGGCATTCTTTTTCTTGGCTGTGTTTCCTGACTTATGTTTTAGACATAGAAATGTTCCTTTGCTAACTTCCTTTGATGGGAAGTTATTTCCATATGAAGACCCTGACAAAAGTTAAGTCTTTAATTTTGCAACATGATTATGTCAATTTACTGTGCAATATCATCCCTCTGGCAGAAGTATTAACTAAGGGGCACTAATGTGGATCTGTTATTTTCCCCCTATTTTGTAGGCTATATAGAGAGGCTATATGCTACCATTTTGATTTAGAAGATATCTAGTAAAAATATCAAGACAGGAATAAAGGAGCGACTTTGTATGATTGATGTGCACTCTTTATTCATTAGCTTATGTAGTAGATAGGAATGCAGAAGTAGTGTAAAATGATATTGGTATAAAGGATGCATATAAATAGAAAAGAACTATTTTAATAATAGAACCAAGCCTATCTAGGTCCTATTAGATATATTTGATAACCCAGCAGAACGGTAAGAGGTAGATTTCCTATTTTATCTAGTCTTTTTTTTTTTTTTTTGGCTGCGCTCTACTGCATGAGGGGATCTTAGTTCCTCACCCAGGGATCGAACCCACACGCCCTGCAGTGGAAGCTTAGAGTCTTAACCACTGGATCACCAGAGAAGTCCTGATCCCCTATTTTAAACACAGGTATCAGAAAGTCAGGGGAAAAAGATCTCAAACTTAGATTAGATATCGCTCTTCTGGTTTATATACTTCATTTGTGGAAAAATCAAAGCATGCCACTGAATTTTGCCTTCCACCAAATATTTAGACCTTTTCTTTTGATCAGTTCCTTTTGGTGATGTGCAAATGTCTCTATCATCTTACTGTTGCTAAGTATGGAGCAGGACAATTAGGGCTTTCTTTGATCAAATTATGCGTTGTGCTTTTCCATCCATTAGTAATGTAATTGGTTGGATTTCAGTTGTTATTTTAACAACAATAGTAAAATAGGCATTATCTTACCTCTTGAGCTATATAACTTTATATAAATCATTTGCTTTTCAACAGTTTTGCACTGTTAAGTACATGGTATTTTTGGTTCTTGTTAATAATTCTGGCAATTTGCACTAGAGAGACTTAATAAACAATCATTTGGACTCTAATTATTGCTTTTAAAGCATCATATCTAATCGTAGGAAAATACCAGAACTATTGAATTCCAGATAATCTTTTAATGTAGTTTGCATTTTGTTCAGAAAGTATTACTTCTTAAGGTTTCTTTTCTTTGCATATTTTTCTTCAAGGATAGTTCAATCTGGTCCAGAATGGATAAAAAATGCTTAAGAATATAATAATTTAAATAGTTTGATAGTGCTAAAATTCTTATATTTTAATTTTAAATCTAGTTTCAAACATGTTTGGCAATAATATATTAGTTGTAAGCAGATATGGTAAGGGGTAAAAATCACTCAAAATTAGAGTTACTTTTCTCAGATCTGATGATCATGGGATCATTCAGTTTCAGAGCAAAGGACATTTCTTTTCTTTTTTTTTTTTTTTTTTTTGTGCTACGCGGGTCTCTCACTGTCGCGGCCTCTCCCGTTGCGGAGCACAGGCTCCAGACGCGCAAGCTCAGCGGCCATGGCTCATGGGTCCAGCCACTCCGCGGCATGTGGGATCCTCCTGGACCGGGGCACGAACCCGTGTCCCCTGCATTGACAGGTGGACTCTCAACCACTGCGCCACCAGGGAAGCCCAAGGACATTTCTTAAGTATATATTTAAGTTTAGTTTCACTGATGGAAGTACTAACATCATTATCTACTGTGCTATATCAAGAAAGATGAGTTATTAGTTTAAAAAAAACTCAACCAACTAACTAATCAAACAGAAAACCTTAGAAACTCATGAATTTAATCTCTAAAGGTTTTTTACTATATCTGACAATTTACTGTAGTTATTTGCATATATTAAATTATATCTTTGATCTCCTCACTGCCTCCCTCAGTACTCATCTTGACAGTTTTTGGTGAAATTAGATTAAGGAGTAAACCCTTCCTCTGATGTTCCTGTAAGAAGGTGATGTGGGCTGTTAATTTTGACCTAAACATGACTTTTTTTTTCCCTAAACATGGTTATTTCAGAGTCTATTGTTAGCAACAGCAAAATTAAACCAGTTTAAACATTATAGTTAGATATGTGTGTATAGAACCAAACTAGGATGGTCAATTGTACTTCTTGGAAAATTGCCCTTAACTCTCAGGGTCAAAGTATGTATCATATAACATACACTTCATCTTCTTTGTAGAAATTCCTTTTCAACTTTATCTCCTTATCATAAGGAGGTATTATGACAGGAGGAGGGGATCCATAGTGTGGGATGATTTTTTAATAGTTTTCTAAATTATTGTTTTTCTTGCTGTGTTCTGGAGTCTGTTTCCTGAATGTGAATGCAGCACTCTCCAAAGCAGAGCATTCTTTGAAGATGGTGGTTGTTTACCTCTTACATTGAATGTTAGTTGGATATGGTGGATTTCCAGTGGAAATCTGATAGAAGAGGAGTGTATATGGGATAAGTTCTCATTTTCGAACGCATAAGAAACATTGCCTGGGAACTCTCAGAAATGCTTGTGGAGCACAGGCAGATTATGTAGTGAACTGGAATAAGAATCTGAATAAGTAAGAACCTAAAGGCAAGAAAAATTGAGTCATGATGTTAATGTGACTTTGCTTATTCCAGTTGGCTTTTGGAGCCTAGGGAAATTCAGGTTAAATCTGGATACTGAAAAGGCTTGAAGCTTTACAGCATGCAGTACCAATTTATGATATCATCTCACTACATCTTCAGGAGCACTGAGCAATAGCAATTATTTTCACCTTTAAGAATTGTATAAGTAAATCATGGTAAATTTGAGTTGCTATAATTATTAACTTGAATGAATATATTTTCTTATGTTTCTTGTCAGCTGTATTTCTTCTTTTGGTAATTGTCCTTTCATGTCCTTTGCCTATTTTATTAGAGTGTTGTTAAAAGATCTTCATATGACAATTATATATATTCTTTGTCTTTTTAAGAAGATATTCCTATAATTTCCCATTTGACTTTTAATTTTATTCAAAACACATTGAATTAAGACATACACAGCTCTGTGACGCTTTGTATGTGTGACGTCTTCCATTGAGATTATCTAAGAATATTCTACTTGATTCAGCTCAGTTAAAATTTATTTCATTACAGATGTTTAAAAATAGTTGTTTAAAAATCTATTTTAGAAAACATGGTTTGCATTCTTAAATAATCTGAGTGGGGAAAAACTTTCAACACATGACACAAAGCCATAAGGAGGATTAAAATAGCTAAAGCTACTTTAACTGATCTCATTTGAACAACTCACTGGATTAGACAATTCTCTTCATTCCCTATGTTAGACATACTGATTGATGCCCCTGGCATGCCGAATGCTTATGGCTAAGAGATTACTCTCAAGTATTGGCGAGAATGTGAAGAAATACCACTCATCTGCTGTTGCTGGGAATGTAAATTGGTGTAACATATTTTGGATCACAGTCTGGCAACAAGCATCTTTTTAAAAAATGCATATTTTCCCTCTGTAAGGAATTCATCCTATATATATGCAGGCAAAAGTCTTCCGACATATACATAAAATGATTTTCATCATAACACTACTATATTAGTAATCGTTAAGAAAAAAAAGAAACTAACAAAAGTTAATGTCAATCAATAGAAGATTGATTTAGCAAATTTATGGTACAGGCATACAATGGGATACCATTAAAATGAGTGAAAGTAAATGTATATTTTATGATTTGGATTATGGCCAATAAATATTGCTATTAAGAGTGAAAAGAGCAAGTTGCAGAGCAAGATGCATTGTAGGAATCTATTTGTAAAAATAAAATCTCTGAAAGGATCTGTAAGAGACTTGATAATGGACATTTCTGGGGAGTAGGACTAGAGGCTCAGTGGGGAGAAAATCTTTTCATTTCTATTCTTGTATATTATGGACCAGTTGTATTTCATCAGGAGCATGTAGTTTCATTTAGATGTTTGTTTAAGTTAAAAATCCATTATTGTTACATTCAGGCTCTTTTTATTCTTTATGAAATTCTTCCAAATACAAAGATATGGTAAGATAGAGAAATCAGTCCTCATTCCTGTGTAGTTCTATCCTAGCAATCTCTGTGACTGTACAGGCCTCAATTACACTCATACTTCAAAGAGGAAAATGTGTTTCAAGTTTAACAAGATATTCTGAAAGTAGATTAAATCTGAAATTAGCTTATGGCCTGAATCTGGCTCATGCACAGGCATGTTTGGTTTGACCCAAATATTTGTAGAATTAATCTTAAAATTAATCTTAATTAACCTTAAAATTCAAAAGATTATTATTTTAAATTTTAAAATTGCATTTCTAGCTTCTTTGGAAAAAATAAGATATAATATTGAGACTCGTGGCAACAATCAGCTTGGACTGAGTAGTGTCTGCCATCTTTACATGGTGCTTGTGATTGAATTTGTCACAATCCCACTACTCAAAATTATTACATATCTGGATAACTGAAACCTTGTTGATCTCTGTGGATATGAGTTTGACTCATGTTCTAGAACTTGTGAGACAATCATGTTTTAAAAGCACATTTCCCCTTTCCTTCTTTAGTTAATCTTAGGATAGCAAATCTTTTTTAAAAATTTAAGCACAGGCAATGGCACCTTTTGTGTAAGTACACAATGGTCTACTCTGGATTCTGATCAAAGTGAGATAAACTCACAACAGCCCCTGTCAGCCTCTTAAAATTAACACCACACTTCAAATTGATTTTGGAAAGCAGCAGGGAAAAAATAGATAGATGAGACACCAGCATATAGTTAGGATAATATAAAGACCTATCTATTTGCACAAAATACAATAAAACTAAGACTGTAGCAAGATTACAAGTCACTTAAGTCTATTCATATCTCTACAGGCTTTATTTTGAGAAGCATTATAGATAGAAAAGCTATGAGGCAGACACTAATTACCAGTTACATGGCATTTGTATTTCCCAGAAGGTTAGAAACAGAATAAAAGTTTCTTGTTCAAGGTTACTAAGATCATTTGCAGAAAGACCAAGAATAGAAACAAAGACTTTCAAATTCTGTGCCATAGTCCAAAACATGTCATTTTTAATCATAGCCTTGTTAATTGAAAGAAAAAAAATGAATCATAATCAGGTGAATCCTGTAAGGGCTTTAAATATTAAGTAAAGATTGTCCAAGACAGAATGAATAAATCGAGAAAGGAAAATTGAACAAATATGCCAATTATTTTCCTTTTTGTCCATCATAGTTGATATTGAATGATATGAAATACAAAGCTAGAGGTCAAAAGAACAGTAGTGTAGCTTCATTTATAATATGGAAACAGCAAAATAAACAGATGGTAAAACACTATTATTACAAAGCTTTTACTTGGATTTCAAGATTGCCAAGATTTTCCATATTGCCTGATAGAAGACTGCAAACAACTAAACCAAGAGACTGATGATGTATAAACATCATGATTAAAGTGGTTTATGGTCTCAAAACTGGAAGAAATCAGAAAAAAATACTCTCTCTGAATTTTAGGATAAATCATACTAACTTTCTAAAGAAGCCAAAAAAATCATCATATATATGTACATTATATATATATATATATATATATATATATATATATACACACACATATATATACAATTTATTTTTAGAGCAGTTTCAGGTTTACCAAAATATGAGCATAAGCTACAGAGAGCACCTGTATGCCACTCTGTTCCTCCCTCAGTGTTCTCTATTATTAACATCTTGTATTAATATGCTACATTTATTACAATTGATGGGTCATTACTGGTTTATTATTACTAAATAAAGTTCATAGTTTACATTAGGGTTCACTCTTTCTTGTACATTTAATGTATTTGGACAAAAGTATGATGTCATATATCCACCTTTACAGTATAATACAGAATATTTTCATTGCCTTAAAAATCTCCCGTGCTCCATCTCTTCATCCCTCCCTCCTTCCCACAAACTCTGGCAACCACTGATATCTCTACTGTATTCACAGTTTTGCTTTTTCCAAAATGCTGTATGGTTGGAATCATACAGTATGAAAACTTTCAGGTTCACTTCTTTCACTTAACAATATGAATTCAAGTTTCTTCCATGTCTTTTTTGTGGCTCGGCAGCTCATTTCTTTTTATTGTGGATGTAGCACAAATTGTTTATCCATTCACTCATTGAAGGATATCTTTGCTGTTCCCAAGTTTTGGCAATTTTTAATAAAGCTGCTATAGACATTTGTATGGAGGTTTTTCTGTGGCTATGTTTTCAACTTATTGAGTAAGTACATACCAAGGAGAGTGACTGCTGGATTACATGGTAAGAGTATGTTTAATTTTGTAAGAAACTGCTAAATTGTCTTCTAAGTGGCTTGTATGACTTTGTACTCTCACCAGCTATGAATAAGAGTTCCTGTTACACCACAACCTTGCCAATATATGCTGTTGTCAGTATTTTGGATTTTAGCCATTCTAGTAGGGGTGTAGTGATATCTCATTGCTGTTATAATTTACAATTCCCTAAAGAGATAACATTTTGAGCATCTTTTCATGTTATTTACCATCTGTAGATCTTTGGTGAGATTATGTTCAGATCATTTGCCCATTTTAAAAACTGAGTTGTTTGTTTTCTTACTGTTGAGTTTTTAAGAGTTCTTTGTATATTTTGGATACCAGATCTTTATCAGATGCTTATTTGGCAAATAATTTTCTCCCAGTCCATGGCTTGTATTTTTATTTTCTTAATGGTGTCTTTCATAGGGCAGAATTTTTTTAATTTTGATGAAGTCCAATTCAATTTATCCAATATTTTCTTTCATGGTATAGTGTCATATCTAAAAAGTCATCACCAAACCCAAGGCAATCTAGATTTTCTCCTATGTTATTTTCTAGTTTTATAGTTTTTCATTTTACAGTTATGATGCAATTTGAGTTAATTTTCATGAAAGGTGTAAGGTCTGTGTCTAGATTCTTTTTTTTTTTTTTGCCTAAGTATTCCCACATATTCTAACACCATTATTTTAAAAGACTACCCTTTCTCCACTGAATTGTGCTTACTCCTTTGTCAAAGATCACTTGGCCACATTTGGGTACATATATGTCTGGCTTTCTGTTGCATTGATCTATTTGTCTACTCTTCCACCAATACCACACTGTAGTCATTATTGTAGCTTTATAGTCTTGAAGTTGAGTAGTGTTAGCCTTCTCTCATAGTCTGTTTGGGCTGCTATAACAAAATACCATACTGGGTAGTTTATAAACAACCAACTTTTATTGCTCACAGGTCTGGAGGCTAGAAGTCCAAGATCAAGGTGCCAGCATGATCAGGTTATAGTGAGCATCCTCTCCAGGTCACAGATTTCTCATTTCATCCTCACATGGTGAAAGGGGCTATGGGGCTCAATGGGATCTCCACCCTCATGACCTAATCACCTCCCAAAGGCTTTACTTTCTACCACCATCACATTTGGCATTAGGATTCCAACATGTGAATTTCAGGGAGACAAACATTCAGACCATATCACCCTTTGATTATTCGCCTTCAATATTGTGTTGGTAATCAGGGTCTTTTGCCTTTCCATATAAAGTTCAGAGGCAATTTGTCAATATTCATACCCACAAAATAACTTAATGAAACTTTGATTAGATTGTGTTGAATCTATAGATCAATTTGGAAACAACTGGAATCTTAACAATATTGAGCGTTTCTCTTCATGAACATGGAATATCTCTCCATTTACTTAGATCTTTGAATTCTGTCATCTGTTTTATAATTTTTCTCATGTAGATCTTGTATATATTTTGTTAGATTTATACCTAAGTATTTAAATTTTTTGAGTGCTATTATAAATGGTATCATGTTTTTAATTTCAAATTCCAGTTGTTCATGGTATACAGAAAAATGATTGACTTTAGTATGTTATTCTTGTATTCTGCAACCTTTTCATAATTAATAATGCTAATTAGTTCCAGGAGATTTTTTTGTTGATTCATGGGACTCTTTACACAGATAATCATGTTACCTGCAAAGAAAGACAGTTTTATTTCTTCCTTACTAGTCTGTATACTTTTTCTTTACTTTTCCTGTCTTACTACATTAGCTAAGACTTCCATTATAATGCTGAATAGGAACAGTGAGAGATAACATCCTTGCTTTACTCCTGATCTTAGTAGCCAAATTTTTCAAACTGTGTTGTGCAGCCCAATTTACATGCAACTGAGGAAGTTGTTTTCTTTTTTTTCTTATTGTGGTAAGTATAAATTAAAGTAATATTTACCCTGTTAACAAAAGTTTAAGTGTACAATACATATTGTGAACTATAGGCACAATTTTTTAAAGAAGATTGGTAGAACTCAATTATATTACATAACTGAAACTTTATACCAATTGAACAGCAACTCCCCATTTCACTCTTCCCCCAGCTCCTGGAAACCACTATTATACTCTCTGCTTTAATGAGGAATTTTAAATTCCTCATACAATATTTGTTCATCTGTGCCTGGATTATTTCACTTAACATAATATTCTTAAGGTTAATCCATGTTGTTGCATATGATAGAATTTCCTTCTTTTACAGGCTGAATAATATTCCATTGTATGTATATATCACATCTTATTTATCCACTCATCTAAATGGACACTTGTATTGTTTCCATATCTTGGTTATTGTGGATAGTTCTGCAAACAACATCGGAATACAGATATCTCTTCAAGATCCTGATTTCATTTCCTTTAAATATACCTAGAAATGGGATTGCTCTATCATGTGGTAGCACTATTTTTAATTTTTTGAGGAAAAAATTATACTGTTTTTCACAGTGGCTGCACCATTTTACATTCCCACTAACACTGCACAAGGATTCCAATTTCGACACATCCTCACCAACAATTTTTATCCTTTTTTGTTTGTTCATTTTTGATAATCACCATTCTAACAATGTCAGGTAATGTCTAATTGTGGTTTTCATTTTAATTTCCCTGATGATTAGTGATGTTGAACACTTTTACATATACCTGTTTGCCATTTGTATGTCTTCTTTGAAGAAATGTCAATTCAGGTCTTTTTCCTCTTTAACTTTGGTTGTAGTTGTTTGTTCTTTGCTATTGAGTTATATGAGTTCTTATATATTTTGGATATTAACCCATTATCAGATATATGATTTGCAAATATTTTCTCCTATTCTATAGGATCCCATTACAAACTGTTAGTTTCCTTTGCTCTGCAGAGTCTTTTTAGATTAATGTTTATTTTTGCTTTTGTTTCTTGTGCTTTAGATGTCATATCCAATAAATCATTGACAGACCAATGTCAATAAGTTTTCCCAATGTTTTCTCTAGGAGTTTTACAGTTTCAGGTCTTATATTTAAGTCCTTAATTCATTTTCATTTGATTTTTGTATATTGTAAGATAAGGTTTGAATTCAGTCTTTTGCATCTGGATATCCAGTTTTCCTAGCACCATTTGTTGAAGAGATTGTTCTTTCCTATTGTATATTCATGGTTCTATTGCTGAATATCAGTTGACTGTATATGCATGGGTTTATTTCTGAAGTCTCTATTCTGTTCCATTGGTGTCTGTCTTTATGTCAGTAATGTATTGTTTAAATTACTGTAGCTTCATAATATATTTCAAAATCGGAAAGTGAGATGCTTCAAACTTTGTTCTTCTTTCTCAAGATTGTTTGGGTTATTCAGGGTCCTTTGTGGTTCTATATGAATTATAGGATTTTTTTTCTATTTCTGTAAAAATGCCATTGGGGTTATGCTATGGATACATAGAATATGTAGATTGTTTTACATAGCATGGACATTTTAACAATATTAAGATTTCCAATCCATGAACACAGGTGTATTTCAATATATTTGTATCTTTTTAAATTTTTTTCACCAGTGTTTTATAATTTTCAGTACACAAGTCTTTCACCTCCTTGGTTAAGTTTACTTCTAAATGTTTTACTATTTTTGATGCTACTGTGAATGGAATTTTTTTTCTTACTTTCCTTTTTAGATAGTTACTTGTTAGTGCATAGTAGCACAACTGATTTTTAGATGTTGATTTTATATCTTGCAAGTTTACTGAATTTGTTTATTAGTTCTAACATTTTTTTTGTATTGTTAGGGTTTTGTACATAAAAAATCAGGTCATCTAGAAAGAGATAATTTTACTTCTTTCTTTCCTGGATAGGATTTCTAATTTCTCTGGCTAAGACTTCTAGTACTATATTCAATAGCAGTGGTGAGAGTGGGCATCCTTGTCTTGTTCCTGATGCTGGGGGGAAAGCTTTCAGATTTTGATCTTTGAGAATGATGTTAGCTGTGATATTTTCATATATGACCTTTAGTATATTAAGGTAATTTCCTTCTATTACTAGTTGAGAGGTTTTATCATGAATGGATGTTGAATTTTGTCAAATGCATTTTTCTAAATCTATTGAGATGCTGGGGAATAGCCAAGATGGTGGAGTAGGAAGACCCTGAGCTCACCTCCTCCAACAGGCATACAAATTACAAAAATTACAACTATTTACAAAGCACTATTGATGAGAAAGACCTTAAGATTTGGTGGAAAAGATCTTCTGAAACTAAAGATATAAAGAAGGAACCACAACAAGATGGGTAGCAGGAGCAGAGTCATGGTAGAGTCAAGACCCATACCACTGGGTGGGTGACACACAAATAGGAGAAGTTCCAATTGGAGAGGTTCCCCCAAGGAGTGAGGCATCTAAGCCCTACTGTGGGGTCCCCAGTTCAGGGGTCCTGAAACAGGAAGGTGAACCTCCGGAACATTTGGCTTGAAGACCAGTGGGTCTTATTTTCAGGAAAGCCAGGGAACTGTAGTAAATAGAGACTCCACTCTTAAAGAGTACACACAAAATCTCACATACTCTCTGACTCAGAGTAGAAGCAGTCATTTGAAAGGGCCCTTGGTCTTTTTGAGAGCCATCCAGAGAGGCAGCAGGCAACTGGAACTCACCCTGGTGACATAGATACTTGTGGCAACCATTTTGAGGAGCTAGTTCTACCATGGGATAGTGGTGCTAGCAAGATCCATTTTGGAATTCTCCCTCTAGTTTTTTTAGCAAAAGAACCTGACCTGCCTACTGACCTCCCATAACCATCACTGGAACCCCTCAGGCCAAGCAGCTAGCCAGGCAGCAACACAGCTCCACCCACCAGACAGTCAGCTGCCTTAGGACCCCCAGAACCCACAGCTGCTCCAGGTAGCTCCACCTACCAGTGAGCTGACACTAGACACTAGCCCATGGACTTCCCGAGCCCCAGCCCCACCTACCAGTGGGGTGACACCAGCTTTGGGATACCCCAGGCCCTGTAACCAGCTGTGTCAGGAACTTGCTACTCCCAGCAGCAGGTATACACTATATCTGGGACCCACAGACCCACAACCAGGCACCTTGAGACATGGCCCCCACCCACCAATAGCCAGTAGCCTCCACACAAAGCAGGACCAGATGCCAAAAATTCTTACTAGACTGCTCGCAGTAGTCAGCCTGCCACAAGAGAAAGGCCCATGCAGCACACATGGGGGGCACCCTGAGAGCATACAGCTCTGGCAACCAGAAGGGAGTGCACTACTGGGACACACAGTACATCTCTCGCATAAGGCCACTTCTCCAAGGTTGGGGAACAAAACAACCCCAAAACAATTAACAAAATGGCCAAAGTACATACCTATCAATAATCACTGTAAATGTGGATGGACTAAATTCTCCAATCAAAAGACACAGAGTGGCTGAATGGATACAAAAACAAGACCCATATATATGCTACCTACAAGAGACTCACATCAAAAAGACAACAAATAACAAGTATTGGCAAGGATGTGGAGAAAAGGGAACCTTTGTGTACTGTTGGTGGGAATGTGGATTGGTGTAGCCAGTATGGAGATTCCTCAAAAAGTGAAAAATAGAACTACCATACAGATCCAGCATTTCCATTCCTGGGTATTTATATGAAGAAATAAAAATACTTATTAGAAAAGATATATGCACCTCTATGTTCATTGGAGCATTATTTATAATAGCCAAGGTATGGAAACAACCTAGCCAAGGTATGGAAGCAACCTAAGTGCTCATCAATAGATGAATGTATAAAGAAGTTGCAATGTGTATATGCAATGGAATATTACTCAGCCATAGAAAAAGAGAAATTTTCCTTTTGCAGCATCTATATTGCCACAAAGGGGCAAACACCTAGAGGGTATTACGCTAAGTGAAATAAGTCAAACAGAGAAAGACAAATTCAGTATGATTTCACTTATATGTGGAATCCAAAAAACAAAATAACTAAACAAACATAAAACACAGAGTCATTGATACAGAGAACAAACAGGTAGTTTCCAGAGGGGAGGAAGGAGAGAAATAAGTGAGGGAGATTAAGAGGAACAAACATCCAGTTGCAAAATAAATGTTATGTGTATGAAATGTATACTGTGGGGAATATAGTCAATAATAATTCAATATCTTTGTACGGAGACAGATGGTAACTAGTCTTATTTTGGTGATCATTTTGAAATGTACAGAAATATCAAATCACTGTGTCTTGTAAGAGGAACTAACATAGTGTTGTAGGTCAATATTACTTCAAAATCAAACAAGCAAACTGATAGGAAAAAGGATCAGATTTTTGGTTACCAGAGATGTGGGGTGGGGTGGGCAGTAATTGGATGAAGGTAGTCAAAAGATACAAACTTCCAGTTACAAGATAAATAAGTACTAGTGATGTAATGTACAACATGATGACTATAGTTTACACTGTTGTATTTTATATATGAAAGTTGCTAAGAGAGTAAGTACTGAGTTATCATAAGGACAATTTTTTTTCTATTTTTTAAATTTCATATCTATATGAGATGATGGATGCTCACTAAACTTGTGGTAATAATTTAATGATTTATGTTAAGTCAAATCGTGCTGTACACTTCAAACTTTTACAGTGCTATATGTTAATTATATCTCAGTAAAACTGGAAGAAAACATTAAAAAAATAATAAATCTACTGAGATGATCATGAAGTATTATCCTTCATTCTGTTAATGCAGTGTCTCACACTAATTGATTTCTTATGTTGTGCCATCTTTGCATCCCAGTTATAAATCCCACTTTGTCATTATGTATAACCTTTTTAATATGCTGTTGAATTTGTCTTGCTAGTATTTTTTGAGTATTTTTGTATGTATGCTCATTAATGATATTGGCCTGTGGTTTTCTTGTAGTTACTTTGTTTTGGTTTGGTATTATGGAAATTCTTCCTCATAGAATGAATTTTGGAGTGCCCCTCATCTTCAATATTTTTAGAAGATTTTAAAAAGGATTGGTGTTAATAGTTTAAGTGTTTGGTAGAATTCACTAGTGAAGTCATCTGGTTCTGGGCTTTTCTCTGCTGGGAGGTTTTTGAGTACTGATTCAATCTCTTTACAAGTTGCAGATCTGTTCAGATTTTTTATTTCCTCATGAGTCAGTCTTGGTAAGTTGTATGTTGTTAGGAATTTATCCATTTCTTTTAGGTTATCCAATTTATAGGTGTATAATTGTTTGCAGTAGTATGTTACGATCCCTTTTATTTCTTTGACATCAGTTGTAATGTCTCCTCCTTCATTTCTGATTTTATTTACTGGGGTCTTCTGTTTCTGTTTATTTTTCTTGGTATAACTAATGGTTTGCCAACTATGTTTATCTTTTCAAAAACCATCTCTTTGATTTGTGGATTTTTCTATTGTTTTTCTGTTCTATTTATTTCTGTTCTATTCTTTATTTCTTTCCTTCTACTAACTTTGAGCTTAATTTGTTCTTCTTTTGCTAGTTGCTTTTTAATTTTTTTTAAACTTTTTATTTTATATTGGAGTATAGTTGATTAACAATGTAATAGTTTCAGGTGTACAGCAAAGTGATTCAGTTATACATATACATGTATCTATTCTTTTTCAAATTCTTACCCCATTTAGGTTGTTGCATAATATTAAGCAGAGTTCCCTGTCCTTGTTGGTTATCCATCTTAAATATAGCAGTGTGTACATGTCAATCCCAAACTCCCTAACTATCCTTCCCCCCACTCTTCCCCCTCAGTAACCATAAGTTTGTTCTCTAAGTCTGTGAGTCTGTTTCTGTTTTATAAATAAATTCATTTGCATCATTTTTAAGACTTCACATATAAGTGATATCATATGGTATTTGTCTTTGTGTGACTTGCTTCACTTAGTATGATAATCTGTAGGTCCATCCATGTTGCTGCAAATGGCATTATTTCATTCATTTTTATGGCTGAGTAATATTCCATTGTATATATGTACCACATCTTCATTATCCATTCCTCTGTTGATGGACATTTAGGTTGCTTCTATGTCCTGGCTATTGTAAATAGTGCTGCAATGAACATCAGGGTGCATGCATCTTTTTGAATCATGGTTTTCTCAGGGTATATGCCCAGAAGTGCAATTGCTGGATCATATAGTAGTTCTATTTATAGTTTTATAAGGAACCTCCATATTGTTCTCCATAGTGGTTGTACCAATTTACATTCCCACCAACATTCCCTATTCTCCACACCCTCTCCAGCATTTACTGTTTGTAGACTTTTTGATGATGGCCATTCTGAGTGGTGTGAGGTGACATCTCATTGTAGTTTTGATTTGCATTTCTCTAATAATTAGCAATGTTGAGCATCTTTTCATGTGCTTTTTGACCATCTGTATGTCTTCTTTGGAGAAATATCTATTTAGATCTTCTGCCCATTTTTTGATTGGGTATTTCTTTTTTTGATATTTAGCTGCAAGAGCCGTTTGTATATTTTGGAGCTTAATCCCTTGTCAGTCACTTCATTTGCAAATATTTTCTCCCATTCTTAGGTTGTCTTTTCATTTTGTCTGTACTTTCCTTCACTTTGCAAAAGCTTTTATGCTTAATTAGGTCCCATTTGTTTATTTTTGCTGTTATTTCTTTTGCCTTAGGAGACTGTACAAGAAAATATTGCTATGATGTATGTCAAAGAGTGTTCTGCCTATGTTCTTTTCTGGGAGTTTTATGTTTTCAGGTCCTATATTTAGGCATTTAAACCATTTTAAGTATATTTCTGTATATGTTGTGAGGGAATGATCTAATCTTCTTGTTTTACATGTAACTGTCTAGCTTTCCCAACACCACTTATTGAAGAGACTGTCTTTTCTCCACTGCATGTTCTTGCCTCCTTTGTCATAGATTAATTGACTGTTGGTGCATGGGTTTATTTCTGGGCTCTCTATTCTCTTCCATTCATCTATGTGTCTGTTTTTGTGCCAATACCATGCCATTTTGATTACTGTAGCTCTGAAGTATAGTCTGAAGTCTGGAAGTGTTATACCTCTAGCTTTATTCTTTTTCCTCATGATTGCTTTGGCAATTCTGGGTCTTTTGTGGTTCCATATACATTTTGGGATTATTTGTTCTAGTTTTGTGAAAAATGCCATGGGAATTTTGATATATATTGCACTAAATCTGTAGATTGTTTTGGAAGGGAAGAGGTAAAACTGTCACTATTTGCAGGTGACATGATTCTCTGTATAGAAAACCCTAGTCTCCAAACAAAAACTATTAGAACTAATAAATGAATTCTGTAAGGTAGCAGGATACAACATTATTATATAGAAATGTGTTGCATTTCTTTACACTAATAATGAAATATCAGAAAGATAACATTAAAAAACCCATTTAAAATCATATAAAAAATAACTAGGATTAAACTAAGCAAAGGAGGTGAAATATCTATATGCTGAAAACTATGAAACATTGATGAAGGAAATTGAATGTGATTCAAAAAAATGGAAAGATGTCACATGCTTTTGGATTGGAAGAATTAATATTGATAAAATGGCCATACTACCCAAAGCTATTTACAGATATTTTCTTTTCTTTATGTAACTTCTATAGGTGTTACCTCTGTGGTTAGCATTGAGCTTACATTAAAAAAACATATTTATAGCAGTGTATTTTAATCTGATATAATTTAACTTCATTCACATACAAAATCTCTACATATTTATTTTTTCATTCCCTACAGTTTATGTTAATTATGTCACAATTTACTTCTTTTTGTATTGCATGTCCACTAGTATATTCTTATAGTCATAGTTGTTTTTAATATTTTGGTATTAAACTTTTATACTAAAACTAAAAGTGATTTACCCACCACCATTATAGTATTGTACCTTTAGCATTTTTGTAAGGCAAGTCTGATGATGATGAAATCCCTGAGCTTTTGTTTGTCTAGCACATCTTTTTTCTTTCCTTCATTTTTAAAGAAGAGTTTTGCCAGGCATAGTATTCTTAGTTGGCAGTTCTTCCTCTTCCAGCACTTTGAATACATCATCCTATTCATTCTATTCTGCAATTTTTCTGCTGAGATAACCACTGATAGTTATATGGGGGTATACTGGTATAGGAAAATTTGCTTTTTTCTTCCTTTTTTCAAAATATTTTATTTGTTTTTGACTTTTGACAATTTGATTATAATATGTTTCAGTGTAGAGTTCTCTGAATTTATCTTTTTGGGAACCATTCTGCTTCCTGTATCTGAATGTCCATTTTCTTCCCCTGATTTGGGAAGTTTTCA
The DNA here is from genome assembly GCF_964270905.1 of Leucopleurus acutus. NCBI lineage: Eukaryota > Metazoa > Chordata > Mammalia > Artiodactyla > Delphinidae > Leucopleurus > Leucopleurus acutus. The sequence goes on from NC_139148.1 coordinate 81,132,879, forward strand.
TTCATTATTTCTTTGAATATACTTTCTGACCCTTTCTTTCTCTTTTCTTTTTCTGGGAATTTCATAATGTTTTATTGGTCTGCTTGATGGTGTCCCCTAAGCACCTTAAACTTTCTTCACTTATTTTTATTCTTTTATTTTTTTCTCCTCTGACTGGATAATTTCCAGTGGTCTGTCTTTGAGTTTGCTAACCTTTTCCTCTGTTAGATGTACTCTGCTGTTGAATCCCTTTAGTGACTTTTTCAGTTCAATTACTCTTCAGCTCCATAATTTCTGTTTCAGACATTTTTCTATTTTCTATTTCTTTAAATTCTAATTTGTTCATTCACACATTGTTCTCCTGACCATAGTGAGCATTTTTATGAGTTATTTTGAATTATCTGGCAGAGAAATCATATATCTCTGTTTCATTGGCTTTGTTCTCTGAAGATTTATCTTATTTAATTCTTTGGGACATATTTCCTTTTTCACCTTTTTCCTTGACTCTTTTTGTTGATATGTGTACCTTAGGAAAAACAGCCACCTCTGCCATTTTTCACTGACAGCTCTCATACAGGAGAAGACCCTCTCCAATCAGCCTGGCCACATTTTCTGGGGACTTCTCAAACCTTCATGCAAGTCCAAGCCACTGTTTTCGTCCTTAGCATCCCCCAAGGTTCTGTCAGCATTTGACACAGGAGAGGCAGAAGCCAGTGCCTTGGGAAGCCGCCAGAAAATCAGAATATAGGACACAAGGTCCAGTACTTTTCTTCCCTCCTCAGGAATAAGCTGGGAGCTGGGATTTTTGCCAGTTTGCTTTAAATGGAACCATGGGGATGGGCTGTGGTGACTGCTAGTATGTTAGTTGAAACTGTATTTGTTCTCAGTGACCTACAGGTGTCTAGAGTATGCTTGGTCCTATCAGCACTCCAAGTCAGGTGAGACAAAAGCAATGGTTTAGGCAGCACCCAGAAAAATCAGAGTGTTGGATGTATGGTACATTCCTTTATTTCCTTCTCCAGGGAGAAGCTGGGAGATATGGGTTTCCTCCTGGTTGTATGGCACTGTACCAGATGTAGGGATTATGACAGCATGTCTCAAATTTTCCTTCCAACTTTTATGTGGCTTGTTTTATGCTTACATGCAGTGTAGATACCTCTCAACTAGATTTTGGATTTCTCACAAAGGGAATTGGTCTGTGTGTAGTTGAATTGTTTGTCTATGATGGGAAGGAGGGTCCAGGACTTCCTAATATGCTGTCTTACTGATATTACTCTTTGAAACTTCTTAATAACAGATTCCTAAGCTCATCTTAGGTCACCCATGTGTAACTAGAATTTTATGTTCTAACATTATATGAGAGTGGTAGGAGTTAATCAGCTTTTAAATTAAGCTGTATAGTTGATTCTTAAATATACTAAAGTTTGAGAACCTCTTATCTGAGAGCCAATGAATACTGGCTGGGAAGTGCCTTTTGATCAATAAAAATAATACTCTTCTACAGTGAATTTTTTAAATTTCTGGGATCAGAGGCATTTTGCTGTAGCTTTGAGTAAAGAGTAGGTGGACTTCTCTTTGATACCCTAGCACTTCCTACTTAGTATGGCCCTAGTATCCTTCCCCAAATACCTTTTCTCTAAGATTCTCACTGTCTCATTTATTTTTTTTAATTGAAGTGTAGTTGATTTACAAGATTGTATCAGTTTCTGGTGTACAGCAAAGTGATTCAGTTATATATATATATATATATATATATATATATATATATATATATTCTTTTTCTGTAATTTATTCTTGATTTTAGCTACTGATCAACTAATGTCTACATTGTTAATTCATAATTTTTGATTTTGAGAAAGGGAATAATTATAAGCAATAATCCTTCAAATTCAAAGAGAATGATTTTATAACAGAGAAGTTTCAGATCCTATGGCAGGCAAACAGAGAGATATTAGGGTGGTTGGAGGCTCTTTCTGGCACATCTCAACCAAACTATCTATATACATTGAGCCTATACTCCAGGGTAGATGTGCTAACTTTTTGTAGCCACTTCTACACAATGTCTTATATTTAGAAGAGCTCACAGACATTTACAAGAGAAAAGATTTGGAAGCTCTGAATGTTATGCTGGTCTAAATGAGTCATGAGATTCCCTGCAACTGAATGATTTGAAAATATTCTATGATCTTTCTCAGATGTTTTCCCTATGAGCTCGGATAATTCAAGTGCAACTTAGAAGAACAGACTAAGCAGAGTTTCACAGATCTCAAATTATATATTTGCATAACTATACAAACATGGAACTAACAAGACAAAAGACAGAAGTATCATACAGACAAATTTCAAGGCTATTTCAGCCAGATGTGAGAGTAAGGATGTGTGGCAATACAAGGTAATGAAGATAAATTTTAAGCCATCAAAATGCCAATAAACATAAAGTTACAATTTGGTAGAGATCCATTTCACTTTACTTAATAATGATAACCAGCACTAATAAACCTAAAAATATAACCTTTGCAGATCTCGTTGACATTCTTTGCTATTACCATTAAAATTACTTTAAAGGGGCTGTTTCTTGGAGTTCTCATATTCTCTCAAAAGGAACTCACATTAAGTTATGATGTCTTTATTAATTAGCCTTTAACACTAAATGTTCTCTCCCTCCACTATATTGCATTGCAGAATTGTGTTATTTGTCTTTTTTTAAGTACAGGGAACAAATATTCTAGCCCTTTAATACTGGATATCCTTCAAAATTATTTTGACTCCAAGTACTGGAAAACCCAATTCAGAATGCCTTAAATAGTAAATTACAGAAGACTTATGCTAAATAAGTGTAAATAATATGGAGATTTATTAACTCACTAAACAAGAAACCTGGAAATATGGTGATTCCAAGGTTGGTTAATTCAGTGATCTACAATGTCAGCAAGAATCCATATTCTTCCATTTTTTATGATCTGCAGTTCTATACCATATTGGCTTTTGTCTTGTCCTTTTAGAATTACAAGATGGCTGCTGCAACTGCAGATATCATTATATCCCCACATTTTCTTATGACTCTTTTTAACAGTGAGAAAAACTTTCCCAAAAGTTACCTGTGTACAATTTTCCTTCTGGCTCATTAGCCATGACTTTTCCAATGACTGACTAAAGGGAATTGAATTATGGTAATTGACTTTGGCTGATCAAGATTAGAATCCTGGGCTCAGGAGACAGTACATCCTCCTCTAATACACATGAGTTCCCAGAATCTGACCTAAACCAGGGTGATGTTACTAAAGAACATGCAGGATTGGAGAGGATAGAAAATGGCTTTTGTGAGACAAAAATGTCTACAGTAGGGAGTTTCAATATGGTATACTAAAAAAGGGCTCAAGTCTCTGCTTTTCAACAAATAGCTGTTTGAGTAAATCATTTCATCTCTTTGGGCCTCTGCTTGTAGTTCAATAAATTAAGGAAGTTGAACTAAATCTTTGATTCTTATGTGGAAACTGGCATATAACAACACTTCAGGGGATATATTAGAAGTACCTTGAAGTTTTTCAAAATGCATATCCAAATGGCATTCCCCCTCAGAATCATGGATTCTGATACTTTCCCACCAAAAATATGGGGTTATTTTTGCTATTTAATGTATATATTTTAAATTATGAGTTGGCTAAGCATTTATTAAAATCCAATATTTTAGCCAGCTTTTACTACAGATAAAAGATGACAGACATGTGGGGAAGAAGAGAGATAGAGAAATACAGATTTAGCATTTGGGCCATCAATGAGTGTTACTTGCCTGAACAAGCAGACAGGGAGGAGTATTTCAAAATTGTCAAACTAGTCGATAGTTGGCAAAATCAGTGTCATTTTTACTGGGCTGTTGCATTTGAGTCTCTAATTCTTTGACAGTCTACTATGGCCTTATCTTTTACTTTGATTGTCATTTTCTCCAGTTTTATTGGCATGTAGTTAACATATAACATTGTATTAATTTAAGCTGTACAACATAATGATTTGATATATGTATATATTGTGAAAAGATTACCACAATAAATGTAGTTAACATTCATCACTTCACAAAGTTAGAAATTTTTTTAACTTGTGATGAATGCTTTTAAGATATACTCTCTTATCAACTTTCAAATCTACAAAACAGTATTGTTAGAAGGCAGACAGCAGAAGCAAGAAGAACTACAATCCTGCAGTCTGTGGAATGAAAACTGCTTTCATAGATAGACAAAACGAAAAGGCAAAGGACTATGTACCAGATGAAGGAACAAGATAAAACCCCAGGAAAACAACTAAAGGAAGTGGAGATAGACAACCTTCCAGAAAAATAATTCAGAATAATGATAGTGAAGATGATCCAGGACTTCAGAAAACGAATGGAGGCAAAGATCAGGAAGATGCAAGAAATGTTTAACAAAGACTTAGAAAAATTAAAGAACAAACAAACAGAGATGAACAATACAATAACAAAAATGAAAAATACACTAGAAGGAATCAAAAGCAGAATAACTGAGGCAGAAGAATGGGTAAGTGACCTGGAAGACAGAAAGGTAGAAATCACTGCCATGGAATAGAATAAAGAAAAAAGAATGAAAAGAAATGAAGACAGCCTAAGAGACCTCTGGGATGACATTAAACACACCAACATTCACAATATAGGGGTCCCAAAAGGAGAAAAGAGAGAGAAAGGACCCAAGAAAATATTTGAAGAGATTATAGTTGAAAACTTCCCTAACATGGGAAAGGAAATAGCCACCCAAGTACAGGAAGCACAGAGAGTCCCAGGCACAATAAACCCAAGCAGAAACACACCAAGGCACATAGTAATCAAATTGACAAAAATTAGAGACAAAGAAAAGATTATTAAAAGCAACAAATAACATTCAAGGGAATCACCATAAGGTTATCAGCTGATCTTTCAGCAGAAATTCAGCAGGCCAGAAGGGAGTGGCAAGGTATATTTAAAGTGATGAAAGGGAAAAAGTTACAACTAAGATTACTCTACACAGCAAGGATCTCATTCAGATTCGATGGAGAAGACAAAAGCTTTATAGACAAGCAAAAACTAAGCGGATTCAGCACCACCAAACCAGCTTTACAAAAAATGCTAAAAGAAATACTCTAAGTGGGAAACACAAGAGAAGAAAAGGATACACAAAACAAACCTAAAACAAATAAGAAAATGGTAATAATAACATACATATTGATAATTACCTTGAATGTAAATGAAGTAAATAGTCCAACCAAAAAATATAGATTGGCTGAATGGATACAAAAACAAGACCAGTATATATGCTGTCTACAAGAGACCCACTTCAGACATAGGGACACATACAGACTGAAAGTGAGGGGATGGGAAAAGATATTCCATGCAAATGGAAATCAAAGAAAGCTAGAGTAGCAATTCGCATATCAGACAAAATAGACTTTAAAATAAAGAATGTTACAAGAGATAAGGAAGGACACTACATAATGACCAAGGGATTAATCCAAGAAGAAGACATAACAAATGTAAATATATATGCACTGACCATAGGTGAACCTCAATACATAAGGCAAAGGCTAACAGCCATAAAAGTAACACAGTAATAGTATGGGAATTTAACACTCTACTTTCACCAATGCACAGATCAACCAAAATGAAAATAAATATGGAAACACAAGCTTTAAAAGACACATTAGACCAGATAGACTTAATTGATATTTATAGGACATTCCATCTGAAAGCAGCAGAATACACTTTCTTCTCAAGTGTGCACAGAACATGCTCCAGGACAGATCACAACTTGGGTCACCAATCAAGCCTTGGTCAATTTAAGAAAATTGAAATCATATCGAGCATCTTTTCCAACAACACTGTGAAGTTAGAAATCAATTATGGAAAAAAAAACTTGTAAAAAGTGCAAACATGTGGAGGCTAAACAATATGTTACTAAATATCAATGGATCACTGAAGAAGTCAAAGAGGAAATCAAAAAAATACCTAGAGACAAATGACAATGAAAACATGACAACCCATGATCTATGGGATGCAGCAAAAGTGTTTCCAAGAGGGAATCTTATAGCAATAAAATCTTACCTCAAGAAACAAGAAAAATCTCAAATAGCAAACTATCCTTACACCTAAAGGAACTAGAGAAAGAAGAGAAAAAAAAACAGAAAAAACAAAGTTAGTAGAAGGAAAGAAATCCTAGAGATCAGAGCAGAAATAAATGAAATAGAGATGAATAAAACAATAACAAAAATCAATGAAACTAAAAGTTGGTTCTTTGAGAAGATAAACAAATTTGATAAACCTTTAGCCAGACTCATCAAGAAAAAATGAGAGGATTCAAATCAATAAAATAAGAAATGAAAAAGGAGAAGTTAAAATGGACACCAGAGAAATACAAATGATCATGAGAGATTACTACAAGCAATTATATGCCAAAAAAATTGGACAATCTAGAGGCAATAGACAAATTCTTAGAAAGACACAACCTTCTAAGATTGAACCAGGAAGAAATATAAAATATGAACAGACCAATCACAAGTACTGACATTAAAAATGTGATTAAAAATCTTCCAACAAACAAAAGCTCAGGGCCAAATGGCTTCACAGGTGAATTTTATCAAACATTTACAGAAGAGTTAACAGCTACCCTTCTGAAATTCTTCCAAAAAATTGCAGAGGAGGGAACACTCCCAAACTCATTCTACAAGGCCACAATCACCCTGAAACCAAAACCAGACAAATATACCACAGAAAAAGAAAATTACTGGCCAATATCACTGATGAACATAGATGCAAAAATCCTCAACAAAATACTAGCAAAGAGAATCCACAATACATTAAAAGAATCATACACCCTGTTTAAGTGTGATTTACCCCAGGGATGGAAGGATTCTTCAATATATGCAAATCAAACAATGTGATACATCACTTTAACAATTTGAAGAATAAAAACCATATGATTATCTCAATAGATGCAGAAAAAGCTTTTGACAAAGTTTAACACCCATTTATGATAAAAAAATATTCAGAAAGTGGGCTTAGAGGGAACCTACTTCAACATAATAATGGCCATATATGATAAGCACACAGCTAACACCATACTCAATGGTGAAAAGTTAAAAGCATTTCTGCTAAGATCAGGAACAAGACAAGTGTGTCCACTCTCACCACTATTATTCAACATAGTTTTGGAAGTCCTAGCCACAGCTATCAGAGAAGAAAAAGAAATAAAAGGAATCCAAACTGGAATAGAAGAAGTAAAATTGTCACTGTTTGCAGATGACATGATACTATACATAGAAAATCCTAAAGATGCTACTGGAAAACTACTAGAGTTCATCAGTGAATTTGGTATAGTTGCAGGATACAAAATTAATACACAGAAATTTCTTGCATTCCTATACACTAATGATGAAAGATCAGCAAGAGAGATTAAGGAAGCAATCCCATTTGCCATCACGTTCAAAGCGATAAAATACCTAGGAGTAAACCTACCTAAAGAGGCAAATTGGGATGAATTAGGAGGCTGGGATTGACATATATACACTAATATGTATAAAATGGATAACTAATAAGAACCTGCTGCATAAAAAATAAATAAAATAAAATTCAATAAAAAAGAGGCAAAAGACCTGTACTCAAAAAACTGATGATACTGATGAAAGATACTGATGAAAGAAATCAAAGGTGACACAAACAGATGGAGAGATATACCATGTTCTTGGATTGGAAGAATCAATATTGTGAAAATGACTATACTACCAAAGCAATCTACAGACTCAATGCAATCCCTATCAAATTACCAAGGGCAGTTTTCACAGAAATAGAACAAAAAATTTTACACTTTGTATGGAAACACATAAGACCCCAAAGAGTGAAAGCAATCTTGAGAAAGAAGAACAAAGCTGGAGAAATAAGGCTTCCTGACTTTAGACTATACTACAAAGCTACAGTAGTCAAAACTGTATTGTACTGGCAGAAAAACAGAAATATAGATCAATGGAACAGGATAGAAAGCCCAGAGATAAAACCACCCACCTATGGCCACCTAATGTACGACAAAGTAGACAAGAATATACAATGAAGAAAAGACAGTCTCTTCAATAAATGGTGCTGGGAAAACTGGACAACTACATGTAAAAGAATGAAATTAGAACACTCCTTAACACCATATACAAAAATAAAATCAAAATGAATTAAAGACCTAAATATAAGGCTAGATGCTATAAAACTCTCAGAGAAAAACATAGGCAGAACACTCTTTGACATAAATCGCAGCAATATCTTTTTAGATCCACCACCTAGAGTAATGAAAATAAAAACAAAAATAAACTAATGGGACCTAATGAACCTTAAAAGCTTTTGCACAGTAAAGGAAACCATAAGCAAGATGAAAAGACAACCCTCACAACGGGAGAAAATATTTGCAAATGAAGCAACTAACAAGGGATTAATTTCCAAAATATACAAACAACTCATGCAGCTCAATATCAAAAAACAAGCAACCCAATCAAAAAATGGGCAGAAGACCTAAATAGACATTTCTCCAAAGAAGACATACAGATGTCCAACAAACACTTGAAAAGATGCTCAACATCACTAATTATTAGAGAAATGCAAATCAAAACTACAATGAGGTATCACCTCACACCAGTCAGAATGGCCATCATCAAAAAATCTACAAACAAGAAATGCTGGAGAGGGTGTGGGGAAAAGGGAACACTCTTGCACTGCTGGGGGGAATGTGAATTGGTTCAGCCACTATGGAGAACAGTATGGAGGTTCCTTAAAAAACTACAAATAGAACTACCATATGACCCAGCAATCCCACTACTGGGCATGTACCCTGAGAAAACCAAAATTCAAAAAGAGTCATGTACCAAAATGTTCATTGCAGCTCTATTTACAATAGCCTGGAGATGGAAACAACCTAAGTGACCATCATCAGATGAATGGATAAAGAAGAAGTGGCACATATATACAATGGAATATTACTCAGCTATAAAAAGAAACGAAATTGAGCTATTTGTAATGAGGTGGATAGACCTAGAGTCTGTCATACAGAGTGAAGTAAGTCAGAAAGAAAAAGACAAATACCGTATGCTAACACATATATATGGAATTTAAGGGAAAAAAAGTGTCATGAAGAACCTAGGGGTAAGACAGGAATAAAGACACAGACCTACTGGAGAACGGACTTGAGGATATGGGGAGGGGGAAGGGTGAGCTGTGACAGGGAGAGAGAGAGGCATGGACATATATACACTACCAAACGTAAGGTAGATAGCTAGTGGGAAGCAGCTGCATGGCACAGGGATATCAGCTTGGTGCTTTGTGACAGCCTGGAGGGGTGGGATAGGGAGGGTGGGAGGGAGGGAGACCCAAGAGGCAAGAGATATGGGAACATATGTATATGTATAACTGATTCACTTTGTTATAAAGCAGAAATTAACACACCATTGTAAAGCAATTATACCCCAATAAAGATGTTAAAAAAAAAATGGGCAGAAGACCTAAATAGACATTTCTCCAAAGAAGACATACAGATGTCCAACAAACACTTGAAAAGATGCTCAACATCACTAATTATTAGAGAAATGCAAATCAAAACTACAATGAGGTATCACCTCACACCAGTCAGAATGGCCATCATCAAAAATTCTACAAACAATATATGCTGGAGTGGGTATGGAGAAAAGGAACCCTCCTACACTGTTGGAGGGAATGTAAAGTGGTATAGCCACTATACAGAACATTATGGAAGTTCCTTAAAAAAGTAAAAATAGAGCTACTAAATGACCAAGCAATGCCACTCCTAGGGATACATCTGGAGAAAACCATAATTTGAAAGGATGCATGCACCCCAATGTTTATTGCAGCACTATTTACGGTAGCCAGGACATGGAAGCAACCCTAATGTCCATCGACAGAGGAATGGAAAAAGAAGATATGGTACATATATACAATGGAATATTACTCAGCCATAAAAAGGAACAAAATAGTGTCTTTTGCAAAAACATGGATGGATCTAGAGATTGGCATACTGAATGAAGTAAGTCAGAAAGAGAAAAACAAATATCGAAATATCACTTATATGTGGAATCTAGAAAAATGGTACAGATGAACTTATTTGCAAAGCAGAAATAGAGTCACAGATATAGAGAAAAAACTTATGGTTACCAAGGGGGGAAGGCGAGGTGGGATAAATTGGGAGATTGACACTGACATATGTACACTGCTATGTACAAAATAGACAACTAATGAGAACCTACTGTATAGTACAGGGAACTCTACTCAATGCTCTGTGGTGACCTAAATGGGAAGGAAATCTAAAAAAGAATTGGTATATGTATATGTATCACTGATTAACTTTGCTATACAGCAAAAAACTAACACATCATTGTAAAGCAACTATACTCCAATAAATATTAATTAAAAAAATCTTTAAGCAAATTGAAAAATAAAACATATAACTGTGCCTTGATTTCTAACTGGCGGAACAGTGCTCAGAGCTTTCTGAGATGCTCTTCCCAGGTTATAATCCTCGTATTTGGCTCTAATAAAATTTTCTAATTCTTTCTTAGATCTACTGATTAATTTTTCAACAACACTATGGTGATTTATATTTTCCTGACCAGATACTAACTGATAATGCTGATGACAAGAGGAATTAGGTATAGTAGCAAGGAAGTATGTTATACATAGTGAGATGCCTCCCACTCTATTTAACTACTGATCTTCAACCTTAAGATCAACACATATGCATATGAGCAGACATATGAAAATTAGAACTATATAGAATGGTGAGCCATAGGGGCCAACACTGGTCCACCTGTTACATTAACATCTAAGAAATATAGAATCTTAGCCAAATCTTAGATTTTGAGAAATTCAAGTTCCATTTTCAAGGACATATTAGATTATATTGAACTCTTATCACTTAATATTTGATTTATCTAACTCCTTTTGTTTGATGCAAAGCTCAGAAATCAACCTAATACAATTTAACTTCCAATGTTTGGCAACCTACTAGAGAAAGAATGTTCAGAATATAGGGACATTTTGGGTGGTGAATAAATATAGTATTTTCTGATTTATATTCGTTTCCTGTGTCACTTGGTTACAAGGAGAAAATGCAATGATCAGGTCAACACAAATAATCAGTGTGACAGTTATATTTATCATTGTAAATTAATGATTTGGAATTCTGTTGTTTATCAGGTCTTGTGTGTATATGACAAGTTTGAGTCAGGCTTTAAGATCCTGAATACATCTGGGCGCTGATAAGAGTGAGTATTTGGATTTTAAAGAGACTTCAGATTCTAGAATATGGTACTGCAATGTCACATCCTGCCCAGTTCTAGCCAGATTTCCCCTGGACAACACTGCTGCCATGTCATTGTTTACTTGTTTTATTTAAAAATGAACTAGGACAGGTAGAAAAATGAATTAAGAGGGTCTAGGAAAAATGGGTTAATTGATGTGAAGATGTATTTCTTAATTTATGTGCAATATTTTAAGAATGAAAATGATTTTAAATTTAAAAATACAAAGTTAATAGTATCTTTTTCTCCAGAATATGTCAGAGAGGGCAATATGTCCTTGAAAAAAAGTTACAATTGACTATGTATCAGAATGAGTCAGTATGTTGGCCCTGTGTACTGGAGTGCTGAAACTCAGTATCTAGAAGCTACACTTATCCAATGATTGGGAAGATGCAAGCTAGTAGATTGTACACATTCACATCAAGAAAACAGTAAAACAGAGGTTCAAGAATACTGGGAATAAAGTTGAGAAAGATAGATAACCCTTTTCATCAAGTAAAGTTGGGTGATCTGCTCTTGGTGTACCAAGATTTCTCTTTTTAGGTATCATAACTATAGATATAGAAATAAGTTGCATATACGTGTAGCAAGTAATCAACCACCACCTATTAAACTTCAGAAGCACAAAGGGGAAAGTTACCACATCTATTATATAATAAAATTTAATGAAAGATCTTGAACATAAGAATTTTGAAAAACAGTATTTCGTGTCTATGCTTTTCTTAGGACATTAGAACAGGCGTTTTAGAAGGAATTGTGGAAAACACCAATTTTAATCTTGATAGAGCCTTATGACAGGTTTATATAAGTGGATTCAGTAATAAGATATACAGTAGGGACATATATATTTAACTTAGACCACAAAGAAAACATCAAAAAGCAGATGTAATTTGCTATCCCTAAGGAGACTTTATTACAGTTTGGGTTTAATAAAATAAGTGAGAAGCTGAGAAGCTGCTCCATGTAGATTAACTGTCAGAAGTTAGTTGGGAACTTGTTTTCTCATGAATGTAACTGAATCATGTCTTCTTAATATTGAATATGTATGGGATATATATGTGTATTCCTAACATGAATATAACTGAATTACATATTCCTAATAACTTATTGATATGTAGATGGACTACCCAGAATGGAATTCATTCATTTACTTGACTTTTATAGTTACTTAGATGTATAACTTGTTATACATGTTATACATATAACTCATTTTATATTACATTTAAAAATAATTTATATAACATAAATCTCTGCATCATCTTTGTATGAAGGTAAGCATAATCAGTTGACTTTTTCAGTTCTGCTACATAGGTGTGGTTAGACATGAATTAAGGATGAAGGTGTCAGAGCATAAGAGAGGGTCCGAAATAGAGTCACTCAGGTCTTTTGGTGAGGTACTACATTTAAATGGTAATTATTTTCTATTTACTGTTTCTGAGTTAATATATTCCTATTTTATAAAAAAGTGGTCTGTTATGAAGTACAAGAATAAAAAGGAGAAAAAATGACCCAGGGATATCTGGGAATATATTTGCACATATATTCTTTCAGTCTTTTTTTCTACACATGTTTAATATTGTTGAGATTATACCATATTGACTTTGTATCCAGCTTCCCTCCTCAACCCACCCCCCCAACTCCATTAAAATTTTTTTCTTCAATGATGCAATGTGTTTCAAGCACGTAATAAAATGCCTGGCACATCACGAGCGTGCAATACTTACTATTAGACATTACTCTAATTCTTTTTGCAAGTCACTGTAAATTCTTTGTAAAATATTTTAATAATTATATAATATTCTATAACTTACCCGAACATTCTCTTTTCATTGGATATTTTTGCTGTTTCCAGTGTGTCCCTATTATATATAGTCATTCAAAGAACTTCTTTGAGACATTAATCTTGGTCAGCATCTCTGATGATTTCCTCAGGTTTGTTAATTATTAATTTGGCCAAGTATATATACTTCTTTAATATAGACTTCTAGAACAGGGTACAAAGTGTCAAACATATGAACATTTTTATGGTTCTTAATGCATATTGATAAACTACCTTGTAGAAAGATTGTTCCAGTTTATACTCCTAGCAAAAGTGTGTATCTACTTTTATTGCATCCTTACTGGGCTTGAATATTTTCATTAGAAAAAAAAATGTTAAATTAATAAACTAATATACCCAATTTGCAATTCTTTGATAACTAAAGAGATTGAAAGTGTTTTCTCATCTTCTTTACCCATTTGTATTTTACATTCTATCAAATAATGTTCTTGCTCATTTGTTTATTGGGGTCTTCAGTACTTTTTGATATATATATGTATATATATATGAATTTTTATACATATATAAGCTATTTACATATTAAGGATTTTCATTGTTTGTTATATTATAACATAGTTTTCTCCATCTTGATATTTTAACTTTATGTTCCCTAAGAAGTAGAAATCTTAATTTCTGTATAGTCCAACCTATTCAATTTTCCTTTCTTGCCTTGTTTTTAATCTTAGAAAGAGAAAGCTCTTCCTATTCAGAAGGTGGATTAATGTTCATATTTTCTTTTGTGGCTTGTTTTTCTGTACATTTTATGTTTTCCAATTATAGTTAGATGATTTACATTTAACTATTTAGACCATCTGGATTTTTATTGTGATATACGGTATGAGATGAAAATGTAACATCATTTGTCCTTATAGTTAACCAATCATTACAGTGCCATTCTGAAACAATTCTTTCTTTACCCCCAAATTTGTGATGCCTCATTTATCAAGAATTAAATCTTATAAAAAGAGTTTTTATTATTCTGCTTCACTATAGTTTTGTGTTTTGATAATGCCCTCACTTTGCTTTAATTTTATTTTATATTATTTGTTCACTCCATGGATTTTAGAGTCATTTTGTAAAACTACATAACAATCTCATTTAGATTTTGATTGGGATTGTGTTAAAGCTGCAGTTAATTTGGGAAGAAATGACATTTTTGCAATATTAATTCCTCTTGAATAGGAACATAGTATTTCTCTCAAAGAAGCTTCTATTATTTATCTCAATATTTTTTTACATTTTTCCTCACATAGATCCTTTACATTTCTTATTAAGGCTTTCCCTAAGAATTTCAGTGACTCTACACTGTAAGCTTCACTGCCACACTGGAAACTCCATGAGAACAGGAACCACACATGTGTCTTTAATATATGTTATCCCCATGCCTGGAGTTGCCTAGCAAATAGTAGTCACTCACTAAACAAATATTTGTTGCCTGACTGATTACCTCATCGGCATTTGAGCTGTACAAGAATGTAGCTCTACTCACAATTTCATATTTAGGTAAACTCTTTTGCTACAAAATAAATAAGAATCCTTATATCCTGAAAGTATTAATAATAATTATTCCTCTCTAGCTGTAGGGTGTCAAACTCAGATGGCTTCAAGGTCCAAGCAGTTAACATTATGGAGAGAAGAGAGAATAAAGTCATAAGACGGGGTGGGGACTGTGATAAATTAGACAGTGCATGCACATCTAAGGGCATTTAAGTTCATCAAAATTTATTGCACAAGGTAAACAAAACATATCTGCAGATCGTGAGTTTTTTTTCCTGTGTCTAGAACATTTGGGAAAATAACTTGCTTAAAATACTCTGAATCATAATGCTGAAATGAGTATGTATCTTAAGACTGGATTTTGTTCAAGAATCATATTCATCACCTTGATTCTCTCTTTCTGACTCCATATATCCAAATGGGAACATGAAGAAAATTTGTACCACTCTCTCATCAAAATTCTGAGTGTCTCAATCTATGACACTTTTAGTGGAAAGTTGCTCTTCTGAACTTTTGACCTTTAACACCTAGACAGGTTGCATCTACCTGGAGTTCCCCTATAGTCTTATTTCATGGGCAAGTTTATGTTCTTGAACAAAACTAAAGCAGCTGTATCTTTCATCTAACACATAGCAGACAAACTCTTTACAAACTTCTCTATCACATCCTGTAAATTCCTTAACCCTTGAATCTTAGCTAGAGCTCACATTCAGGACTCATGAGGTGGACAATTCATAGAACATATTATTCACATTATATTAAATTGACTTTATTTTTTAATATTTTGTACTTTTCTCTAAATTGCCAGGCTTATTTGTCCATGTTTAAAGTAATAGACAGTGAAATTGATTTTTTTGTATTAAAGAAAATGTGTTATTGATTACAAAATATTTACGAAGGTAGAATATTTTGTTCTCTTCTATGTACAGCAAACTAGCTGAGATTAGGAGATGATGATATACTTACAAGTAAAATGAGAGGAGTCAACATCAGAAACAAGGAGGGTACTTAGGGACTGTCCTAGAACTGGTTTCTTAGGCTTACCCAACATACAATTTTAACTTTATGCTGTGATAGCTATGGTTTTCAGAAATAATAATGATAATAATAATTTAAAGCAAAAATATCTTTGTGTGAATGACATTGACAGGCAAAGTCCTTAATTATTGTTAAATATTGTTATTTCAAATAAGCCCAAGTATCTTTGTGGCAGAGAAAGCCTCTTTGAAAAAAAGAGTTTTACAGTAAGAGTGCTTAATCTATATGGTCAGGGCATAAATGGGATTTGGAGAGGCTATGAGCTCCTTGTAATGTTATGCAAAATTCTGTATATTTGCATATTTTTCCCCTATGGAAAGAGTTCTTTGATTCTCAAAAGATTCCATAAGAAAATAAAGATGTGGAATGACTGCTTTAGAAGAACAAGAATCATCCACACAGCATCTGCATATGAACCCTAATGCCCACTTTATCACACACCTATCCATCAACACTAGCTCCAGCAGATGTGCTGGACTCTTTAAGTTCATGTTGTATCAATAATTTCATAATTCACATATGAAACAGAACCTTTTATTGATTTTTTTTTGCTCAGCGCTAGCATGTCTTCTAACAGACATAAAAATCAGAATCAGAAGTCTCTGGGTGTATCCAAGGATCTTATGCAACCACTAGATCTATGCTTTCAAACAGTGCTATGAATAGTTGTTAAATGAATGAAACACTGGCTACATCACTTTGCAACTACTCTGTGAATAAACATGGTTTTCAAATTAAACACCACGTGTTATCATCATTTTGGGATTTCTTTGATTTATATCAAGCTTACGTAGAATGCTACAGCATGGCATAATTCCAATAATGAAGGCTTTGTGTCCAAACATGGATTCATATCCCCTCTCTGTCAATTAGTAATTGTAAAACAGGGATGATAATGTCCATTTTATAGGACTTTTCTTAAGATTTTAGAAACAAGATGTGGAAAATGCCTAGTGTTTTGCCTGGCACATAGTAAATATTAAATAATTGGTAGTAATTACATCCAGATAGCAAGAATCTTGTCTCTATGATTAAATTGTCAAAAGTGATTAGTATATGTTGTCTTCCAGTCACACATTTTATTTGGCAATTGCCTGGATTCCTCCAGATAGTGACCAAAACAAGTTAACTAACCTTCAAAAAGGATTATTTATAATTCCTGTGTTAGGAGGACAGAGCTGAACATTTCAATGATATGTTAGGCCTAAATTTATTGAAATGTACTTATTCAAATTCTGTAGAACTCATGAAGTTTTGTGTGGATCTACATTTCAAAAGTGCAGCTTATGTTCTATAAGCCAGTGTTTATATATTAATGTATACACAGTACCTCTTACACTGAAATGAGGATTTCTCTTTCAAGACAAATCAAAAACATGAATTTCAAGTAGTGTTACAAGCCTGACAAACATATTTGTAAATATGCTACCTGTTACAAATGCATGTTGCATAAATAGCCATTTCCTGACTTTTATGATGTGATTTTTGACCCACAGAGTTTAATACCATGCTAGGATGAGCAGGGAATAAATAAGATTTTATATTATAAGACTAAATCTTTTGAATAATAATCTTTCATTTGAGAGAAACTTATGATTATTCCCATCTCAATAATACTCAACCTGTAAGACAAATGTCTGAAACTATTTTTAAGTATACTACAGCAATTTTATTATATAGAAAGATTATTTGAGATTTATTATAAACATTGAAAGTTAGAAATTAGTTTACACAGAAAACATAAATTACCTTTATTTAGAGCCCTGAAACTTGGAATGCAATGAAAAAAAAATCTAATTAACCAATTTATCACAAATACCAAACAAGCCAATGATTTTTGTAATTATCAAGACAATTCAATTTTTGCTTTACTATGCAAGACTTATTTGCTGAATTGAATTTGAGATCATCAAAATTACTTACAATATACTGGTTAAAGCATGACAAAATCAGATGGTTATGACCAATTAACTGAACTTAATAAAACTTAAATTATTTTTGTTTATTAGCATTCTTTGAGGTTAAAGATATTTTTTTTTCTCTTGGCTAGGAGAAATAAGTAGAAATTTTAGAAGAAAATTACATTTCTCTGGTTTGAGAAGACCAACACACCCTAACAGGTAAAAAATAAATTGCTGTTTTGACTTGAATCTGAAAAAAGACAATAAATTAATTTATTTGTACTCTTTGTTATACATTTTGTCAACCAACACTTTCTGTATGTTAAGTAATTTGTAAATTCAAAGTGTCTGTGTTGATTTGCTTTTCTGCTACTGCTAGGGTGATATATAGACAAAATCCTTGCTTTCTAGACCATTTCAATTTCTTGACTAGGGCAGATACTGCACAGTTTGTTGTATACTCTGTGGTACCTGTGAATGTCATTCTTCTCTCTCTCTGAAGAGAAACCTTGCATAATGTCACCTATGAAATGACCTGTTGCTCTTCACTCTTTGACTCACATTTTAAAAGGTGGTTATTTTAGTAAATATATTTCCTATTTCTCAATTATATTTGACAAGAAAGTTATGTGGGTAATTGAGATGTCCCTAGGAATAATTAACTAGATACTAGATACAAGGGATTTATAAAATGGCATTTACTTGGGTGAATTAATCCCAGTCTATGTTCTGATTTTCAGACTAGTAGGTATAGAATATTGATTTGTTAGTATCCTAGAATTACTGTGTACTCAAAGTCTCAGTATTTAAGCCAGAAAGCCAATATATTGGTGATAATTTATAATTGCTTCATAGAGTTGATTGTTCTCATTGACCTGACCAGCATATTCTGGAGACGCTGTGGAGAAGAATGATTAAACTCACAATTCTTTGTGGAGTTAACACCTGGGCTCAAACTTCAAATAGGCGATTTTCTATCTCTGCTATCTCCGGCAAGTTAATCTCTGTAATGTTGTCTCACCTTCTTCAGCTGCAACTGAGAATAATTGTATCTGCCTCATAGGACTGTTGTAAGGTTTGTATAAAATAAAGAATATAAAGAGAATAGCGGGCTTCCCTGGTGGTGCAGTGGTCGAGAGTCCACCTGCCGATGCAGGGGACACGGGTTCATGCCCCGGTCCGGGGGGGAATCCCACATGCCGCGGAGCGGCTGGGCCTGTGAGCCATGGCCACTGAGCTTGCGCATCCAGAGCCTGTGCTCCGCAACGGGAGAGGCCACAACAGTGAGAGTCTTACAAAAAAAAAAAAAAAAAAAAAAAGCAAAGTGCATAGCATATGGTAGGAAGATATTGTTATCCTCTCCCTATAAAAAAATAGGCAAAATTATTAAATGATTACTTGTTAAATTATCAGTTCAATGATCTTTCTATTACACAATAATCCAAAATGTACTTTGTGAAAAAGAAAGCTACATCTTACAGAATGTATCTACAAGAAATACTTAAAAGCCAACCTTTATCCAAAATTTGAAGCCATCTTAAAACGTATGTCACTTAGGATCCTTTGTATAGTGTTACAGAAACCAACAAACCTACATCTTTGCATCTTCTATTTCTTCCCATCTCCTCTCCCAATGTGTTATACCATCTCATTTGTTTTTCCCAGTTGCATTTTTTTCCCAAAATATAGGGCCAATTGGAGGCCAAATGCAAAATTATACATCAGCAAAAAATTAAAGATCAAGCAAAAGCACTTAAAGGAACAAAGAATACATACCAAAATATCTTACAATAATGCATCTAAAAAAATCTGAACAACAAATTCTATAAATCTCTCATCTCTGTGAAAGATATAAAAGTCAACAATGACAACAGCAAGTCCAAGGATAGTGTTTTAATGCAAAGAGGACCTCTGAACTAATCCTGAATAAATTATACAAATTAACTCCTTTACAGAAGTCAATGAAGAATTATGTTTTTAAGACTTATCTTTGTTATAACTTATAAGAGTAAAAAATAGAAATAATATTAAAGCCCAAATATCAGGAGATTAAATAAATAAATTATGCATACTATATTATCATGAACTATCAGGACCTTAAAATCATCATAAATATCCCTTTTTGAAAAATGCTTAGTGATATAAGCTGTGTTTATTAAGAGAAAATATGTGGCAAAACAGTGTACAGGTATGATCACAATTGTATTTTTTGAGAATTTGTATACAGTGCATAGAATAAACATTTATGAAGGTACACCAAAAGGCTAATAAGTGATATCTCTGTGTCATTTTTATTTTCTCTATTTTTTGGAATTTTCCAAATTTTCTGCAGTGAACATACATTACTTTTGTGATTAAAAGGTAATAAAAATAAAAATATATTTTGAATTTGTAGGCAGCAACTTAAATGGGAAAATCAACTAGGACATTATTGGGCCAAACACTCATGGACAAGGCTTGACATTTGAGTGAATTCATTACTGCTGCAAATTTTGCTCAAAGGTCTAGTTCTAATCATGATACCAAAAACCTTTATAAATGTATTCTGTAAGATTATACGCCCTTGATTTGATCTAGTTTTAACTATTAAAGAAAATTATCATTATCAAGTAGCCAAGAAAGTAAGAGGGATATTGTGGTGAGCACAGAAACAATATTTAAAAAAAAAATCTCTTCAAATAAAAATATTATCTGAAAACCAGAGTACAGAGGTTTCACATAAGGGCAAGACCTGTTTTTGGAGGAGATTGTACTTCTAACTAGTGAATAAGAAAGGATCTATGTCCTAAGGATTTGAAAAGTAAATCCAGTGTGTTATAGCTAGTGTTCCCATTTCAAGATGATATTTTAAATAGGCTAGACAAGTAATGTGGCCTACAAAAGTTAGACATGAATCTCCAGAAATCTAGGTAAGGAAGGACAAGTAAGATGACTGTCCACATTGAAGCTTTTAAGAACTGGAGGAACTTGATAATGCAGAAACTAAATATCTCATATCTGGCCAATGCTTCCAACCTCTGGTTCAATATCCAACAGAAAAACAGATGACTTACAATATAAATGTCCCAATCCAATATGTATTTCTTAAGCTTGCTAAGATAAAAGGATTTTACAATCTAGTTGAAGAAAATAAGATTTAACATTATTAAGCAGGTAGCTCTTGCAATTGACCTTTTGACTATTTTATTAATCCTAGAAGCCTTATTTCTCAAAATAATGATAGAGATTGGAAAAAATCTTCAAAAGTTGCAATGCAGCTTATCCTATTATCTCTTTATAAAATGTATAGAAGCTATGTGTATCCTGTGCTGGTTCACATAGTTGAATCCAAATGTCCCATCTCTTGAATTTTATTCTTTACCCTGAATAACTTTGCCCTTGAGTATACATATCCCAAACTATTCAAAATTGTGACAAAGAAATATCTTTGCTTCTGCGACAAAGGCTTTCAATGAGATACTCAAATGGCATGTTGATTTAATTCAATTCAATCAATATTTTTCTGAGTATCTACCATGTGTCTGACACATATTTTAAATATCTGGAAGACCACAGAGTCTAGTGGGAAAGACACATGGGTAAATAGCTAGTAAAATATGAGTGGCAAAGGGGCAAAACCAATGGTCAATTCTCAGTCCCTATCTTAGTCAATGGATCAGCAGTATTTAATCTCCCTCCGTCTGGAAACACTTTTTTTGTTGTTTGGATGATCATCCAATAAAATAGCCATTCCTTCTTTCTAATATCCCATACCCTCCTCACTTTGTATTATACATTTCTGTAGAAACTATCATCAAATGATATATTTATTTATTATCTGTATCTCCATAAGAATAATGAAGAAGACTTTTTTTTTTGATTAATGCTGCAAGCCCAGGCCTTAGAACAGTCCTTGGCATGTAATAAGCAACAAATAAATACTTGTTAAATAAATATTAGAGGAATGTATAAAGTACTATTGCAGAGAATGAAACTAAACTAGCAATTGATTCTGTTTTGGAGTAAGGGTGGAATGAATTAGTTAGGTTTATAGATAGTAGGTAACACTAGAAGTGAATCTTTAAAGATAGATATTTTCCAGGTGACATTCTAGAAATGTAGATGTTTTAGGGCATTCCCTGGTGGTCCAGTGGTTAGGACTCGGTGCTTTCACTGCCAGGGCCTGGGTTTGATCCCTGGTCCTGGTCCAGACACTAAGATCCCTGCAAGCTGCATGGCCATAGCACAGACAAAAAAAAAAAAAAAAAAAAAGAAATGTAGATGTTTTGTTCAATGTGGCTAGACTATAAACTATTCCGTAGCTAGAAATAGACCTGGAATCCATCAGCTGGATATAGTTTGTGAAAAGTCTTGTGTACCATGATAAGGAAAGTGGACCTAGGCAATGAAGAAACATCAAGAATGTTTAAGCAGGAGCATAATAAGCTCAGATAGGTTTTACTACTGTTATTACTATCACTAGCTCATGCATATGCAGCATTTGCTATGTGCCAGGCACTGTTCTAAGTGCTATACATATTTTCATACTTAGAATAATCCAGTGAAATATATATTATTATGATTCCCTTCTTTTAGATAAGGAAAACGAGGTACAGAGAGGTTAAATAATTTTTCCAACATCACATAGCTACTAAGTGAAAGAATGAGGGTAATAAACCCAGGCACTCTCATTCCAGAGAACACAGTCTTTACTGTTATACTATGAAGGATGAGTTGGTTTGATGGGATGAGTCTTCAGGTAGGATAGCCAATTAGAGAATCATTGAAGAGATGATAAAGGCCTGCAATAGGACAGTAATTATAGGGATGAAAGAAAACCAGTCGTTTTGAAAGTGTAATTGACAGGACATTAAAGTGACTGAATGTGAATGGTGAGAGAAAAATAAGTCTAATTTGGAGGTTTCTAAAGCTTAGGTGATGGTATCATTAACCAAAATAAAGAAGACAGAAAGAAGAACAGGTTTGGATGAAGATGAAACTGATGGATTTATCGACAACTAAATACACACCTAAGGTGCTCTAGTGAAATTGCAGTGTTGAGCTTTTATTCAATCGTGTCATCCCCCAGTGACAAAAGTAGAAAATTTATGAGTAAACATCAAGATTCTATATAATCTTATCCTAATTCTTTCTCTGCCAGCTTCATATATGCTAAAATCCTTAGCAATCTGATCAATAGTTCATTCATTGGAGTAGAATAATGTGCTGTTAGCTTAATCTTCAAAATTATACTCTTTATTCCTTCCTTTGAGGTTCAGCCTCTTTCTGAATAGGAAACAAAATATTTAGTATACATTCTCCCCTATGAGAGAATACATAGGAGAATACTCCCCTAGGAGTCTATGTATTAATCAGTATTTTGTCTTAATGGTATTGGAAAATTGGAAAACATCATCAGGAAGATAAATCCAATTAAGAAACAATGTGAAATGTAAATAACCACTTAAAACAAGTGATTTTAGTTTAAGAAATACAGAGTGTTAGCTTTTTTGTCTTATTTAGTTGAAACATACATGTGGTTCTTATTTTACTCTCTCAAATAATTATTAAGCTTGTATTATTCACAAACTATTTCACTGGGGTGTGATAGCTACAATGATAGGGGGTTGCAAAGAATGCTATGGGAGTACTTTTGAAGAACACTTATCCTAGTCTTAGAGGTCATGAAAAGTTACCCCGAAGAAGTGACATCTTAGAAGAGAACACTGAATATGTATGAACTAACCAGATAAAGAGAAGATAGGCAGAGAAGTGTACAAGATAGAAGGAATAGCTTAGTCAAAAGTAAGAGCTTATAGAGCATGGAAGGGACTGCATACACTTCAGTGTGGCCAAAGTAAAGTGAGCAAGTGGGGAGTGGTAAGGGATAAAGCTAAAGAGGTAGATAGGTCCAAGCTATGTAGGATCTTGTAAATCATGTTAGGAGTCTGAATGTAATTCTGTGGATAAAGGGAAGAGTATTGAAATGTTTTAAGCAGAGGCATTTACACAGTTAGACTAAAATTTTAGGAAGCTCTGTCAGGGTGAGGGATGGAAAATGGATTGCAGAGAAAAAAGGCTAGAAACAGAGATATAACACTCTGAAAACTGACTTCAAAATAAACAAGATTTTATTTTTCTTAAAAAAATGGCATATGAGTAGTTAAATGATAGTTATGCCTAGATAAATGTCAATACATTGATGTGAAAATTAATCAACAGACAACTAAACTCTTTTTATTTATTTATTTTATAAATTTATTTATTTATTTTATAAATTTATTTATTTTTGGCTGCGTTGGGTCTTTGTTGCTGCGTGCGGGCTTTCTCTAGTTGTGACGAGTGGGGGCTACTCTTCGTTGTCGTCCACGGGTTTCTCTTTGTTGTGGCTTCTCTTGTTGCAGAGCACGGGCTTTAGGCAGGCGGGTTTCGGTAGTGGTGGCATGTGGACTCAGTAGTTGAGGCTCGTGGGCTGTAGAGCACAGGCTCAGTAGTTGTGGCGCATAGGCTTAGTTGCTCCGTGGCATGTGAGATCTTCCCAGACCAGGGCTTGAACCCATGTCCCCCGCACTGGCAGGTGGATTCTTAACCACTGTACCACCAGGGAAGCCTTAAACTCTTTTAAAAAGGACTTTATTTAATGTTAGGAAAAGATAATAGTAATACATTTCCTGAAAGTATGCACCCAAGATACTGAACCAACAAAGAATTGAATGAATCCATTTTCTAACTCAATAGTTATTATTTCCTGGCATAAGCATAGTGCAGACTGGCTGGCACATTTTAACCCCTATGGACAAATGATTTAAAGAATAATTGGTACAGGCATCTAGGACATAGGGAATTCATTTTCTATAAAGGAATCACAACCTTTCAAAAAGCAAATTAATTATTTTCAGATTTTCTAAAACAATACAGCAGAAGCCTAGGATGTCCTAAAATTGGGGTCAAGCTATTTTCGTAATTAGTAGTCCCTGACCTTGAATGTGCCATATCTAATGGATTTTAGGTTACACACACCACCTCTCTCTCTCTCTCTCTGTCCCTCTCTCTCTGTCTCTCTCATCTTTCATTTGCACATGCACACACACACACACACACACACACAATTGCACTGTGGGCTTAGGATAAGTAGGCAGGACAGAAAAGAGATTTTTATCAACATCAAAATTTTTCAAACTTGTGTACTGTCAAATACTGTTCTGTAGAAAAAGAGTTGTCAAGTTTCCATAAGTTTAGGAAGCACTCAGTTAAACACTTTTACACAGGTTTCCTTACTGTCAGACATCTGAAAGACTTTAATATACTAATGAACATTGTACTTTCTAAGAGAGAGATATAGAAGGTAGCATACCCCATACTTTTTGACCATGGAACAATTAACACCTTCTAGAAGAATGTTCTGTGGGACTCCAATTTGGGAAAAAATGGCTATACTTAAAAAACCTGCAATATTATAGATATTTTAACAAGTATTGATGGTACGTATATGAAATAGTCACAGTGAAGTCCAAAATCAAGAAAATGTTAATATTTATATTTGCTCTTTTCTTTTCTATGTCACGGTAAAGACTAAGAGTCACACAAACCTAAGTATCTCTTCATTCCCAAAAGGAATACAATGTTTCCTTCAAATAAATACTTTGTGCGTCTATTTTCAAGGTACTACCCAAATTTTGAGAATCCCTGAATGTCCTCTCCACCAAAACTCCTCTAAGTATTTTGGTTCATGTGTGTTTACATCTGTTTCCCCCACTAGACTATAAATTTCTTGAGTGAAACAACCCTATGTCTTATCCTTCTTCTTGGGACAAAAAAAAAAATGTTGCCTGCCATTCCGGTAGACAAAAAATGTTGCTGGTCATCAAGCTATCAGCCACTGCAGCCACCTCCGATGGTGTATCCTGAGGGGAATTCAGGATGGAGAAAAATAGGATACTGGCCCTATATAGTTAAGATGCATATCTAAGGAAGAATTTCAATGAGCCCAGACTCTTGCATCTTCTCATATATAGAAAAGAATTAAAATCATTAACTTGAGCTGTCTGGTTTTTGTGATTAGCAGTAATCTTTTGATGTTTGACTACATTTTTTCTTTTCTTTGGTCAGCAAAACTCCTATATATCATGGCTCTTCCCTCACCTCTTTGGAACAGTTCCTCAGAGCTATCTGAGAGGCTGTCTCCCAGGTTATAGTCCTCAGTAAGGTCCCCGATTAAAACATAACTAGCGACTTTTAGGTTGTGCATTTTTTTTCAGTTGACACTACCCGCCAGCATTTGCTACATACAGTGCCTGACATATAGTGGCTTTCAATAAACGTTCCTTAATAAATGTTCCTTGAATGTGTAGGGGGTGGGGCTGGGAATAACTTATCTCCAGTGTTGCCTTATTTACATAAATATCATTGATTCAGATTTTTCATTCTCCTAAAAAGGGAACAAATTAAGAATGCAGAGTGACCATTTTAGATCACATCAGGTAATGTCACTTCAGTGCTAAGAGCAAAATATAAAACAAACAAAAATGTGTAATGTCTTCTCATTTACCCAGAATAAAGCTAGGAGTCCCTTACAGTGGCTTACAAAGCCCTTCATTGTCTGCCCCTTCTACTCCCACACACTACTCCACTACCCCCAGTTGCAACCCCCCCTTATAACCTTTAATTTTTCTTTTAGCCACACCACAATTATTCTCTTCTAGTTCACTATAAAATAGACTTTTATTATGCCTACTGTTTATTGTCTGTCTCTCCTCACTAGAATGTAAGCTCCACGAAAGCAGAGATCTCTGTCTTTTTGTACACTACACTGTTCCAAGTTCTCAGAAAGGTACCTTGTATAAAGAAGGTGCTCAATAAATATTTGTTGAATGAATGAACAAATGAAGTTATGTAAAAAAAAATAGTAACTATCCCATGCCTCCTTCTCTTCCCTCTCTCCTTTTCTCTAGAATTGCATTCTGTACTTTCAATAATTTCACTTTTTGCTCTTGCATGTTATCATTTAAAACTGCTTTAGAATGCATGGAGCATGCTGTGAGAAATGAAAGATACCATTTGGAGAGAAAAAATTAACATTTCCTTTTCTATTCTTGACTTTATAAATCATCAAAATAAAACAATCCACAGGGGGGTAGATTTACCTTGCTTCAAATTTCAAATGTGAACAAGTGGAAATTAGGTTCTTTAGAAGCCACAAGCTTATCTACAGATATTCACATTACAAAGGGGCTCTATCAAAAGCTTTAGGATTCAGCATTCTACACATTGATGGTCTTCAAACTGGGGTACATGTGCCCTTGGATGTATCTGAAAACTCTCCAATAGTTTTAAAAGAATCGAATTTCAGATTTCAACTAACAAATAATCTTCATTAAAATTATTGTAACTAAAAGGAAGATGTCATAGAGGCTTTTCTTTCTCACCATCGTTATTGCATTTCCCCTTCTATTTATAGAAGAAAAACATAGTCCTCATCTACCAAGGATCTTGCTTAGGGACAGTGCCTCAGGGTATAAAGCACTTGGGGTGCCCAATAAAGGAACTATTTTCAATATTTATGTTGAGAAATTAAGTGATAGTAAAGACTAAGCAGTAAGTTATTTTGAAAATCAAATGGATTTTAATTTATTGCTTTTAATGAAATTGAAGTTGGACATAATCAAGTTATCAGCTGATAGATCATTAAAAATTTTTTGGTGGTACATCATTATGTAACTTTGAAGAAGTTTAAATAATTGAGTAACAGTTCTATAACAAACTTCTTTCCATCCCCATCTCCTTATTTACAGTAAACAAGTTTTCTCATTGCTTATATTTATTAAAAAAAATGAAAACAGAAATACAATTTATTCTGAACCCTATGCCATTTTTAGCAATAAGTAATATTCATCCACAAATACATGTGCTAATTGAAAATATTCTCCATTTATTTCTTTAAGAGAGGCAATAAAATTTTACATTTTATGGTTAATAATTATTCTTAAAAAACTGTTAGATATTTAAGTTGTTTTGACCAATTGCATATATCTAAAAAGTGTAATCATAACTCAGTCTAGAAGACAAATTTTAACACTTAGAACCTCATGATCATTTTAAATTGAAATAAGTATTAATTTATGTTTATATAAAATAAAGTCAAAACTAAAATACTTTCAAGCATAAAATACATTTCATTAGGATAAAATTCAGCGAATGAAGTGGAAAGGAAATATGAATTTGGGAAGAAAAATAAATGATGTAGGTTTTTTTACTTTTACAAACTTGTTCGTTTGTTTTTAATAATGGATTATAAAGGTGTCAAATTGTTTTAGTAGTTAGGATCCATCAGATATATTTAAAAGAAGGATGAGACTATATCATTTTAAAATGCTTTAATTTGCCATATGTTGGAAATTGTTATTTTTTGCTGCTATTTAAGTACGTGGTGAAAAATTATACACGTCAACTTAAAAATATGCAAGGAGGTATGCCTACTTTCAAAACTCTTTTAGGGGATATGTGAGCACAGAAGGTAAGATTCTTCTTGTATAAAGAGGAGTGTATTTTCAGCTCAGATAGCAGCTAATGTCAGGGTATATCTTTCTGCCCTAGCCACTATATCAATGATTACAGAATTAATGGAGTGCTCTATTTACACTTGTACAGTAAATCAACATGACCATTACATCCAAATTGATTTAATCAGATACCATAAAGGTTGAATGTTGACTAACAAGTTGGTGGATATCTGATTCAATTGGATCATTAAGATAAACAGAAACAGTCAAACCAACCCTGTGGGCTTTCGTCATTTCAGCCCTTTTAAAGAGCATATGAATTGGATTGACAAATGGCTTCCAATACTTTTTGTAACAAGGCAGGGCATTAATTAATTAATTAATATAGTTTTGACTATTTATCCAGATACATTGCTTTCATTTTTATTGAATCTGGTCACATATACTGATGATTTACTCACTGCTTAAAGCTGGCTCTTTAAATGCAACTTCTTCAGATTAATATAATGCAAATCTCAATTTCAAGCACTGAGTCCAAGTTTTAATTCCAGGAGGAGAAATCACTGAAGGAATATCACTTCTTCTTTTCTCCTTTCCTTACATCTTTTAACAAACTTTTTATTAAACATTAATTGCAGGTCAGGCACTTCAATAGATGTTTGGCTAGGGGCATGAGGACATGATCAGAGAGATACATAAACACTCAGAGTTACTGCACTCAAGGGGTTCAAAGATATTGGGTGGAAGTTAAGAGACACATACTTATAAACAGGTTATTCTAATCCAATATGAAAGTGATAATAGAGGTAAAATAGGCTTTAGATGGTTAAAATTGACTTTATGAAAGTTTGATTTTACCTGAACCATTGGTTCTCAAACCTAGTTCACTGACCTGAGACATGCCAGTTCTATGAAAATTGTTTAAGGCACTTAAAAAAATATAGATTGCTAGCCTCCACTGCCATGAATTCTGATTCTGTATGTCTACAGTGGGACTTTCAAATCTGTGATTCTGTGGCTCAGCTTAGTTTGACAACCACAGACCTCAAGAGGATGACCACTAATTTTTACAATATGTTTGACATCTACATCACATGATGCATTGGAAATAGTATCCCCTGAATGACTTTTTCTATCACAAAGTGCTAGAGAATTAGTGACCTGAGAAAGAAATGCATGCTTTGGGATCATGTGATGATAACTACCACTTCTCATTTACTATGAGCCAAATGCTGTTCTTAGCATTTTACATTGATTAATTTATTTAAATTCAACTTCCTCATTTGAGGAAATTAGGGCCCAGTGAGATTAATTAACCTGTCCAAGATTACAAAGCCAGTAAGTAGTGGAGTTGTGATCTAAAACTTGGCATTCTGGCTCCAGAGCCCATACAGCTATACTATACAGTCTTTCATTTATCATGGTACTTTTTTGAAGTCCCTTTGTCATTCTTTGGCAAGCATTACAAAATGAAAAACAAATGCATTCACATAGGTCCTATGCACTTGCTTGTATTCTTTCAGTGTTCTCTTTTGAGAACTTCTATCTCTAATTTATTAGCTTGCTTTCATTTATTAGATGGTTGTTCCATTTCAAAAGCATCACTAAGTTTTCTTCATTTTTTAAGGTTGTAACTGTAATAATTCCATTTCATTAAAGTTTGTCTCTATAAAGCTTTGAAAATTTTACATTAAAAAACTCAAACCATATATAAAATCCATTGCTCAAAGCCATTTAATTGTTCATCTATGCTATTGCAGCAACATTTTATGTTCTGAAATATGTTCATTCTAAGCCAGATCTTGACTGAAGGTTAGAGGAATAATTTGTTAAATTTCAACATTATATGCACCATGTAAACCATGTTGACAAACTGATTTCCTGTATGTCATATAAGAAAGTTGAAATTGTACATTTCTCACTGGAGAGCCTCTGAATACCAAAAGGATCAAAAACATATCAACTTATAGAAAGTAGGAATTTAAGTGTAACTGGACAGTCACGAAATGTCAGTATTTAAAACAAATTGGCTTTATACTGTCATTCACACCAAGGAACAAACAATAGCAAGCGGGAGTGGGATGGATGAGTGGGTGGCATTCATTTGTCTCTCTCTGGCCAAGTCTCTCAATAATGTAGGTTTATGATTAGCTTTGGATAGAGAATTGTCCTCCCTGAACTGAGATTCTATGGCTACCTGTTAGCTCTAACACATTTTCCTCATTTTTCTTTCAGAGTAGCACAAGAAATTAGAGTTGTGGGTCCTTAAAGCAAAAGTGTTAAACTTCCAGGAATACTTAGGAGCACGTTTAGCTCTATGTGGTACATGAGAATGGAATGTGATGATTCATTTAAGAAGCTACAATATAGTATCTCATCTTTCTTCAGTATCCCTCAGAAGATTGACAGAAGAGATTCATTGTGGGTACTGAGTTCAGATTCCTGTCCTAAGGGTTTTAGAATGCAGTCCCAGTGTGTTCTCTTGGTTATATATGAACTTTTGCAGTTTTATTTCCTTTTCTCTATGCCAGGTAACTTGGAGAACTAATTTGAGAAACATAGATATTATTCACAAATGACTCCTATTTAGTTACAAAGCATGTATTTATTACCTTTTGGGTGATAACGGCAATGTTACACTTCAAAGAATGCATACAGTTAAACAGAGGGAGTAGCTTCTGGGGGCAGGCTGGCTAGTCTCAGCCTTGCAGACTTAGAAAACTGATTTAGTAGTAACATTGAGAGGAAGCGCCAAATCTCAGAAGTGTACCTGTATTAGTCAAGTTCACACATATACCAGAATTCCAATTTATTAATTTACAATGAGAAATGAGCTGTCAGGTAAAGTCAGTGTTCATATTAGATGACCAGAGCATTCTGTACCTGTGGGAAAGGTACATAGGATACCAAATTATCATCAGAAGTTTGCTTAATGAGCACGGACTCAGAACAATGCAAATTTGTAAATCCTCAGAAACACGAGATAAGTTGACTTAAGGTACCCTCACCCACTGAAGGGACACATTGCTAAGGAAACATGAATGCTCCAGTCATCTTAGCCAAGAATCTCTCTCTTTTGAGTAGTGAGTGCAGAGTTCTGCCAAACACTTGCTTCTGTGAATCTTCATGTTTCTGTGGCTCACTCAACTCCTTCTAGTTCATTTTTTCCAAAAAAAATTGTGTGATAATGATTTACTGAGGCTTTACTTCTAAAATTATAACCACATTTTAGTTTTCCCTTCCTGAGATTACTTCCCAATTTCCTTTATTGGCATGTTAAGTTTTTCCATACTATTTCATCACACATTTGCAATTTCTTGGGTTTTGCCTAGCATGGTTGACCATTTTTATTTTGAATGAATTTTAATAGGCTGAGGGTTAGAGGACAAACCTCTAACACTTAGAGGACTAACCTTCCAGGTTATACAAGAGTGTCACACTGTACTAATATAAACTCCTTGAGAGCAGGGTCCACCACATATCAAAGTACTAACATGATGCCTGTCACGTAATAGACACTCAAAACATGTGTTGAATGAAACCTCACTCTCCATGAACTAATAAGGACTAACACCTCATTTACTAAGTCAGACTTCTAGATTCCATATTTTCTGCCACATAGCTGAAAACCTGATTAAAAGCAAAACAGGATGAAATGAAGCATAAATATGCACCATAAAGCTACTGTAAAATATCCAGTAAGAGAATACCTCGGATCCTTCCTTTGAGTATATTTTATACAGAATCCTAACATCACTGACCATCTCATTTCACAGCACTACTTTGGAAAACAGGCATTGGGTGGGAGTAAGGAGGAAGCTGCTAAAGGCAATCACTCTGACAACAGTGAAATACAGTAGTTGAAAATAAGGAGGAAACAGAAAAAAGACTATATGGACAACAGATCATTTTGTTTTGCCAACTGTTTTGGCACTAAGCTGCTCCTGCCTTGCTGTGCTATGTAATTCAGAATTCAACGAGGAAGATTTATTCGTGCACATTTTTTTTTTTTTTTTGCGGTACGCGGGCCTCTCACTATTGTGGCCTCTTCCGTTGCGGAGCACAGGCCCCGGACGCGCAGGCTCAGCGGCCATGGCTCACTGGCCTAGCCGCTCCGCGGCACGTGGGATCTTCCCGGACCGGGGCACAAACCCGTGTCCGCTGCATCAGCAGGCGGACTCTCAACCACTGCGCCACCAGGGAAGCCCTCTTTGTGCACATTTTTGAGTATATATCTACAGGATATAGGAAAGGTTGGTAGAAAGAAAAGAAAAAGTTGAAACTCCAACTTTCTGTAAGTGCACTGAAAAAGAGGACTTGTTTTATATTTCTGTCATTCCTTGTGCTCTGTAGGTTCTTTTTTTTTTTTTTTAACATCTTTATTGGGGTATAATTGCTTTACAATGGTGTGTTAGTTTCTGCTTTATAACAAAGTGAATCAGTCATACATAAACATATGTTCCCATATGTCTTCCCTGTTGCGTCTGTAGGTTCTTAATAAACATGTGCTAAGCAATCAAAGAACAACCACAACAAAAATGTAAGCAAGATTCGCTGGTATATATAGTATGTATAGTGTATATATAGGGATCAATGTATCTTAATATACCATGAGGATATTTGCAATAAAAATAAATGATCTAGATAATGGTAATTTTACATCATTAGCAACAACTAGCTAAATCCAAAGAAAGTTTTCAGCCAGTGCTAGTCCGCACCTGGGTTTCTGAGTTGGAGGTAGGGGTTTTATTCTGTGGTTTGTTTGACCAAT
The DNA here is from genome assembly GCF_964270905.1 of Leucopleurus acutus. Lineage (NCBI taxonomy): Eukaryota > Metazoa > Chordata > Mammalia > Artiodactyla > Delphinidae > Leucopleurus > Leucopleurus acutus. The sequence goes on from NC_139148.1 coordinate 81,165,684, forward strand.
TTTGTTAAAATCTGAGACAATTTACTAAATTATTTTTTAAATTGATTATAGAAATGAATAGGTGGTAGGACACTGAACTTTGTTTCAGTATCTTGTGTTTAAAAGGAGACAGAAAACTTTGCCATTCACTCAATAAAGATTTCCATCCCAAATGACTTAAACAGTAAAGAAAGTTTTAGCACGAAGCTGTAGCTTCAATTATATGAAAAGTTCATCTCTGTCAGGATCTTAAATGTTGCAAGGTAGAAAGACACATGAAATTGTCTTCAGTAATGAAGGTTATTTCAAAGATACAGGGGAATATGATCTAGCCTTGGGTCATGAAGAATTAAACAAGAAATATGAACTGTTCAAGTTATAATCAAGAGTCTCATTTCTGCAGAGTTTTGATCTTGTTGCATCACAGAGGGAAGCATTATATAAACTAATTAAAATTGTATAAATTTTATTATATAAACTAATTAAACTCACTCAAGTTATGAGTGATTGATAGCACTCATATCATGACCACTTCACAATATTTCTATTTTAAACATTAGGAGTTGGAAATAAATGTTTTACTCAAAGGAATAAAATTCAACTTTGCCAGGTAGAAAGAGAGACCATTTTTACTTAGAGGCAGGAAACTCATTTTAGTGTCAATCACAGTGTTTTGTAGGCAACTACCTGTCTGTGCCCTGAATGTACACCCTAGTTTCATCTAGGTAGGGACATGTGAAACAATGTCTTGTTTTGGCTTACTAGCATAGGTAAATTATTGTGTCTTCTCATTTCCATAGTCAAGCCTTGTTGAATAATTCAGTTCATAGCCTAAGATTTTAATAAATTTGGTTGAAGTTTTTTTAAAAATAACACCAAAATTACTCCCATCCTGACCTTGATGTGAGGAGCAGTGACTGAAAACTTCCTTTGAATATAACTAGATGTTGCAAAAATTTAAGAATTTATTTATAAAAGCAAATGACAATGCATATTTTTCATTAGTAATCAAGAATATTTTACTTCTATGAGTCAAAGACATTTTAATAAAGTAGTTGAGCTATGAAAAGATATTCTGCAACATGCGTAAGGCATTGATTTTCTAGTAGAATATAATGAAATAGAACTTGAACAATTTGCTTTCTCTATAACTGTGATGCATAAAAATTACACTCAGGCCAAAATTTCAAGCACAAAATCAATAACACTCTGATATCACTGCATTCCATTAAGTATAAATGATTACTTGGAATATTATTAAGGCAAGTATAAGGATCCAAACAACAAAAAGTAATTTGATTAATCCACTTGTAATGGTTTACATCATTTAGTCTTAATTTTAGTTTTAATATTCTTATCTGTATTCATTATAGTTTACCAAAGGACTACATATCAATGAAACAAGAAGTTGTATGTTTTTTAGGTAATATTTAAAAAAAATTATTTGAACCTTGCAAAATGCAATATGTCCCTGCCATCTGAATAAGATATGGGTATAATGGTTACTTCACATTATTGTTTAATTATTAGTTACCATTTTCTTTTTCACAATGGCTAATTACATATTATAGTCTCCCTCTTTGTCCATGAAAACCATCATAGTAATGGAAGAAAAACTGGTACTTTCACTTTCAAAAACTCATTTTAAAGAAGCCATCTATGTAATCTTCATCAGGAACAATTATTTTTCCTTGAAAAAGTTTTTTTTTAAGACTAATAACTTACTAAATATCCATTGTATGATTTGTCCATTTTTATAGTGAAAACATTCCAGATGTACTTTGTATATTTTGGGAGGGAAAAAATACTGGTTCTGACAATTAGAGGTTTCTGTTTCTTCTCACTTTTTTAAGAACCACATTTCTATATTTGGGGAGCGGCAGGGATATGAGGTGGTGGTGAAGGATGTCTGGTCAGAATTTCTTGTGAATAACTAGCTGTGTTCTATATGACAATGATGAATAAGGTGACAGCCTGAAGATTAAAGTGCTGATTCAACTTATATTACCTGCTTAGGTTTTCTTTGTGAAAACAGCCAATTGATCTTACTGCCTAGGTATAACTAGCTGTGACATCTGAGGGCAACATTATTGTCCCTGTGAATCCCCCTTTCCCAACACAACCAACACACTGCAAAGACTGAGCTGACTGATGGAGTTGACTGGTCCGTATTGATTCTGAACTTATTTATCAGATTTACTGTAGTTGGTATTAGACTGTTTCAAGTACATTAGTCCAATACTGTCTTACCCCACTCCCAATCACTGTTTTTTGGTCTTTTTCTTTCTAACAAGTTATGATTAAGCAAAAATACTTTTGTTCAGAAACATTTTTTTCTAAATAAAGTAATATGTGGCTTACCTCCTGATGTTGAAAGGTGACGGCTTAAGTTTATTTCACTAGAGACATATCATAGCAACATGCCTGTTAACATTTTTAACTCTCAACTGAATAAAAGAGGAACTAAGAAAGTAATTTTTGTAGCAGGATGATCTGTTTGATATTTCCTAATTAGATAGTTTGACAGTTTAAGAAAATTAATAGGGCTTCCCTGGTGGCACAGTGGTTGAGAGTCCGCCTGCCGATGCAGGGGACACGGGTTCGTGCCCAGGTCTGGGAAGATCCCAAATGCCGCGGAGCGGCTAGGCCTGTGAGCCATGGTCGCTGAGCCTGCGCGTCTGGAGCCTGTGCTCCACAACGGGAAAGGCCACAACAGTGAGAGGCCCGCGTACCACAAAAAAAAAAAAAAAAAGAAAAAGAAAAAAGAAAATTAATAGTGTGTTGACTTTCAGTTGAAGACTTGCAAGTATTTATTAAAATCAACTAAAGCATAGAATAATAGCTTGGGGATGTCAACTGAAGGAAAATGCACAACCTAAAAGTTGATAGTTATGTTTCATTTAGGGAACTTACTGAAGGTTATAGCCTGGGAGACCACCTTTCAGACAGCTCTGAGGAACTGCTCCGAAGAGGTAAGGGAGGAGCCATGATATATAGGAGTTTTTGCTGAAAAACAAGCAAATAAAAAAACAGGTATTCAAACATCAAAAGATAACTGCTAATCACAAAAATCAGTCATCTTAAGTTAATGATTTTAGTGCTCTTCTATGTATGGGAAGATGCAAGAGTCCGGCCTCATTGAAATTCTTCCTTAGATATGCATCTTAACTATTTAGGGCCAGTATCCTGTTTTTCTCAATCCTGAATTCCCCTCAGTATACACCATCAGGGGCATCTGCAGTGGCTGATGGCTTGATAGCCAACAACATTTTTTTGTTCACTGTAATGGCAGGTAACAGTCCACAGTGCTCCTCTTGGGCATAAATTCCACCAAGGTTTGGGAGGTACTGCATGACCAATTTGTTCCACAGCACTAGGAATTCTCATTCCTAGGTCAGATGAGGATTTAGTTGGTAGGCCCATGAATGTGCTATTTTTTGGATTAGGCCCTATTGATAACCTCAAATTCTCTGGATAGTTTGTCTTACTAGTCTATTATGATCCAGGGAATGTTTTCCCTTGTTACTTCTTCTTATATCTAGAATTGCACTATTACAATTATTCTATATAGAGTTATAAGGTATAAAGTACAGCAGAGAGAGACACAAACCATAAACAATTTGAAAACAACTAAAGGAGAACAAATTAAAACAGTGCTTAGTATAACTAGTTGTAATCTGGTTGCAATAAGCCATCAAGTCTAGAGGAGAGCCAGCTGGTGAAGCCAAATTCTGGAGGGATCAGATAGAGAGAGAAAAATAAATAATTTCATCTTCATTTACAAAGGCAAACTTTACCAAGTTGTTGTAGGTCATAGTTAGTGTAAGAGGAACCATTTTCTGGAAAACAAAGATAAAATGTCAGTAATATTTCAGATAAAATGTCATAAAATTATAAATCACACTTATCAGTTCATTCAGTCCTATGTAATTAATTCCTGCTGATCTGAATGAAGTCATCAGGTTTTTCATTAGAATTGTGTAATTCCTTTTACCCAGTTCAGTGGTATCATCTAAAAGTCATCAGAAACTTATATTTGCCAAAAGTCCTTTTTATGAATCCTCTTGAAGATCTTCATTTAATAAAAGCATCAGAGTAAAACAATGACTGTCTATAAATGGCAAAAGACTTAAAATGCTATGATTAAAGATCTGATTATGAGGCAATTGACAATAAACTTGATTATCTCTGTGACATATAACATTTTAAGATACTAACTAGAATTGTGACTGATAACATTATATCAGGACATACCAGATTTTTAGGAATTCCATATAAATTTCAGGATATCTATATTAATGACATTTATCCATGCAATGTAACCTAACAAGGTTTTATCACCACTTATTTCACAGTGTTTCCCATATAATTTAACCAAATACAAAATAAACTTAGTTTAATATCTCACTTTGGGATGTTTCAGGGGCCCATTGAAGCATCCCAAAGTTAGATAGAGGTCAAAAGAATTTCATTTAGAATTTGACTTGTTGAAGTTTGTCAAAGATATCAAAAGTTTTTATTTATTTTATTTTTTTTGGTCACACCATGCAGCTTGTGGGTGCGTCCCACAACTGAATAAAGGTGTAGAAGGGATGTGAATAAGCAGTATCTATTTAAAACCAGTAAATGATAGATCTAGGACACGAACCTGCATCCTCGGCAGTGAAAGCCAAGAGTCCTAACCACTGGCCCACCAAGGAATTCCCTCAAAATGTTTTAAAACACTTGGTCAATAGGATCATAGGTCACTGTGAAACAATACTTATTGATTCAACCAAAGTGACAATAAAAGATTTTTTATCTTTATATGGAAAGTTGCAACAGATTACTCAAAAGGAAGTAAAGAAACTTCACAGTCTGTTATTAAAAACAGATGAGTTTTCCAAGAAATTTTAACACAGAGGGAAAACCAAATTCTAGTTTTGAACCAGCTTACTTTTAATATTAAAATTTACTTACTCCATTAAATTTATTTTAATCTTAGCCAGTTCTCCCCATGTACAAAACTTTTCTCAGGGTTCCTTTTCCACAAACCTTCCATAACATTCTTTTTACTTTCAGAATTTGTCCTATGCGTTTTCTTTCTTTCTCTCTCTCCAGGACAAAATTAATTTCTTTTTCCTTAATGAAATGCATTTCCCTTCCTTATAACCTTTTCTTTCACTGAAAGCACACATCCTAATTTTCTTGCATATTGAAATGTTTCACTTATTATCCCAGTAGCTTTAATTACATATATTACAATTTTAACCCAAAGAAGCAGCAAGAAATGGAAACCAAGAAGCAATTAATTGTGAACTATTTGTCATACCAGCATTTCCTGATTTGTAAACTTATGAACATATTTCATAACCTCTAGAACCATACATTTTCTCATAGCATAATTTCTTTCCTCAATGTGGTACAAAATGTATGTCTAATAAACTCAAATATCTTTAGTTTTTCTCTCATAAGGAGACAAAAGAAGGTAAAGTCAGACCTGTTTAGCAATTAATGTTCCAGTATTTTCTTATTTGAAATGGTCTGGATATTCTGTTGACTCCTATTATTTAAATTAATTTAGCAAAACTCTAAAGTTTCAAATTACCAAAAAAAAGAAAATCTGAAGAAACTATTTTAGACACACATACTCAAAACATAATTATTCCTAAAGAGTTCACTAAAAACTCTTATCTCATTTATTTCTATTTTATAACCTATGAAAATATCATTATACCAAGTTAATTTTTCTTGCTGACAAAGTCTGCAACAGAAATATCATGAACTTTTTAATATTTAGTAATCCTAGGTACAATAAAAGTACAATACCCAATGTTGATGACTCCAAAGACATGTCTGCACCAATTAAACCAACAAGCCTAAACTAACTTTAACACCAGATATTAATTTAATACTGATTATTTCCCCGATCACATGAACTTGAAATTCATTCTGGACAGTCTCCTTTATATCTAGAAATAATTCAATTGTAAGTGCTTACTTTTGAGTCAATTAAATAGAGATCTTAAGTTAAATGTTGATAATATCAATATTATCCAAAGGTAGAGACGTATATACAATGTACACACACATATATAAACAGACGTAACTAGAGATCTCATAGCTTCACTTTAAAATTTAGTCATGAATCAGTGTTTATAAATAACAGTAAAATTAAACGAATAAATTAAATTCATTTGCCTGGATAACTAAGGCTTTACTATTTGTGGAAAAGACTTTTAAGATTTGTACTTGATAAATCCTTCAGGAAGGAGGCTGTGAATTAGATTTTGGATGAGGGAGCCATTCTGGCAGTCTGAGTTTAAAAAGTCTTCTCCCTCCCACTCCCCACCCCCCGTTTTTTCCCTTTGGTTTCAGGTTCTACCTGATTGAGCTAATTCGGCTCTATCTCAGAGCATTGTGGGCTGTATTTACACTTTCCAGGCAAAGAAAACACAATGAATGAAGGTGTAGAGGGGGTGTGAATAAGCAGTATCTGTTTAAAACTAGTAAATGATAGACCTAGGACAAAAGAAGATGGAGAGGGGAACATTGCATAAATTTACATAGGCAAAGTGGGCCATATTATGGAAGGCCTTGAAATCCAGATAATGATGGTAAGACTTGATGCAATAGGAAAATAGGAGTCTGGAATGAAAGAATGCAGGGAGGGATTTAGTAATGAGAGATAATCACTTAACAGAAGTCTGCCAATCACTTTGTGAAAGAAGAGTAGGAGAAGGGGAATAATAGCTTGAAAATTATTTTCTAATATTAAAAATTTATTTTTGGGGGGCAAAAGACATGAAAGGCAGAACTCTATTACTTACAACTCCATATGGAGGAAGGCTGCCATGAAGAGATGCACAGGGGGTTTCACTAGAGGACAAGGTGGAGCTGTTGGAGGTGGCTAGCAGTACAGGGGAGGAGAGAAGCGGGTAGCTAGGTTTCTATGACTTCCTGGGGGTTTGGCTAATTTGAATAATTTCACTGGCTCCAGGACAGGGGTGTGTTCCTAGTTGTTTGGTACATGGCCCCAGAGTGAGAGCCTGATAATGGAAGAGATTGGGGTGGGGACTTAACAAACTGCCAGTGAAGGGGAATTGAGTTTTATTCATGATTTCCTAACTGGATCAAGAGAACATATGTGAAACATTATATTACAGAGAGATAGTTATTCAGGAATGAAGGACTGATAAACAGAACCAGTGTGGAAAGGTATACAAATATAGGGGACATTTTTTAAAAAGAATAGGACTAAGTAAGCAAAACTTCCCAGGGCTTGGCACAGTGCCTTGAATATAATAAATGCTCAAAAAATATTAGTTGAAAGAAAGAAGAAAAGAAAGATTTCAGGGTTTCCAATCTGAAAAAGTGAGTGAATTTTGGTGCTAATTTACAGACATACAAGGAGACCTCTTCTACATGGCAGATTGGGGATGTTACTGGCAATGATTCATTCAGATCTATACTTACTGAGTTTAATCTGATAATAGAACATCTATGAAGAAAAATTTTTTATGAGAATGGGTATGTCTTCCTAAGTCTATAATGTATACAACATTATTTAGAAAGGAATAGTAGCAAAGGGCTGAAATCTTGAGACATGATTATTGGAGGACAGAGAGTAATAGACTCCATGAGAAGTGTCAGGCTTTTCTCCAAACCCTGGTTACTTGATGCTATGTAGAACTGGTACAGTTGGAACAAAGACATTTTTAAACTAATAATTCAAAGTAACTTTGGAAGCTTATATCTTTCCACCTTAAAAGAATCTTTCAAACTCACCAGAAAGATAAAAAATTAGAAAAAGGCTAGGTTAATGTGATCAGCAATTTCCTACTGTAATTATTCCTAGGAGACTCAGATTTGTCCCTCCAGCAGGCATAAGCAGCACCAGTGTGGGAGGATGAATGAAGTGCAGTTAGCCTTTCCAAGTCCAGTTTGAGTTTGTGTGATATGTATGACATGTGTGTGTGTGTGCACATATGTGTGATATGGTATATGTGTGTATCTGTATGCATGTGTGCATGTTTTTGGAAAACCTAGAGGACTTAAGCACCTGGAAACCTGACTCATTCTCACCCCTAAAATTTAGCCTCTAAGTGGAAAACAAGCTGTTAAAAAAACTCTTCTTAACGTGAAGAACAATGTGGAGATGAGTATATTTTCTCAAGGGACTTAAAATTAAATGCCCACAAAAAAAGAGCATGTGTTTTACTTGGAGAAAAAAAAATAGTTTTCAGTTTTTATAGAGGAACAAAGTAAAAAAAAGGATAAGGCCAGTTGAATGGTTTTGTGAGCTAACTACAGAGAAGGGACATTTGAGTTGTATCTCTTGTTTATTTCATTCATGTTGGAATATGAAAATAAAAGACATTACATACATGGTATTCACATAAGGAAATAACACCACTAGGACCAATGCCCACGGTTAGAATAGGGAAGTACGTTCCTACAATAAAAAAATGCTTAAAAGTACTACCAGAAAGACAACACATATACAGTTCACCCTTGAACAACCAGTAGTTAGGGTCATCAACTTCACGCGTGGTGGAAAATTCACTTATAACTTACAGTAAGTCCCCTACATACGAACCTTCACGTTGCAAACTTTCAAAGATACGAATGTGCACATGTTATGTTCAAAGACTCACATGTCCAATCATGTAAGTTAGTTCACATATCTGGTGTACATTGTCACGTGCGTGCATCCTCTAATTGTATTTCTGCGTACATTACTGTACAGTACTGTACAGAGTACAGTAACATAGTATCTTTATTTCAAGCTCAGGATGTCTGGGAGCAAGCATAATAGCAGCGGTGATGTAGCTGGTACTGCTAAGCAATTCCAAAAAATAATGATGGAAACAGAAGTGAAAATAACTGAGAGAGTGGAGCGACAAAAGGAAGAAGAAGTAACTGAAGAACCAAAGAGATTCACGATGCAGGAAATGTCAAGGGGGATTTTCTTTATTGAGGAGGCACTGTTAGTTTTTGAGGCATAGGACCCAAATGTAGAATGGTACACGAAGGTTGCAGCAGCCATTCAGAATGCAATCCAGTGCTACCATGTCATCTATGAGAAGAAAAAAAGAGCTACTACCCAGACATCACTGGATCATTTTTTCAAGGGGGTAGATAGAATTGAATCCAGCAAGGAACCAGAACCTGTGCCATCAATGTCAGGCGTGAGTGAAATTGCAGCTTGCCCTCCATCTCCTATTGCTGACGATCTTTCAGCTCTACAATTTCCCACCTCCTCTCCCTCCTCCAGTCAGTAACTTTTCTTTCCTGTTCGCTCGATGCCAGCCCCTGTATGCCAGCTGTTGTACTGTACTACTGTACTTTGCAAGGTACTGCACTGTAAGGTTAAAAACGTTTTCTTTATTTTTTGCATTTGTTTTTTATGCATTATTTGTGTGAAAAGTATTATAAACCTATTACAGTACCATACTATATAGCCAATTATGTTAGTTGGGTACCTAGGGTAACTTTGCTGGACTTACGAACAAATTGGACTTACGAACATGCTCTTGGAATGGAACCCGTTCATATGCAAGGGACTTACTATATAATCGACCCTCTGTGTACACAGTTCCTCTGTATTCTCAGTTCTGCATCTGTGGATTCAACCAACATCGGATCATGTAGTACTATAGTATTTACTACTGAAAAATATCTGCATATAAGTGGACCTAAGCCATTTAAATCCATGTTGTTCAAGGGTCAACTGTAAAGTCTTTGAACAACAGAGTCACTGAAGTGGTACACAGTGAGGATAAACCAGTTACCAAAACCAAGGCTTTGCCTTAATGTAATTTACATTCTAGTGGTGATGGAGAAGAGTAAACAAGTAAATATAAAATATTCTAGATGGTGAAAAGTGCTACAGAGAAAAATACAGCTGAGTAAGAAGGATGAGAGATGTGTAATTGGATGTGAATGAGGTTGCTATTTTATATATGGTGACGGGAAATCATCTTTAGTGTGGTAACATTTGAAATAGATATTTGAAGAAAGTAAAAGAGAAAACCATGTTCATATCTGGGAAAGAGCATTTCAGGCAGAAGGCACAGTAAGTACAATAGCCCTGAGGTCTGCTTGGCATTTTCAATGAACAGTGAAGAGGTCAGTATGGCGAGAAGTTCACGGAGTTGGGAGCCAAATCGTGTAGAGCAATGAACAGTGTTGTAACATGATTTGACTTGGATTTTAGCCAGATCACCCAGGCTACTATGTTGAGAATAAGCTGAAGGGATCAAGCACAGAACAAGGAAAATCTACAATAAGGATGCTACTATTGTCCAGATGATGGATGACAGCTCTTGGACAAGGTGGACAGCAGTGAAGGTGGTGAAAAGTTGTTAGAATCTGTATATAAATTGAAGTTAGAGTCAAGACGATTTGTTGATGATTTGACGTGGAATGAGAGAAAGAAGGAGATGTTAAAGACAGCTCCAAGATTTTTGGTCTGAGCAAGAAGGAGTTGTTACTTACTGAGATTAAGAACATTATGTGGTGAACAAATCTGAGGGTGGAATTCAGGAGTTTCATCGTAGGTATGTTAGGATTGAGATGCACATTAGACATTAAAAGGAAACATCAGGAGGGAATTAGAATACACATGTCAGGAATTCAGAGGTAAGGATCAGGAAAGACTTATAATTTATAAATATAATCTTAGGATGGTCTTTAAAGCCATGATACTGGAGGAGATCACCTTAGGAATGACAGTAGATTGAATTGAGTTTGAAGTGTGGGTCTTGCTTCACATAGGTAAATGGAGAGGGAACAACAAAGAAGGCTAAGAAGGAAAAGCAAGTGAGGAGGAGGAAAACAAGTAGTGTGTGGTATCCTGGAAACTAAGTGAGAAAAAGGAGTTCTGCTGATAGATCAAGAAAGATAAAGATCATATTTAGTAATATGGAGCTATTGGTGTCCTTGATGAGAGCTATTTTCAGTAGAGTGATTGGTAGCAAATGCTTGATTGGAATGTGTATAGAAAATGGGGGAAGAGTATTTAGGAGATGGAAGGTATAGACAACTCTTGAAAAGTTTTGCTTTAAAAGGAAGTAGAAATATGCTGAAGAGTGATGGGAGGTTAAGAGAGACTATTTTTTAAAGCAGACAGTAAATGCAGCATACTTATTTGCTGATGGGCATGATCCAATAGAGAGGGAGAAATTAATGATGTGGGAGAGAATTGAGAATTAGTGAAACAATGTTGCTAAGTGGGTGAAAAGGAATGGGAATTCTAAGTAGAGGGCCTGCACTTAGGATCATGATCAGTTAATCCATAGTAATAGCCTTTCTAGGTAGAATATATGTGCATAGATACAGATAGGGGGTGGAGGGGCATGAGAAACTTCTTACTGTTTCCATTTTCTCAGTGATCAAGGAATCAAGGTCATCAGATTGGATTGAGGGACATGAAAAAGGATTTGGAGGTGTGAAAACAAGAAACTGATGTTCATCTAAGAGAGTGGAATAGTGAATGGACTAGAGGAAGAGACTAGAGAATGATTGAAGGGCAACACTAAAGTTCTACTTGAGGTTAGTGGTCATGAATTTAAAGTGAAACTAGTCAACACAGATGTGTGTTTTTCTTCACTATGTTCAGCTGTGTGAGTGTGGCCTTAGAGTGTTGGATTTAATTAGGGTTGAGGTTTTGCCAGGTAAGTGAGATGAAGGGAGAGAGTGTGTGCATGCAAGGGAGTGACCATAATCATGGGCCAAAGCATCTAAGCTGGATAAAGAATTATGTAAGGACACGAAACAGGTGACAGTGAAAAGATGGTAGAATCAATGGATGGCAATTGCTAGTGTGGTTGAAGGATAATTGGAATTGGGACCCTGCAGAAAATGAGTTGGAGATACTGACAGTGGCTGCTTGAGATAGAATTCCATAAAACTGAGATTGTGGAAAAATCTAGGGAATGAATCCTCAGCCATGGAAGGGAATGGCTGAGGGTATGTGGAGGGCCAAGATCATTCAAGGAGAGGAGGTCAGAAACTGAGAATCCAAAACCTTAAAGGAATTACTAAGAATTATGACATGAGTAATATTTTGGAATACTATAGTGACTCAGGCACTAAAATAGGTGGGGGAGGGAGGGAAGGAAGCAAATTGTCTATAAGTGGCAACTATCATACTTCCAGACCCAATGACATGAGATTACACACATAAAATGCTTAGCACAGTATTTGGAATATAATAAGGGCCAATAAATGTTAGTTATTGCTAAATATATTAACTATTTTTAAATTTATAAAACTTTTTGAATTTACATGATTTCCTTCTTTCTGAAAATCTTTTAAGGCAATAATTCATACTATTTGGTGTAATATAAATATCATTGTACTGGAAACAATAGAATAGAATGAATGACTTTTAAGAATAATAATGAGCTGCAGCTCCTAAAAACATGAACCAACTCTAAGGCTGGGTCCTGGGCAGAGAATGTCTCTTCAGTGCAGGACATCACACATCTTATCACAGACTACTCTTGCTCTCAGACAGGTACATTTTGGCAGCAGTGTCCAGGCAATAAAACTAGGCTGCTGGAGAAATTTTAAATTAAATAATGCCATGTTGGTCAACAGAAGGAGAAACTAAAGGGAGGCTTGGTCAGCACAGACAGATGCTATGTCTTGGTCTGAGAGTGTTATACTATTTCTCTATTTATCCTACTAATGCTCACCCTGACATCGGTCATGAAAACCTCTGATCTGATACAAAATGCACAGAGTTTACTTCCTCTTCTCAGATTTCCATTCAGAAAACTTTTACAGAACTCCTACATTTTGGAGTGTTAAGTGTGCTGTGGTTTTTTTTTTCAACTTTGCAGTTGCCTTTAGCATAACAACAACCATCACCTGAAAACGTAAATCACTTAGGAGAGTGAATTATTTTCAAGAACGTTGTGATGGTTAATTTTATGTGTCAACTTGACTAGGTCAAGGGTACCCAGATATTTGGCTAAACGTTATTTCTGGGTGTGTCTGTGAGAACGTTTCCAGATTGAGACTTACACCATGAGGTTCCTGGTTCTCAGGCCTTTGGACACAGACTGAACTATACCACTGGCTTTCCTGGGTCTCCAGCTTGCAAATGGCAGCTCTTGAGACTTCTCAACTTCTGTAATTTCATGAGCCAATTACTCTAAATAAATATCCTATTGGATCTGTTTTAGCCTATTGATTCTATTTCTCTGGATAAGTCTGACTAATACAAAACTTTGAAGTTCTTCAGAGTGTTTCAATTATTTACTTGTAATGAACACACCAAATCTACCATTTTGTAAAGCAATACTTTTGTTAGCATGATTGCAGTTCCTGTATGTATCTGAGTCAGAATTTCTCTTAATAATGTGCCATTCAGGCTGTACTTTTTTACCAATGAGACAGACTAATTGAAGTTCTGCTTCCTCATAACACCACAATGGAGCACAAGTGATTTGGACATGATTTGTGCCAAGATTTTCCCCATCAGCACAGATATTTTAAAGTTTTTTGAAGCTATTGACAACTGATAACTCTGAGGTGGTCCAGGAAAGATTAGTTCTAACCTGTCAATCTGAAATCTAAGTTGATTCCTGAAAAAACATTACCCTTTCAATGAACTTATTTTCTTCATTGAGGGCCTGTTCTGGTAAAACAAAAAACAAAAAACAAAAACAAAACAAAAAAAAACCTTGCAGGAATTAATTAGCCTACAGGGAAATCTTTCAGTATAAATAGATGCATACTGATGCTTATAAAGGCCCCCGGAAATTGAAGTAAAACCTTGAAGGAACTAAAAATTTTCAGTTCATGGCTTTGCTAAATATTCTGTTCTCCTTTTATATAACCCCCATACAGGAAGATGGAAACATTAATAAAATATTAGACTTTATCTTTCCAATAACATATATTTCCTGAATATGAAAAACGGACTTACCAACCTTCATCTAAATGTCCATTATGACAGCATAACATAGTAGAAAGAATACTAGACTAGGACTCAAGCAACCTAGTTATAGTCTTATCTCTGCCAGTGCTAGGCAACCTTAGAACAAATTATTTAATGTTCTTATGCCAGTTTTCACATTAGTAAAAGAAGGCAGACAAGTTGATTCTATAATTCCCTTCTGGCTCTAATATTCTATGATTATTTTTTAATAACTTATGGAGAAAAACATTTGGATGATGCTTACATTTACTTCTAGGTTTGTTTATATTTTTGGTTTTGTTTTTTGCAAATGGGATGTTGCTTCTTGTAAATATTTTATCTAGTTGTTTTACTTGGTTAATATCTGGCCATTCCATTAGCTTTTCATCTCCATAAGGGCAGAGGCATTGTCTTAACTAGTTTGGTTCGATTTCATATCACTAGAATATGGCACATAGTACATATATATTTAATAAATATATTTAGAATGAATGAAGAGAATTTAAATGTTTTATTTACCAAATGAGATACACTCTTCATTTCATTATGTCTAATAATTCTTTCCTCAATGTTCTCAGATATTGGATTAAGAAAGTTGTCCTTTCCACTAGGATATCTATTATACTGTAACCTCCTAGTTTGGCACAAAGATTTCATTTCAGTTCTTCTCTGCTTACAATTCAGTTGGACACACACCTTTGCAAACTTCAACAGCTTCATGATGAGGCAATTTCAAGAAAAAAAACCTTTTGAGAAATGGAATATACGTCAAATGCTGTAAAAATAAAACCTAAAGCTAAGCTCACAAGAGAACAGTAGCAAATACTATTAGTCTCTGAAATCATTAATGAAACGTTTTAGGTCTCTAAGCATCCAATGACTGTATCTGGTTAATCCTCCCTATTTCTCGTCTATAATTTATTGTTAATAAGAAATGTAAGAACTAGGGTGATAATAGCATTTGTGGTAAAAGATTTGTGTTTTCCATTCAAAGAGCATTAAGAAGAAATGATAAAACCATTATTTTTAATTGTATAGCGTTGCAATTCAAAACTCCCAAAGAGTGCCTCTTTGCAAGGTGTGGGAGCATGGTGGATATCATGCATCATTCATAGCATATAATATCAGAAAAATTGGCCAGGACTAAAATATCTAATCGAACTGACAAAACTGACTATTCAAGAGCAGTGACCTCCATTTCTGTGCCTCATTGATGGCCTGTTCAAAATATGAGGAACAATTAATTTTGGTCTTGATTCTGAAATTCTGTTTGGAATAACATGATTCCTTACATCTGTCTAGCACTAAATTTGCAAAGGGATCTCATGTCCATATTTTCTAATAGTATATTATGGTTTCTTTTTTGCAAGTAAATCTTAGATTCAACTGGAATTTATTTTGGCACAAGGAACAAGGTGGGAAATGTTGTCCTGATACAACTTATTAAATAATATACGTGCATTCATTAGTCAGGAAGCATTTAGTTGCAAGTAACAGAAATTCTGATTTTTTAAATAATAAAAAATTAACTGAGTAAATTTAAAGATCTAATTGGCTTTATTAAATGGTTCATGAATCAGGCAGCATCCCATCAAGTAAATAGAGAGATACTCTGAGGAGTTGTACAAAATGGAATGTTTTCAAAGGCAGAAAGAGGGTGGGACAAGGAAGTTGTTAGCAAAAGAAAAGAAAGGATGTTTCAGACCAAAACATCTTCTTTTGTAGGAAGGGAATGGCAGGGGTCTTAGCATGTAGATGACCTTATTGATGCTAAGCAGAAAATTCCAGACTGACCAATTAAGAATACATTCCTGGGGAAGGTCAAAACTGCAATTAGTTCAGGTATTGAGTCTGGGTTTTGTGTCATGGGCTTTAGCACAAGTGACCCTCTTTTGAGCCTGTGTTTTTTTCTTTAATAGATTCACTCTAAGTCAAATAATGACATTATTGACTCATATAATTGGAAGTCCAGTGTTCGGTGGAATTCAGAATTGGTTCTTCTAGTGGACCCAGTTTCCCTTAATTTCTTTTCTATGTCACATAGAGTTTCTGCTTAATCCTACAGTCAGTTTCTCTCTTTGAGAGAAGTTAGCTGGAACAATTCCAAGCTTCATGTCCATATGCCATGTCCATATGTCCTTCTATGGAGAAGGACAGAGAGAATGCTTTTGAGAGTCACACCTATTAGATTGCCCTAGATTACATACTCTCCTCTGAACCAATTATTCTGAGTAAGGAATATCCTGAGTGGATTTATGCCAATCAGTGTCCACATTTGGAGCTGGTGGTGGGGTCAGATGCTCAAAAAACACATTAACTACATGGGAAAGGAGTGAATGCTACAACAGAATCCTCTACTGTTAGAAAAGTCAAAGGGAGAAATAAGCAAATGTACACTATACCATTTTTTCCCCACTGATTAGGAAGGAGCCTTTCTATTCAGTTTCATTTATTTGTTTAACTCTTCCTTTGTCAGTGCTTCCTGTATTAATGTTTTATTTTCATATATAGTAGGTCAAAGGTTATCCATTAGGCTTCATTTTTCAGAATTGTCTTCGTATTTTCACTTTTTTTTTTCTTTCAGATACGCTTTAGATTTATTTCCTCAGGATATTTAAAAACACATCATTGGGATTTTGCTGGGGATTGCAATGCAATTGTTAACTTAAGAGAATTTGTACGTTTAAAATAATATGGCCGGGCTTCCCTGGTGGTGCAGTAGTTGAGAGTCCTCCTGCCGATGCAGGGGACACGGGTTCGTGCTCCGGTCCAGGAAGATCCCACATGCCGCGGAGCGGCTGGGCCCGTGAGCCATGGCTGCTGAGCCTGCGCGTCTGGAACCTGTGCTCCGCAACGGGAGAGGCCACAACAGTGAGAGGCCCGCGTACTGCAAAAAAATAATAATAATAAAAAAATAATATGGCCGTTTTGGGCTTCCCTGGTGGCACAGTGGTTAAGAATCCACCTGCCAATGCAGGGGACACGGGTTTGAGCCCTTGTCCGGGAAGATCCCACATGCCGCAGAGCAACTAAGCCTGTGCGCCACAACTACTGAGCCCTCGTGCCTAGAGCCCATGCTCTGCAACAAGAGAAGCCACTGCAATGAGAAGCTACCCCAACAAAGCATAGCCCCTGCTCACCGCAACTAGAGAAAGCCCATGCGCAGCAACAAAGACCCAACGCAGCCAAAAATAAAATAAATAAAATAATATGGCTATTTTATCTAAGGAAGGATGTGTGTCTTTGCAGTTAACATTTTTATTTTTTACTATCCACAGATTAGTTTTAAAAGTTTTCTTCAAAGTGGTCCTGCACCACATTTCCTCTTGAGTATATTCCTAAACATTTTATGTTTTTAATTGGATATTATCTTCTTTCATTATATGTTTAACTGACTATTGTTAGTTCATAGAATAGCTATTACTTTGTGGATATTAACTTTATGAATTGCTTTCTGAAGCTTCCTATTTTTTCTAATAGTTTTTGAAATGGATTTTCTTGTATTTCCTTGATACCATCATAGCATCTGCATAAAATGATAATTGTGCTTCTACCTTTTTCCAATGCTTCCATATAATATTTTATTCTCTTATCTGATTGATTTGCTAGTACTTATTTTCAGAACAAAATTATGAGAGAAATATTTTTTAGAACTAGAATGATTATACACATACAATAGAAACTTTAAGAACCTTCTTTCACAGAGTACTGATATATATCTTATTTTTCATGATTCTTCGAAATATGTTATCATTGCAATGTAAGTTTAAGACACACCATAGTATAATAGATTCCAAACTTCAGGGGACATCAAAATTACTTCTTTACTTATTAAAATTCAGATCCTTGGTTCTATCACTAGAGATCCTATTCAGTAGGCACAGACAATTTTAAATAATTAGGAATATATCAAGCAGCTTTTAATTTTTTCTTACTTTAATTCAAATGCTTTTGTTATTTTACTCTTAAACACCATGTGGCTCTTATTTACATAAACAGGGAGAAATTGGAAAGTCACAGGAATTTTGCAATAATAATAGATAAGATTGCCTAAAATTTATCTTTGTATATTCTCTTTGTCAGATTTTGGCAACAGTATTATACTGGTTTCATTTAAAAAAGAAATAGAAAGTTTTATCTCTTTTTTTTATATTACGTAAGACTTTATAAACATCAGAAATAAATTTTCCTTAAAGATTTAAAGAATTTATTATTAAACCAGCTAGTCTTTGTATATTTTCATGGGATAAATATTTCACTGATTTCTTAATTATTCCCATTGTTACAAGTCTACTTAGTGTTTCTACATCTTCTTAAGGCATTTTTGTGATTCACATTTACCTGGGAAAAAATTCCATTTCACCCAGATTTTTAAATGTAATAGCATAGTGTTTTATGATGTATTCTCATATATTTTTCCAAGGGATCAGATTTTATATTTTTTCAGTTATACTGTACTTCTATTTTCTGGCATTATTTTCTGCTTTTATCTTTATTGATTCCTTCTTTTTGCTTTCCTTAGTTTTATTTTTTCTTATTAGAACTTCTTGAAATGAATGCTTAATTTATTTTTGTTTGTATAGTAATACAAATGCTTAATGCTATAAAATTTCCTCTTAATATAGCCTTGGCCCATGACATAAGTTTTGAAATAAAGCTTTCCATTGTTTTTTTATATATTCTGTAATAATGATTTTGATTCCCTCATACACCTGAGTTGTTTAGTAGAGTACATTTGACTTTCTCTTACAGAACTCAGGTTCCACTCTTGTCACTCAAAAGCCAATAATTGAGAGGCAGATGTTGGTAGAAAGGAAAGTTGCTTTAATCAGAAAAGCCAGCAATCTGGGAAGAAGATGGAGTCATGTCCTGAGACCAACTCTGAGCATTCTGCTCAGCCATGGAAGTTTTTAAAGGGAAAATAGGAAAACAATCTCAGTTAATCATTAAGTAGGATGTCAGATTCTTCATCAGTTTTCCATTGTGTGCAGACCTGCTGACTTCTCCTGATCTTTCTTTAGATGCTATCCTGCCTGTGCAGTCGACCTGAAACTGGATACTATCTTGCCCCTGTGGTCTGCCTAAAAATTTGCTAAGGGTGAAGCTGTGGGTAGAGAGTCAGTCATTCTTTAACTACTTAATTCTTCATTTTTACTCCTTTTAATCCAGGAAAGGAATCAACAGGTCAGGCAAGGCATTGTGTACATTCAGTAGAGCAGAAGTCAGGAGTTAGGTTAACCCTAGTGATCTCATTTTTATAATCAAGGTTTAAGGGGAACAGAAATAGACAAACAGGAAAAGGGCAAAAGAACTGCTTATATATCCAAGTAGATAGGTTTGTTGATTATTGATTTCTACTTTATTTATCCTAGATTTATGGTAGAAAAGGAACATGTTATTTTAATATAATGTTTACTTTAAACAGTTATTCATACACACAGTCTAATACTTCTACCAGATTTTTTTAAAGTGAGCATTTTAACAGCAGTCCCCTGTCCCCTCTTCTCAGTTACCCTTCCATGGAAGCAACCACTTTAAACTTCTTTTTTAACTTTTAACTTTTTCAGATGATTCTTTTGATATTTACCTCTATATCTCTAAATAACACACTTTCACTTTTGCTTCTTAATTTTTCAGTTTTAAGTATTTTCTATTGACTTTCCACTGTGGAAGATAAGGATTATCTTTCCTTATCACACATTCAACATTCACATGCAACTTCCTGATCATTCTAAATATAGTTATAATTTGGGCTTGACTAATGTTCAGTTCATACTTTAGCAAGACTATGGTGATGCTAGAACTAAGCCACTATGACTACTTTTTATTCCTTCAAAACTTAAATTCTGGACAAATTTAAAAAGATATATCTTTTCAATATATTTGGACATCTGGTGCTCTATTTATTTATTCTTTGCCAAGAACTCTGTCCTAGAGCTTTCTCATGTGCCTCAAAATAGACCGGGTTGCCCTTTTCATTTTTTCTGAGCAGTCATCCTGGGACCTCCTTTTACCATTTTCTTTGAGATTTCCTTCATGTCTCTCTTTCATTTTGAATCTCCTATATCTTGCATCCCATATATTCCTCTTTTTTAAATTCTTTAAAAAATGTTTTCCCCTCACTTTGAGAGAGTATATTGTCCAGTAGATTCCTGAGAAATTGCTTATGAAAGGTAGCTGTTTGTGACCATGAATGTCTGAAAATGACTTTTTTTCTAACCTCATATTAACTGATGCTTTATTTCTGTGGTAGATAACCACATTGTCTTCTAGTTTCTGATGTTACTTTTAAGAAGTTAAATGTTATTCTGACTCTTGATTATTTGTACATAATTCCCCTCCCCCTCTTTCTGGAAGCTTGTAAAATTTTTGACCTTAGTGTTTTGAAATTTTAAAATAATGTGCCTTTCTGTCTTTGTATTTTATCTCAAATGTGTGGCATACCTGGCAGCCCTTTTAGATCACGTCCTTCATTTCTGGAAAATATTTTTGATTTTTTGGTGTGATTATGTACCCTCCATTTTATCTCTGCTCTCATTCTGGTATTCCTATCTTTCAGACATTGGACTTCCTGTATTTGTCTTCAAGTATTCTTATCTTCCCACTCCTAATATCCATCTCGTTCTCTTTTTGCTCTCTTTTCTGGGTGATTTTATCTTCAAACACTTTATTTTCAAACAGTTTAAAATTTCTGCTATCATTTTTTTAAATTTCTAAGAGCACTTTGAAATTATCTGAATGTTCCTTCTTTATAGTATTTTTATTTTTTCAGATTTCTTATTTCTGAAGAGTCATCATTTCCTCCAAGTTGTATTGTTTCCCTTTATGGTCTTCTTAGAGGCTTTCCTCAAATGTCTTGTAACCGTTGATTGTTTGCTCATAATTGAAAATGAAGAATAAAAAATTACTTGAAGTTCTGAGTACTACTGAGCATTAGCTGGGCCAGTTTCCTGGAACTACTTATGTCATTATATTGTCTTTGCTCTTGGGCTAGTTGACTTCTCCAGAGAAAATATTAGAATTTCCTGCCTACACATGAATATTGATGCCAGCCTCTGAGAGCCAAAGAGGGGTTAAAGCAGCTGGGAGGGGCATGTTTCAGCACCCAGAAAGCAAATGTTCATTCAATCCTTGTAATTTTCAGTATGCTAATCCCACACAAGTGTTCCTGGTGTTCCTCAATCCAGAAGTTGTTGGTTTAACTATTCCAAAAAATAAACTTATTTTTTTGTGTGTGCTAGGATGAGAAATGTGATTTGGGAGTCTATTTCTTAAAGGAATTTTCAAATTATCCTCTCTATTTTACAATCTTCTTCCTCTCCGTTTCCAAAGGCAGTGCTACTGCCAATTCCTGAATATTTTAGGATTCTGCAGTGTTGATAGAGTTGGCTCTAGGCTTTCCTCACCTGTAGGTTTGGATTCAGTTTTCTCTGGTTTACTAAGTCACTTATAACCCATTCATCTCCCTTCTAGTTTTGTGGGTTTAGGGCTTAGAAAATTATACTTTACATTTTGGTGAGGAGGGAGAATGGGGACTGGGAGGAAATAAAAGTAGCTGCATGCAATCAATCCAACATCCATACCTGCAAGTCCGGAATATGAATTTTTCTTTTTCTGTGTTTTGTTTATTTGCAAATTACTAAGATTTTCTTTGTTGCCTATTACATGCCTACTTCTATACATATTCTATACTCACTTGAAAAGAAGATGTATTCTCTGTTTTCTGGTTGTAGAGTAACATATATATTTTTTCAGTGTTCAGACATAGTCAGTATATGTTCTGTGGTACTCAAGATGGTTCATAAAAAAAAATATTTCCAAACATGTGTGGGAAATACTGTTTATTCAATCTACTTCTGGGTGTTTCATAATACATATTAGCACATTAACGGCCTGTGAATTCCTGCAATTACAAAATCATTTAGCTTTGTAATGTTTCCCAAATTTATTTGGCCATGAAACTCTTTATATATTATAGCAGCTACTCACATTCCACACCATCCAGATAAAGGCTGTGTTAGATCATCCTTATTTCATTATTCAGTTCTGCTGTTACCTTATTTACTTTCTGTATCTTTTATCTACCAAATATAAAGAATATTATGTTAAAGTCTGCTTATACTGATTATTAGTGTGTGTCTCACTTTGTATTCACACAAAAATCACATTCATAGGTGGTAAATTTAGTTTATTATTGTTCTAAGTGTATACCTTTTTTTTTTTGCGGTACACGGGCCTCTCACTGTTGTGACCTCTCCTGTTGTGGATCACAGGCTCCAGACACACAGGCTCAGCAGCCATAGCTCACGGGCCCAGCCACTCCGCGGCATGTGGGATCTTCCCGGAATGGGGCACGAACCCGTGTCCCCTGCATTGGCAGGCAGACTCTCAACCACTGCACCACCAGGGAAGCCCCTAAGTGTATACCTTTTTAAAAGAAGTTGATTGCAGTTAGTTGAGAAAATTATGAATATATTAGTTGGCATTTTTAAATTATTTAATTAATTAATCAATCAATTTATTTATTTTTGGCTCCATTGGGTCTTTGTTGCTGCACCCAGGCTTTCTCTAGTTGCAGCAAGCGGGGGATACTCTTTGTTGCAGTGTGTGGGATTCTCATTGTGGTGGTTTCTTTTGCAGAGAACGGGTCCTAGAGCACATGGGCTTCAGTAGTTGTGGCACATGGGCTCAGTAGCTGTGGCACATGGGCTCAGTAGTTGTGGCTCATGGGCTCTAGAGCAGAGGCTCAGTAGTTGTGGCTCACAGGCTTAGTTGCTCCGCAGCATGTGGGATCTTCCCACACCAGGGCTCGAACCCATGTCCCCTGCATTGGCAGGCAGATTCTTAACCACGATACCACCAGGGAAGTCCAAGCTGGCATTTTTTAACTATTCAGTTTTGTTAGCTATTATTAATGACATTACTGTTGTTTAAGTTTATGTCTATATAGGTCAGGCTTTCATAGGTCGACTCTTCCGAATATCTGCTTTCTAAATTTGAAGGCATAGTAAGTGGGAAGTAAGCTGCTAAAATGTGAATATTCTTGCAAAAACTACAGTACATAGAGGCAAAGAGCACAAGGTTTGGATTTAGACTACAGAATTTTACTAAAACTCTCTAACCTTCAATCCCTCATCTGTAAACTAGGATTAGTGATAGCATATCCTCATGGGTCGTTTTTAGGATTAAATTATATAAACTGGCATATAGCAATAATTGTTCAGTGGTAAGACATTGTTAGCAGTATATATTCTGTTCACTTTGTAAAAATTAATGAGGATGTTTGACAAATTAAGAGGTAAATAACCTGGGGCCATGCATTTTTTTATAGTGACTAACTCCTGTATTGACATTGGTTCACCTTGCATAAATAATTTCTCTCTTCTACACTCTTCCTATCTTCACTTTTAGTCCGTAGGGCTGCTTTGAACGTTGGAGAGACTAGTTTTGACAGAGTGGGCAAGAAACTCTCAGATTGTCTATCTAACAAGATGTCCTACTACATAGATGTGAAGGACAATCAAGTTTTCAAAAATAATGAAGGCTTTTTACATAGCAAACAGATTACAGTAGCTTTCACGGTCACTTACATAAGGAGGAACTCTGATTTTCAAACTGCTGAGGAATAATAATGAAAACAAAATCCAAAAATAACTTTTTAGTATCAATATTCTAGTAATTCCATAAACCTATTCTCAAGTTTTACTGTGAAAGAAAAGAAAGAAAGAAAAAGAAAACTAGCATAGCAATTGAACAATAATCATCAATAGAGTATATGTAAGAGGGGTACTGCACACATGCTAGATGCTGGGCCCAACTGCTGCGGTTATTTAGTTGAAGTTATCCTTGCCAACAGTTTAACACTCCAGAAGACAGAATGTGTTTATCTCAATAGGGCTCTTTATTTTATGATGCTTTCCTTGAATGTCAACATAACTATAAAAGGAGAATTAAGGATTTTAGACATGTTATAACTGAAACCTTTTTGACACTACATACTCTATGGCTGATGAATGTCAACTGAGGCTTCCTGTGGTGTGCTCAATGAAATATAATAAATCAAATAAAAAATACAACTACAAGCATTTTGAAAAATACAAGGATCACAGCAGAACAACTAACTGTTCCATCCATGTCAATTACACTGCAGCCATTTGATAAGGATAGTCTTCAGGCTCAGTTGAGTAGACATTGACATTTATTTATTACAAGAATCAGCAAAAGATTCTTTTTATGGTCTTAAAGTATTTCTTTACCATAGAGAAGGTGGTATTTGCCAGCTTTCTTCACTATATAGGTAAATATTTCCCCCTTGTAATTAACTAATTAGTAATCTATAGGAAGATATTTTGAGAGTGCATATATTTCTTCTCAGCATACTCTCACTCAGTAAAACAATTAGAACCCGCTGATGAGTTTTCCTGAATCAGTTATCACTACAGTGGTTGTACAAATGATGATTTTCTATCAATCCTTCTCCATTTCTTAGTTGGCATTCCACTGATTTTATTCTTAATAAGTCATTATTGCCATTGATGATTGGAAGAAATTATAATGGGCCCCACTTTTGTGATACCATCCACACATGACAACTTGCTTATGAGCAATACTCAGGTTCTAATTTTTCTTTGTCTTTTTTTTTTTTTAAATGTCACATTCTAACCGGACAGCCATGTGTTTGTTAACTGATCAACTATTTTGACCTGCTTGGGAAGAAAACAGATAATCAATGTAAGTCAGGGTGAAAGTTGTCTAGTACATTGATGTATTAATTAGGATTAAGAAGCTTGGAATTCCAACTCATTTTGTGTATCTTTTCTGTAATGTTTTAGAGTGAAGCTGTTATCATTATCATGATTATTCCCTTCTTTTGGCCAATCATAGGATGCTATTTGTGAAGTAGTTTGAGTACCTTGAAATGAAGTTGCTTTTTCACCACATGTCTACATTATTAGTCTTAAAAAGGATACCATTGTTAGGATTAATCCCTGATTGATTAAAAGTACACAAATTTTGTAGTATTTTGCTAAATAAATGGAGATTAAATATTCTCCTTCTGGACCTTTTTGGGAGATAGAGCAGAGAATATTGTGTCCAAGTTTTAGAATAATTCTCTTCTTAAAGAATATGATGTTATCTCCTGATATATTTAGAGCCTCCCCTTTAAATTTTTGCTATTTTAAAATATTCATAAAACTCTTTGTTATGCTTATACTAAACAATGCAATATTTCTGTGACATTAGAGTGTATTTTTTCAGCACTTCCTAATGGCAGTGATAAATACTAAAATTAACTGACTATAGCACTTTATTTATAAAGAGGAACTTAAGTTAAATGATCAGCACCCACTCCAGTTCATTGACATTTAAAAGAAACATCCTTTAACCGTGCAATAAAATTCTTTTTTTGCCTCTCTCCACTGGTAACCACTAGTTTGTTCTCTATATCTGTGAGTCAGTTTCTATTTTGTTATATTTATTCACTTGTTTGATTTTCTAGATTCCACATATAAGTGATACTGTAAAATATTTGTCTTTCTCTGTCTGACTTATTTCACTAAACATAATACCCTCCAGGTCCATCCATGTTGTTGCAAATGGCAAAATTTTATTCTTTTTTATGGCTGAGTAGTATTTCATTGTATATATATATATATATATATATATATATATATATATATATATATATACCACATCTTCTTTATCCATTCATCTGTTGATGGACTCTGAGGTTGCTTCCATATTTGGCTATTGTAAATAATGCTGCTATGAATATTGGGGTGCATGTAACTTTTCAAATTAGTGTTTTCATTTTCTTTGTTACATACACAGAAGTGGAATTGCTGGATCATATTGTAGTTCTATTTTTAGTTTTTTGAGGAACCTCCATACTGTTTTCCAAAGTGACTGCACCAATTTACATTCACACCAACAGTGTGCTAGGGTTCCCTTTTCTCCATATTATTGCCAACATTTATTATTTGTACACCTTTTGATGATACCCATTCTGACTGGTGTGAGGTGATATCTCATTGTGGTTTTGATTTGGATTTCTCTGATGATTAGTGATGTTGAGCATCTTTTCATGTGCCTGGTGGCCATCTGTATATTGTCTTTGGAAAAATGTCTATTCAGGTATTCTGCTCATTTTTAAATTGGGTTGTTCGTTTTTTTGATATTGAGTTATATGAACTGTTTATATATTTTGAATATTAACCCCTTATTGGTCATATTATTTGTAAATATTTTCTCCCATTCAATAGGTTATCTTTTCATTTGTCAATGGTTTCATTTGCTGTGCAAAAAGTTTTAAGTTTAATTAGGTCCCACTGGTTTATTTTTGCTTTTGTTTCCTTTGCTTTAGGAGATACAGCCAATAAAAATATTCCTAAGATTTATGTCAAAGTGTGTTTTACCTATGTTCTCTTCTAGGAATTTTATGGTTTCAAGTCTTACACTTAGATCTTTAATCCATTTTGAGTTTATATTTGTACATGGTGTGAGGAATTGTTCTATTCTCACTCTTTTACTGCCCAGTTTTCCCAGCACCACTTATTGAAGAGACTGTCTTTTCTCTATTGTATATTCTTGGCTTCTTTGTCATAGATTAGTTAACATTAAGTGCATGGGCTTATTTCTGGGCTCTCTGTTCTGTTCCATTGGTATATGTGTCTATTTTTGTGCCAGTATCATGCTGTTTTGATTACTGTAGCTTTGTAGTATACCCTGAAGTCTGGACTGGTTATACCTCCAGCTTTGTTCTTTTTCCTCAGGATTGCTTTGGCAATTCTGGGTCTTTAGTGGTTCCATATATATTTTAGAATTATTTGTTCTAGTTCTGTGAAAAATATCTTGGGTATCTTGATAGGGATTACATTAAATCTGCAGATTGCTTTTGGTAGTGTGGCCATTTTAACAATATTAATTTTTTCCAATCCATGAACATGGGATATCTTTCCATTTCTTTATATCATCTTCAATTTCCTTCATCAATGTTTTATAGTTTTCAGAGTACAGGTTTTTCACCTCCTTGCTTAAGTTTATTCCTAGGTATTTTACTCTTTTTTATCATATTTTAAACTGGACTTTTTCCTGCTTCTCTTCCTGATAGTTCATTATTAGAGTATAGGAAAACAACAAATATCTGTATATTAATCTTATATCCTGCAAATTTGCAGTATTCATTTATTCATTCTAATGATTTTGGTGTGGAGACTTTAGGGTTTCTATATATAGTATCATGTCATCTGCAAAAGGTGAATGTTTTACTTCTTCTTTTCCAATTTTGATGCCTTTAATTTCTTTTCCTTGTCTGATTGCAGTGGCTTGGACTTCCCATACTATGTTAAGTAGAAGTGACAAGAGTGGGCAACTTTTGCTTGTTCCTGAATTTAGAGGAAGGACTTTCAGCTTTTTATCATTGAGCATGATGTTAGCTGAGGGTTTGTCATAAATGGCCTTTATTATGTTGAGATATGTTGCCATTATTCTCACTTTGATGAGTTTTTATCATGAATGAAGATTGAATTTCATCAAATACTTTTTCTATATCTATTGAGATGATTTTTATCCTTCCTTTTGTTAATGTGGTTTATTACACTGATTGACTTATGAATGTTGAACCATCCTTTTGACCCTAGAATAAATCCAACTTGATCATGGTGTATGATCCTTTTCATTTATTGTTGCATTCACTTTGCTAATATTTTGTTGAAGATTTTTGCATCTATATTCATCAGAGATATTGGCCTGTAATTTTCTTTTTTGTAGTGTCTTTGTTTTTGAGATCAGGGCAATGTTGACTTCATGGAATGAATTTGGGAGTGTTCCACCTTCTTCAATTTTTTGGAATAGTTTGAGAAGTATAGGTATTAGTTCTTTATGTCTTTGGTAGAATTCCCCTGTGAAGCTGTCTGGTCCTGGACTTCTGTTTGTTGAGAGTTTTTTAAATTACAAATTCAATTTTACTACTAGTGATCTGTCTGTTCAAATTGTCTGTTTCTCCTTGATTCAGTCTTGACAGGTTGTATGCTTCCAGAAATTTGTCCATTTCTTCCAGGTTTTTCAGTTTCTTGCCTTATAACTGTTCATGTATTTTCTTATGATTTTTTTGTATCTGTTGTTATTCTCCTCTTTAATTTCTTATTTTGTTTATTTGGACCCTCTATTTTTTTTCTTGATAAGCCTGACTAAAGTTTTATCAATTTTGTTTATCTTTTCAAAAAACAGGTCTTGGTTTCATTGATCTTTTCTATTGTTTTCTTGTCTCTAATTTATGCACTTCCTCTCAGATATTTATTGTTTCCTTCCTTCTGTTGACTTTGGGCTTTGTTCTTTTTCTAATTCCTGTAGATTGTACATTAGGTTGTTTATTTGAGATTTTTCTTATTTCTTGAGGTAGGCCTGTATCTCTATGAACTTCTCTTTTAAACTGCTTTTGCTCATCCCAAAGATTTTGTAGTGTTGTGTTTCCATTTTCATTTGTCTTGAGGTATTTTCTGATTTTCTCTTTGACTTCTTCATTGACCCATTGGTTTTTCAGTTGCATGTTGTTTAGTCTCCACATGTCTGTTTGTTTGTTGATAAAGTTCTTTTATAATACTTTACTCTTAGATTTTAAAGGTTTGGATTGAGTGGTTTTTGAAAGCATTCAAGTGCCATAAAATATGGTTATAGTAGACAGAGCTCTCAGTTGCACCCAATTCCATTCTGGCTAGTTAAAGCACAAAATGGATTTATAGAGGTTATTACATAGCTCATAGAAATGTTAGTAGTACCGGAAAAGTGGACTTGAAGATAAACTTCCAGTAACAATATTGAGAATCACGCTGTAGAATTGGACTCGTGAGGAAACTGCTGCTGTTGCCAGAACTGCTCTTGCCCATACACCACTTGCTGGAATCTCAAATCTATTGCAACTGCTATAACTGATTAACAAAGCTGGGTGCTCCTGTCATGACTTAGGCCATAACAATACATGGTCTCCTCAGAGCCTGGCCCACTCAAAGCCTTTCTTCACACTACTTGGTTCTGAATTAGAGTCTCAAGTTGGTGTATCTGCAAAATCATGTAAGTGCAACCTACCTTAAAGGGAGATGAAGAAACTAAGTGCTCTGGATTCTACTTTGGGAAGGTGAGAGTCAATATATGAGACCCTATCAAAATGTAAAGATGGTTTCAAAAGATGTTGGGCATCCTCAAATGACAGATGACTTCTATATGTAATATTCTATAAAGAAAACACATACCCCCACGTATACATGCATGTACACATTCACAATCCACACAGAAAAAAGTCAGTCCAGGGTTAAAGTTATTCTGCTTGTTAGCTAGATGGCTTTAGTAAGATATCTAACCTCTCTAAAGTTTCTCTTCTAGATGGAAGTAGCAATAACACCTACTTCATAGTGAATTTGTTAGTAATAAATGAAATAATTCATGTAAAACTTTCAGTAAGCTGCCTTGTAAATAACAATGCCTAACTAAAGGTAAGCTTTTTAATTTATTAGTTCTTATTTTAGTCCCTTCTCTCTCCCTTTGGATTTTATCTTTTTTTCTTTGATTCTTAATGTGTAAAATTAACTAATAAGTTAGATTATGAAGGTATAGAAAAAGAAAAGTGTTAAACCTTAAAACAAGCAGGAACAAGAAGTGGTTAAATCAGAGATGTAGAAATAAATTTCCAATTTCTAGTTAAAGGCAAATCTACCTTACAGAGTTCTCTTGCATTGTCTTCAAAGAATATTGGTTTTCTTTTATTCTTTGTAATTGGTTCAATCTTACAATACATATGCTAAAACTTTCTCTCTATGATTATAACCTGTTCCCTGCACTGATGATAATTCAAGACAATTCATTCACAGGCTTTTCCTATAATACTTTAGTCCCCACATTACAATTGTCATGCACAATATTTTTGTCAATCTTCAGCTATGAAAACAGTCAGAAGAAAGAAAGAAAAGGTCATATTTATATCTATAATTATAAACTTTTAAAATCAGCCCTCTGATTTTAAAAAAATTATAAGGAAAATAAAGTTTTCAGGGCTTCCCTGGTGGCACAGTGGTTGAGAGTCTGCCTGGTGATGCAGGGGACACTGGTTCGTGCCCCGGTCTGGGAAGATCCCACATGCCACAGAGCGGCTGGGCCCGTGAGCCATGGCCACTGAGCCTGCACGTCTGGATCCTGTGATTCGCAATGGGAAAGGCCACAACAGTGAGAGGCCCGTGTACCACAAAAAAAAATAAATAAAAAAAAAATAAAGTTTTCATAATTTTATAGGAAGCAAAAGAGCCTATCAGCTGCATTTTCTTTCCTAAGATGGGCTTTATATTTTTTTGTCAGTTACCACTGAGTTATCTGTAGCATCCAATAGTGCAAGAAGTAGAAACATATTTCTCAATAGTTATCAACATAACCAAAAGAAATTATGTGTTGAAAGAAAGTCACAAGTTGTCATTTGGAATGCATATTCCACAGTGCTATCTATCATGCCATGTACATAGAGGACAATCAATTCTTATTTATTGTTAGATGTACTTTTTCCATCCAAAACTAATAGTAGCATGTTTGTCTGGCCTACTTTATGTGTTCTGTACTCTGTGGACTATAAAAGAAATATGTCAATCACATTTGAAGTACCTAAGTAATTGGAAAGGAGAGCATTTTCTCACAAAGACACTGAATACTGAATCTTTTTAATAAAAATTGGGTGTTACTTTATTCTTCAACTAATCCCAAATGGTCACTTCTTAGGCTAGTCTTCTTGAAGAAAACTTCTATTCATTTAAACACTATTATTTATAATTTGTTAAAAAAAAAACCTGTAGAGAAATGTATGGTGGTAGGTATCTTTTTTAAAGTTAGAATCCTTTGAGCTGTGCAAGTTACATGAGCAGATTATCCAATGAGAATCAATCTTAACTTTATTTTGTAATGTGAAAAAAGTGGCTGCACCACAAGTTTATCTGGCTCACTTAGTATACTATTTACTTGTCTCTGTATAAACAATTAATTAAACACATTAAGCACATGCATGGATATATAAGATGTTTCCTTACATGCTTAATTTCACTACTTCTCACATTTTCAGTAATAATAAAAATGAATTTATTTTGTTATACAGTAGAAACTAACACAACATTGTAAAGCAACTATACTCAAATAAAAATTATTTAAAAATGAAAATTTATTCAGTAGAATGAAGGAAGAGATTTCTTATAAATTTGGAAAGTAATATCAGAATCATCCATTCTGTCAAATTCAGACCTTAATTTTCTGTATCATATTGCCTTCAAGTATGTGGCTTTAAGCAAGGAATATAGGCCAAGGAGGTACTGGTTCCCTTCTAACAGGCTAACTCTTGAAAACATGTTAGTATAATAGCAGATAATGAACACAGGGTTATTCAGTCATTAATTCATTAATTGAGTCAAAAATATTTTTTGAGTAACTTCTATGTTTCAGAAACTCTTCTCAATACTAGGAATACAGAAGGTAATGGAGATATAACAGTAAACCAAAACAGAAAAACAAATCCTTGCCATCATGAAACTTATTTTCTAAAAGGGGAGACAATAAATAAATAAAGTAAATAAATTTAATAAATGCAATATATACATGACTATATATAATATACAAAAGGTAGATATTAGATATTGATAAAGGCAAAAGAGAAATAGAAGCAGAGAAAGAAGATAAAAAGTGCATGTGAGGGTTGACATTTATTTAGTGTGGCCAAGGAAAGCCCCACTGAAGAGGATACATTTGAGTAAAGATCTGAAGGAAGTAGAAGTGTGAGTCATGCCAATATCCCATGATTGAGTGTTGAAGGCAAGCTCAAAGTTCCTGAGGCAAGACTTAGTCCATTCAAGGAACTGGCAAGAACCAGTGTTCCTGTACATGAATAAATGAAATGGAGAGTAAGAGGAGGTGGTGTCAGAGCTGATAGTGTTCCAATTAATGATTTTTTATGTCAGGGTAATGATTTAATCTTCAATTTTGATGAGACATAAAATAATTGGAATCTCCCAACTTCTTGTATCTTATTTCTCCCTAACAATAATAACTATAAACTTAGGACAAAATGAAAACAACAATAACAACAGTGGCTTGAAAGTATTGGAAAATAACCAAGAACAGACAGGAATTGAAGAGGATTCAACCTTTGAACAAGAGAAACCAAGTTGAGTGAGATCCACATTTATTTGGCTTTTCCCTTGAGAGGAATCCCGAGATTGCACACACTTGAGGGATGGAGTTCTAATGGGGTGAGAGAATAGAGTTGGTGTGAAAAGTTAGAGAAGATAGTCTAGAAAGAAGGGAGACAAAAGTGGAACCTTTAAAATTCCCAAATAAATTCCCCTCAAATTTAGCTGAATCTTAAACTTACATGCAGAAGATGAGACTTCAAATAAATTAGAGGAAAAGAACAGATGGAAGTCTGCAAGAACTGAACAGAGATTTTAGCATCTATGTTAACTTGGATATCAAAGTTTAGAGTTCAAAGTACAATGAGTTAGAGAGGCTTGGTAAAAATTTTTGACTTTCCATTGAAAGTCCAGAAGGATATATTTAAGAAATATAGACCATGTCCCCAAGGTAGAACATACATCCTAGAGAGTGTAAAACTAAAATAAGCTAACCCTAACAAAACCTAAATCCATGCCTCCATAAGACCAAATTGATTCATTAAACTACAAGTCAACACTTTTCAGAAAAACAGTACAGAATCCAGAATCTCTGTAACATATCATCTACAATGTCCAGTACACAATAAAACACTGGTAGTCACGTAAAGAAGCTAGAAAATGTGAGCCATAGTCAAGAGAAAACCAGTTAATAGAAACAAAACCACAGGCAACTTAGAATTAGCAGCAAGACATAGTTTAGTGTAACTATGATAAATATGTTAAAAGATTGGTTTAGTGGGTAAAATGGTGCAAAATTTCAGGAGAGGTATAGGAAACATAAAAAGAAATAAATAGAAATCATTGAACTAAAAAATATGATCTGAAATAAA
Organism: Leucopleurus acutus; assembly: GCF_964270905.1. Taxonomy (NCBI): domain Eukaryota; kingdom Metazoa; phylum Chordata; class Mammalia; order Artiodactyla; family Delphinidae; genus Leucopleurus; species Leucopleurus acutus. The sequence goes on from NC_139148.1 coordinate 81,198,596, forward strand.
ATTTATTGGATGGGATTAAAATCAGATTAGTCAAAACAAAATAAAGAATGAGTGAACTTAAAGACAGGACAATAGTAATTTTTCACACAGATACAAGGGAGAGAAAAAGCTTGAAATATAACATTAACAGAGCTTCAGTTACATATAGGATCAATCAGTCTAACATACAGGTCACTGAAACCCCAAAAGGAGAGGAAAGGTAAAATGGAATCAGAAATATTTAAGGAAATATTGGATGAAAATTTTCAAATTTTTATTCAAAAAGAACAATGGACAATGTCCAGGAAGCTCAGCAAACCCAAAACAGGATAAATATAGAAAAACACCACACTTTTGGAGAAGCGCTGGAATTTGGAGCAATGAATTACACTATAACTCATTTGAGGGTTCTTTGTATATCTTAACTTCAGTTTTCCATTGTGGCTGCTATGGTGATTTTCTACTCTTCCACATATCTATGTATAGTCCTACCAATAAATCTCCATTAACTTTGGTTTGCATATTTTCAAGGAGTAAAGCTCATCATTGAGGTCAGTTTATCCTGAATAAAGAATTATTTTCTTTTCTTTCTAATCATGATGACTGTAAGTCTGTCATGTCCCTCAGGGCTGCTGCTAGCCCACTTGGGCTCCTGTGCAGAAATAGAAAAAGCCACATCTTCCCTAGAGCAGATGCAGTCCTTAACCAGGACACAGGGTTAAGTGAGCAGAGCACAGTTTGATTTTCAGAGGCCCTTGCTGCTTGATTACAAGATTCTTGTTCAGTGAACAAACTTTAAAATTTTTCTTACCATCCTTGGGTAACCTAATACTGTATTCTTCAGTAAGTATGTATGCAAGTGTGCATGTTGCATGTACATCTTTATGTGTGAGTGTGTATGTAGTGATTGAGAGAATTGTGAAGAAAGATCTCACTATAAAAGAGGGAGGGTCTTCAGAGTGGATGCTGCCTGACCTTTTCCCTCCACAATAATAGAATCACAACAAAGAGGCATTTTGTTCAGTGCCCAGATTTTATTATTTAGGTTTGTTCACTATTTATTCATGTATCTTAAATCCAACAATATTTCAGCAATCATAATTAGAAATAGTTGCACTGAGGAAGAAAAAGTCCTTCAATGGGTTGACCATAAAAATCTCTGAGTAAAATAATTGCTCCAGTCTTAAACTTCAAATTTCACTAGTTAGAACAGTATATAAATGATTATCAACAAAGCAGAAATGCTTCAAATGTCAATTTTAAAATACATCAATTACTAATCCCATTGTGTGAATTGATTGCTTATTTTTGCTTTAGTGGAAAACTGGGTTATTTTTATAAATGCTTTGTTAAATTACCATATAATTTATAATGCATAAGAAAAGCCCTCAGGGCTTCACAAAATGCACCAGATTCCCTAAAAATACCTTTAATAGTGGGCCATTAATGTCTGTTATTGCCCATCACAAATAAAACTGATGGAATTCAACCTATCAAATTTTTAAAGGAATTATAAGCCTAATGTTTAATTAAATAGCATGTCTCTGCATCAACTTTTCACCAATTGTAGCATCATTGTAACTCCTTTAATAGAAAAAGTCTAACAACACCAGCCTATAATCAGCAAATAGTCTGTGCTTAATTAACTCCATATAATTTGAGTTTCTTTATAATGATAATAATAGGAAATGTTGCTCCAAATTGCTTTGCTTGGAAATTCAGGCAATCTTAACAAATCATATATGTATATGTGTATATATATACACACACACGTAACTGAAAATTTAAATAAAATATATTTCCCTTTAAATATGTGCAGCATATTGTGTGCTAATTATACCTGTATAAATCTACTTATGTATTAAATATATGATATGTTTAATATATGATAATAGCTTTATTGACTTCTGTCACTCTAGATTCTATTTTCTAGAGTTTCATATAAATGAAATCATAGCATATACCATTTTTTTCTTTATTTTCTTTCACTCATCATAATTATTTTGAGATTTATCCATGCTGTTGCCTGTATAAGTATTCCCTTCCTTTTTACTGTTAATTAACATTCCATTGTATGGCTATGCCATTCATTCACCTGTTTTGGCTCTTATAAATAAAACTGCTATAAACACTCATGTGCAAGTCTTTGAATGAACATATATTTCCTTTTTTTTTTTTTTTTTGGCAGTATGCGGGCCTCTCACTGTTGTGGCCTCTCCCACTGTGGAGCACAGGCTCCAGATGCGCAGGCTCAGCAGCCATGGCTCATGGGCCTAGCTGCTCCGCGGCATGTGGGATCCTCCTGGACCGGGACACGAACCTGTGTTCCCTGCATTGGCACACAGACTGTCAACCACTGCGCCACCAGGGAAGCCCCATATATTTCCTTTAATTTTAGGTAAATACTTAAGAGTGGTATGGCTTGACCATATGATAAGTGAATGTTTAACTTTTTAAGAAACCACCAAATTTTTTCAACAGTGGTTGTACCATTTAACATGCTACACGAGGGTTGTATGAGAGATTTACTTGTTTCACATACATACCAGTACTTGATATTGTTTGTCTTTTTTATTGTAGTCATGCCATTGGGTGTGTAGTGTTATTTCACTTGAAAAGAATGTGTATTCTGCTGCTTTTGGATGGAATGTTCTATATACATCTATTAAGTCCATCTGAACTAATGTGTCATTTAATGTCAGTGTTTCCTTATTGATTTTCTGTCTGGATGATCTGTCCATTGATGTAAGTGCGGTGTTTAAGTCCTCTACTTTTATTGTGTCACTATCAATATCTACCATTATCTGTTAATATTTTCTTTGTGTGGAGCATAGGAGCATATATATTTGCAATTGTCATATCTTCTTCTTGAATTGATCCCTTGATCATCAAGTAATGCCCTTCTTTGTCTCTTGTTATACTCTTTGTTTTAATGTCCATTTCGTGTGATATAAGTAATACTATTTTTTGTTTGTTTCCATTTGTATGGAATCTTTTTTAAATCCCTTCAGTTTCAGTCTGTGTGTGTCTTTAAATTTGAAGTGATTCTCTAGTATGCAGCATATATATGGCTCTTGTTTTTGTATCTATTTAGTCATTCTGTGTCTTTTAGTTGGAGTATTCAGTACATTTACTTTTAAAGTGATTATTTATAGGTATGTACTTATTGTCAATTTTTCCATTGTTTTTTTTTTTCTTTTTTTTTTTGCTGTACATGGGCCTCTCACTGGTGTGGCCTCTCCCATTGTGGAGCACAGGCTCTGGATGTGCAGGCTCAGCGGCCATAGCTCACGGGCCCAGCCACTCCGTGGTATGTGGGATCTTCCTGGACCGGGGCACGAACCCATGTCCCCTGCATCGACAGGTGGACTCTCAACCACTGTGCCACCAGGGAAGCCTGATTTTACTACTTTTGTCTTTTAACCTTCATACTAGATTTTTAAGTGGCTGATCACTGCCTTTCCTATATATTTGCCTTAATCAGTGGGATTTTCTCTTTTCTCTTTTTCTAGTTTTGGCCTTTTCTTTTCTGCTTAATGAAGACTTTAACATTTCCTGTAAGGCCGCTATAGTGGTGATGTACTCCTTTATTTTTTGCTTGTCTGGAAAACTGTATCTCCTTCAATTCTTAGTGATAACATTGCTGAGTAGACTATTATTGGCTGTAAACTTTTTCCTTTCAGCACTTAAAATATATCATGCCACTCCCTTCCAGCCTGCAATATTTCTTCTGACAAACCAGCTGATATTCTTATAGGGGTTCCTTTGTATGTGATTCATTGTTTTCCTCTTGCTGCCTTTAAAATTCTCTCTTTAACTTTTGCCATTTTAATTATGATATATCTTGTTGTGGACCTCTTTGGGTTCATCTTGTTTGGGATTCTCTGTGCTTTGTGGACCTGCTCCTTCTCCAGGTTAGGGAAATTTTCAGTCATTATTTCTTCAAGTAAGTTTTCTGCCCTTTTCTCTCTTTTCCTTCTGGGACCTCTATAATTTGAAGTGAGTATGCTTGATGTTGTCTCAGAGGTCTCTTAAGCTATCCTTATTTCTTTTCTTTTCTTTTTTTTTTTTTTTTTTGCTGATTTGTTTGGGTGATTTCCACTATTTTATCACTAATCCATTCTCATATATAATTTGCTGTTGATTTGCTATAGTGTATTTTTCATTTAATTATTGTAATTTTCAGCTCTGATGGGTTCCTTCTTATATTTTCTTATACTCTTTTGAAGTTCTCACTCTGTTCCTATATTCCTCTCCTCAATTTGGTGAGCATCTTTATGATCATGACTTTTAACACTTTATCAGGTAAATTATTTACCCCTGTTTCATTAGGGATTTTTCTGGGGTTTTGTCTTGTCCTTTTGTTTGGAACATTTTCGTCTGACTCCTCATTTTGTTTGGCATTCTGTGTTTGGTCTTATGAATTAGCTGAAACAGCTACCTCTCCTAGTCTTGAAGGTGTGGTCTTGTATAGGAGCTTCCCCTGTGTAGAATGCATGCGCCAGACATCTTAAGCTGGCTGGCTGGAGCTGGAGCAGGCTCTATATGTAGGTGTAAATTTGGTGAATCCATGGGAAGACATACATTCAGGGTCTTCCAAAGCCTCCATCCTAGACCAGACTTGGAAATGTTTTCTTAATTTCATGTTTATATTATTCATTGCTACGCTATAGAAATATAATTGATTTCTGTATGCTGACTGGCCTCCTGTAACTTTTCTAAATTCACTTATTTGTTCTAGTAGTGTTTTTATATAGTTCATCAGATTTACTAATTAGATGGTAATGTCATCTGCAAGTAAAGACAGTTTTTACTTACTTATTTCCAATCTGGATACATTTTATTTATTTTTCTTACCTGGTTGCACTGACTTGATGTCTGTTCCAGTGTTGAAATTGTGAGAGTGGATATGCCTGTCTTGTTACTGATCTTAGGGGGAAAGCATCCAGTCCAATGTAAATATATATGGCACCCTGAAACATGTTTGTTTTTTCTAAGTCAGTGACTTTCACATAAAGATAATATCTCTCTCTCTACTGGGGAATATTTGGCAATATCTGGAACATCAATGATTGTCAAAACTGAGGAAGAGCTACTGGTACATAGTGGGTAAATTCCAGGAATACTGATTAACACCTTATAATGCACTAAGTAACCACCCACTCCAAACACAAAGACTTATCTGGCGGAAAATATCAATAATGTCTAGGTAGAGAAACCTGATGGAAATTTTTGTTTTTTATGTTGAGATAAGTAAGTTATTACTTGTGATTATAGTGTGGCTAGGAATATGAAAAATGATCTTTGACTACAGTCATAATTTATATAGTTTCTGTGCTTGTTTGAAACATTCATTGTTTGTGTAAGTAGACATAATCATATCCAAATGTAACAACGTTTCAGTCAATTCAGTTTCTTCCCCTTAATTCTTATGGCTTAATGGCCTATTTCTATCTTCTTTTTTTAACAAAAGGGAAAAGGGAGAGCGGTATTATTCAAATCAATTAAAGATATTTTTTACAAAGCAGTTTTGAATACTTAGGAAAAAATTGCCAGAAAAAGTAAAAGATAATGTAAATATAGTCTCATTGCATACACAATATGACATTTTTATATGGAATTTATAGACATATAAGGTCTCTAGCAGTTGCCAAGTAGCTACGTAGCTAGCCATTGTTTATATTCCACTACCAGAGAAGCTGATAACAAATCTCTTCAGCAGTCATCCATCTCCAAGCTCTAAAGCCACCATCAACTAGAGCTAATGATACAGTATGTTATGTAAGATTCTCTTTCCCCCATTACACTGTAATTTCCTTGAAGAAATGAACCAGTTTATTCACCATTGTATGGTCAGTACCTAGAAAAGTGCCTGGTGCATAGTTGTTGCATAATAAATATTTGTTGAATTGGATTGAATTTATCAGTGTACTAGTGACTTGACATTTGTGTTATGAGAACTTCTAGGTATTCAGAGATAGGGCTTCAATGGCTTTACTTTGACATGCTGGAGTGGTCCCTGATTAGGTACTAGGTCTGACAATCACTCCATTTTCACCATTTGAATTTTCCTTAAGGTAATCATAATACTATATCAGAAAAATTTCTTAAACTTTTCATAGTTAACAACTATTAACTAATATAAAATAAGAAAATCCACTGCAAACGTTTCATATTCTATATTGTTGCCTAATTTTCAGCTTAATTTTGTCTTTCTGATACCATAGGATATACTTACATTTCATCACAAGTCATAGACTGGTAAAAATGCACATAGGAAGAGGCATTATATTCTTCTGTATCAATCTTTGGAAATTTATAAATAGGTTTAAAAACTTACAAACAGCTTGTCCTCTAGCCTACTAATATAACAACAAATTTATGCAAAATGTTACATAAAATTAAGTTAGACTTAGGTAATTACTATGGATTAGTGATGATCTACTTGAGAGAAGATAAGCTTTTACATGAGAGATCTGATTCATTTTCACTAATAAATTTTTTTCAGTTAGATGGCACTTGCATATATTTTTCTCTAGCTAATCCATTTTAAAATTAATGTGAACATCAATAAGAAATATTTAACTGTCTATAAAACTATAAAATAAAATAGATGTTTCAAAAATAGAAGTCAATGATTTCTATATTCTATATGAATAAAATTCTGCACAGAGAAGTTACATTTTCGCTATGATTTAGACAATGCTAGTGACAACTGACCCATATTTATCATTAAGGTAGTAGAAACCAAGCAGAATATATTTTATCTTTGCCCAGACCATAAATAATATGAAATGTGTATCTCCTTTCTTTTTAATCATGATATCTGTCATACTTGATAAAGTAATAATTTCAGTATTTGAGTAAGGAACATAATGCTCCCAGAAACCATCTTGAATGAGCCAAAGAAACAAATATTTAAACAAACAAAGGACACAATAGAAATAATTTTATCTAAGGAAACTTTAGTTTGGTTAACAAATCTATTTTGAGTCAGGACAAATGAATTATTTCTTCATAATATAAGTAATAACATTTTAGATTATTTTAAAAAGTCACAAAACAAACTTCATTCTAGTAACATAATTACTGCCCTGGGTGTTTAAAATTCATTGGAAGCCTCTCATGGCTATAATTTAGATTTGACAGCAATCAGTGTTTACAATCTTCTTTACTAAATTTAAAGTGATGTTTTGGCTCTAACTTCTGATTGCATTTGTCATTACTGTATTAAAGCACTTCCTTTGATTTTGTCACTTAAACTCATGCCTGCAGATGTTTGGTGATTAAACCACATTATATCTAAATAGACATAGTGGTCTTATTAAAAGTACAAAGTACTTAAATCAGACAGAGAAAGACAAATACTGTATGTTGTCACTTATATGTGGAATCTAAAAAATAAAACAAATGAATATAACAAAACAGAAAAAGACTCATAAAGAATAAACTAGTGGTTACCAGTAGGGAGAGAGAAGGGGGAAGGAGCACAGTAGGGGGTAGGGGATTTAAAAATGTACAAATTGTGGGGAAAAAAAGTATTTTTCTATTTTGCTTTGTCTAAAGAATCTTTGGTTCTGTGCTTGGTAACTTTTCCAGGCATAGGCCCATTGATCATTTGTAATTTTGTTAAATTCATTGTCACATGAGATGTGGGATTATGGAATACTATCCAATACATATGGAATTAAAACAATGCATTGTATTAATTTTATATAATTGTTTAGTACTTTCATAATATTACCCCAAAACTGGGTTCACCTCTTGCTGGGTGTCAAGCCAAAAGACAAAACCACACCAAAGATCACAAGAGGGAAGGATTATTACTTGCAGCAAGTAAGGAGAACACTGGGGATCTTTCCCAAAGCAGTGTCTTCCCAGACAGCAAAATTGGGGAAATTTTAAGCTAAGGGTATATGCATATTTATGAAAGGGCTGGAGCAGAGGAGAATTTAGCATAGAATTGGGGCAAAGGTTGGCAGAGTCCAAGCTTTAGTTGATTGAAGTCACAAGGGTCAGAAAAGGTCAACATCATCATTTCTTAGCTTCCAGTTGATCTGGTGGTTGAATGCTTGAGGGGGTTTGAATTCGGCAAAACAACTCAACAATGTGCTTCAGGCTAATCTTTACCTTTGAAACAGAACTGGGAGTCTTTACAACTGATATATTGTCTCTGATATGGTTAAGTTATCTCCCTGGCCTGGTAAAAGTTGTTTATTTTTACCTTCTTTTGTTCCCTAAAAGTTATTAACTACTGAGATCTATCCTTCTGTAAGGGCAAGCATTGATGCCAGGCTTAGATCACAAAATGGTTTAGGTGTAAAATGGCTTCTCATGTAAAGAAATCCAAGCCAGGTTCCCTTTTTCCAGGGACCCCCTACCTGCTTACAATAAGGATCCTTTGTTATGCATACCAAAGTAGATTGTTCAGAACAAAAAAAATACCAAGAAAATAAATTAAATAAGAATGAAGAATTCAACAGCATACAGACCATTTTCAAAAATTTTAGAGGAAGAAGGTATATTGTATAATTAAAGCATTAACAGTAAACTTAATAAGATAAAGTAAAATGCATTAACTCTTGATAAGGTTAAAACAACAAAAGGTAATGCTGAATCAGCTAAATGCTTTCTGAGTGATCATTTTGACATGTATTTGCACTGAGTAGCATAAAATATGTAACTAAGGAAAAGAATAGAAAATTGTTTTAGCATCTGGAAATAGAAAATAATTAGGAAAAATTCTATCCACAGGTTATTTGTATTACCTCACAGAACTTTTCTTAAGATTTTAGGTCTCCATGTCTTTAAACAGACTGCTTTACATACCTGAAACTATATTTTCCTTCCCCAATCAGTTGTCAATTCAGCAAATAGTGTATATTCGTGAGTAGCTAAGCTTCTGTGTATGTTGTTAAAACTCATTACAGGGAAAAAATGAGAGTGGTGAATTACTTTGTAAACAATACAAGCCTATAAAATGGCTGGACTTCCCTGGTGGCGCAGTGGTTGAGAGTCCACCTGACAATGCAGAGGACACGGGTTCGTGCCCCGGTCCAGGAAGATCCCACATGCCATGGAGCGGCTAGGCCCATGAGCCATGGCCACTGGGCCTGCACGTCCGGAGCCTGTGCTCCGAAACGGGAGAGGCCACAACAGTGAGAGGCCCGCGTACTGAAAATAAAAAAAGGCTAATCTCTCTGCATTTTTTGCCAGCTCTTCCAAGTCTACCCTGTAATCTAAACCAATGAGGAATTTATCAGCATACAATAATATGCTCTGTAAAGGATTTTGTCCATTAAGTGGACTTTCAGGGATGTTTATAAAAATATGAATATATTAAATATACTAAATATTGATTGAACTTGAAAGTTCATTGGAAAAGAATACTAAAAAAGAAAATATTAAACATATTCTTAAATAAATGTTTCTGTTCCGTGAGTACACTGTCCATCTGTTCTGAATTACTTTGCATTTGACTATTCCTTAATAAGAGTTGTATTAGATATGATAATTGCTGATAAACATTGCCAAATGTAATGTGTGCTTTGTTCATCTGAATAATTTGGCATTTTAATCCAATAGAACAGGTATTTAAAATTTCATAATTTGAGGTAGTCTGTATTATCAAATAATTTCCATAATTATATTAATATTGAGCTAAAATATTTACCTTTATGGCTAAAACAGTTTTTTTGGAGATTTTAATAAAACTATGCTTGCTACATTTCTTATAAATTTTACTTGGAAAAGTAGCCAGGTATATTTTTTATTGTTAAATAGTTTGTTTTATACCCTTTCCCCAAAGTTCTGTATGACTATTTCAAATCTGTATATATTGATGATAAGAACAAAGGTTAAAAATAAGGGTGCTGGGAGCTGCTCTGGGGAACATTCCTAAATTTAAGTCACCAAGTGCTCCAATTTAAATAGGAGGTTCAACCAAAAACAAATCAAACAGCAGGTCCAAAATCTGAGTGACTAAATTCAAGGTTAGGGAATAGGTACTGTTTGCACAAAATATAATCTTGATACAAATGTAGCAATTGGTGGACAATAAAGAAAACTATTAAGAAATGTTTGGGGTCAGGAAAAAGGGGTTAAGAGAGCAGGGCAGGCCTGTAGCAATTCATGAGCTGAAAATCAGGTCTTCAAGGGTAACTATTATTTTACTAATGACATGGGTTTTTAAAACATTCCTTAAGAAATGTAGGAGAACAGAATTTACCACCCCCAAATATTTCTGGCATGCAGATTATTTTGAGCTGAAAACAACTGAGGCCCAAAGAAAGACTCAGGAAGAAACTTTGACCTTCCCTGTAACTTCCTGAATTTAGACAGAGGGCTTATTACAGGAATAGAGCTATCACCAGGCATATCTGCAAAGGATATGGGCTAGATGTGGTGTGGGGAAACGCTTAAAGATCAGAGTCCACTCTGCATCCCCTGTCTCTGAATGGCCCAGAAAGCATTTTTTTTTAAATCAAACGTTTGCTTTTCCATTTCTATGTGGATTGTTTTCCTCACCTTTGAAGTCTTAAACCACTCCCCCAAAACATCCTCTTTTGTCTTCTGCTTGAGATGGTATTTAAGGTGAAGGTTTCAGCTATTTTGGTGAGTTGCTCAGTTCTCCTGGGTTTCTCCCATGTATACATGTTATTAATTTTTTTTGATTTTATCCTGCTAATCTGTCTCATGTCAATTTAATTCTTAGACCAGCCAGAAGGACCTAGAAGGGTAGAGGAAAATTTATTCTTCCCCAGCAGAAAGAATGAAATGGTCAAGGGATATTGGGCTCAATAAGAGCCAACATTTCAAGTGTTATTAATTCTCTGGAAACAAAAAGTTTGCAAGTGACTCTAATTTGGGCAGGCCCTCAAAACAATTTGCAAGGCAAAAAGTAGTATCCAAAATTACCTGCTTAGTTTAGTGTAGCACCATTGGGGCACCTGCAAAATAGTACACATGGGTACCAAAGCCAAACTACAGAAATATATATTGGAGAAACCACAACTATACACATGTTGGTAGAAGGATATCTTCTGATTGTAAGGGAGCACACAATGAAAGAGTCAGTGTGTTTTGGTGTGATTAGAGCTGGAGAAGTAGTGTAGTGAATTAAGAAAGTCTAACTTGCTAGGGGCAAACATGTACCACATTAAAGGATTGTGAAGTGTTCTTTTTGTCTCAGAAAGAATTCTCAAGATCCTTAATAATTCATTAATTTGAAACATTTTTGATAGTGGGGTTGCATAGAAAATATACTCTGAACCTTTACCAGTGCCCTAGCAAACAGGTCCTCAAAGTTCATATAAGTAACTGAGAAAGAGGAATGTGACGTATTTTGAAAGCTTATATAATGCACATTTATTTCTACTACTTAAGTATAATATATTGTGAGTATTACTACAATACTACCACTGCTACCATTTATTCAGCTCTTATAATATGCCAGGAGAATCACTCACCGTATTTCATTCTTACAACAAACTCATAAGGTAGATATTACTTGCATTTTACAAATAAGGGAAATAAGGCTCAAAGAGTTTAAGCAATTTACCCAAGACTCCACTGCTATCAGGATATTTGAACTCAGGCCTCTCTTACCTTGAATTCTATCATCTTCACCACTGGTACAGTGGTAGGTCAGTAGTGTCATCTTAGTATGTGAAGTAGAGGCATCATTTATTGTCAGAAAAATTGTAATCAGTTTTTTTATAGAGAAAAATACAGTGATAGAGATAGGTACATATAAAAGAAAGAAAGCTAAAGAACAATGAAAAGAAGAAAGGAAAGGCAGAAAATTGGAGAGTCCAAAGAAGAGGACCAAATATATAAGATGTACCAAAATGTGGCAAGTATTAATAAGAAAATTTAAATAAACTGAAAATAACTGTTTTCTGCTCATGCAGTTGATAAAAGTGCTAGTGAATGATGTAAGAGCCAGTACAACTTGAACAAACTTCCTAAATCAAGCCAAACTTTAGTCATCCCTCGGCATTTGCTAGGGATTGGTTCCAGGACTAGCCACGGATACCAAAATTCTCTGATGCTCAAGTCCCATAGCTGGCCTTCCAAATTCATGGATCCCACATCCATGGATTCAACCAACACTAGATCATAAACATAGTATGTATTAATTGAAGAAAATCTGCTTATAAGTGGATCCCCCACAGTTCCAACCCCTGTTGTTCAAGGGTCAACTGTATATAGACCAAATATGATTTGTGATGTCAGGTAGAAAGTACAATACAGGCTTTAAAGAAAAACAAAAGCAGGTTCAGGTGAGCATTTTAGAAGGGAATGCTAACAGGTCACTTAATGATCTTCAAAGACAGAAAGTCTGAACATAAAAAAGTACTATGAACCAGTCAAATTTCATCTCCAAATAATATAAAATGAAATTCATGGAGGTTTTAACAAGAGCTAGATTAAATGGAAAGAACACAATTACAGATTGATTAACAGTTTAACAAGCTGCCAAGCTACCACTATCTGCTGGCTGCCATCATTCTAGGACTACCTAGATTAAATGGTGATAACTATGGTCTATTGGTATGCTGGAGCCAGAATACGGGCTTCCAACTGCTAATTGCACTCATCTTTTCTCAACTGTGTTCAATGACCATTGATGTACTGATAGCTTAGAATTAGCCATGAAGGGAATATTTACACCACAGAAATCAAAGAACCCTACAAATCAGGACTTTATATTGAGAAAGTCCTCTTGTTAAACATTTACCAACACGCCACTGCTTAGAGTTGAACCAACTTTGGAACTCTCTCTCAGTTCCATGATTCTCTGGGTGTGTCTATAGTTTCTGACCACAAAATCTATGCAGGCAATTCTGTTTTGTGAAACATTTTTTCTAGGAGGTGAAAGGGATATTACAGAGTTGTAGGGGTAGAATGGGTGCTGTATAAAATAGAGGTCAATTATCACAGAAATAACAAGATGAACAATTGGTAGATTTAAGTCTCATTAAGAAGACTGAAAATGATGAGCTTGATCTGGCTATTTCAGCCATTAATTTAATTACTTGAAAGTTGTTTATTATTTAACTTTCACCCTAACCCTCATTCTCTCTTTTTCCCCAAATCCAAATATGAATTCAATGCACCATATACTCAAATGTTTAATATGTAATGTTTCATGTCTTCAATGTATATTTTTGTTACTATTATTATTCATGGTCTGCTCATTTCCAAAATTTGAAATGTGTCAGGTTACATACCTCTTATTAACCCGTTAAATGAAGCATAACACTAGACTAAGATAAAGAACTTTTTTTTTCTGGCACTGACCTTAAAAATATATTTATAGCATGAGTACATTATAAGAGCACTGAATAACATAACGGTCAGTGTCATCCATGCTGTTTTCTGAAAACTGTAGAAAAGTATATCAAATAGACACATCTTTTACTGACTCTAAATAAAAAACTGTGGTAATAATACCAAATTACAAATCAATGTAATCATTTCTATGGGGGATTATGGCATTAGGGTTCAAGTATGTAAGTTTCTGGTGATTTACTTGATAATAGGATTCATTAGAGAAGTCAGGCTAGAGGAAAAAATACTTTGAAAGTCTCCTACACTATCTAATCTTCTAGAATATCAGTTGTCTTAAGCACACTTTATTCAGGAGCTAGACACCAATTGTCTGGCAATTTTAGCTGTTGTTTTCACTAAAATGATTTTATTTATTTATTTATTTAGTGGTACGCGGGCCTCTCACTGCTGTGGCCTCTCCCGTTGCGGAGCACAGGCTCCAGACGCGCAGGTTCAGCGGCCATGGCTCACGGGCCCAGCCGCTCCGTGGCATGTGGGATCCTCCTGGACCGGAGCACAAACCCGCGTCCCCTGCATCGGCAGGCGGACTCTCAACAACTGCGCCACCAGGGAAGCCCTAAAATGATTTTATTATGTGAGGGTACATTATTCATAAAATATATTCTGAAAGATAATACAAAATGATCTCTTATTAATAAGCCATCTCTTATTAATTACAAGTTACTTAAACAAATAAAATTACTGTATGCTAAGCTTGATGCTCTACTTATTTTGGATATTTAAAAAAAGGGTAAATACACTTTTGTAAAGGCTAAGCTGGTACTATTGTTTAAATGTGTTTATTGTAATGAGTCTATGCCCTTTAAATATGCTTCTGTTATGTTCCCACTTTCCTGTTGTTTGCTTCTTTTAAAACGTAACATATTTTTAGTTGATCTGTTAATCTAAAAAGAACATTGGGGCTAATTACATGAAACATGTTAACTCACTGGAAAATAAGATACTAAAGTCAGTAGTTGTTCTTTTTCACACCCCCAGCACATCCCAAGTTTGGCATCTCTTGAGGAGCAATTAACTTTGGCAGGGCAACTGAATTCAAACACACTGAGATTTCATTTTTTCTACATTAAGAATCATAGTTAATAAAGAAATTATAACGTTGTCACAGACTATCCAATTACAGTGATAACATTCTTTTTCTTTGAAAGCTCAGGGGAAAGCTTTTTAAAGCACTGAGGTGGCAATAGAAAATGTTTTCCTGAATATTAGAGTTAAGATAGAATCAGAATGACTAGTGTTCCATATAGGAAGGCTATTATAAAGTTTATTTATATTTCTTAAAATATCATCTTATTCCAAATATTTTATCTAGATAAATGCCAAATTCCAAATAATACTATAAGAATGCTTTTAATGATAAGTATTTTTGTCCTATGTAATAAAGCTATTAAAAAGTTGTGCCATAATTATAATGTAGCCAAATGACATTAGAGCCACAGGCAGGTTTCTATTAGGATACAATTTCCACAGGATTTTCAATCACTTTTAAAGTTACTTAGGAAATGTACGCAGAAGGTAGTGGACTTATTGTTCCTAGTGTTGTTTATATTTCATTGCACTAGCAATAATATTTATTTAGGGAAAAATTAAGTCAGAGACATTCTCTCTTCCAGGGAGATGATGAGAAGATAGAAAAGAAGGAAGAGGAGAAGAAGGGAGAGGGAAATGAACAGAAGGAGGAGGGGAGTGTTGGGGGGAGGATGGGGGGGAGGAGGAGAAACCTGAAATGTGTATGACATTCTGGGGGGGAGACCAGAGGTGGAAGGATGGAGTGAGGGATAATTTGATGTTCTACAAGATGAGCCAAGTTTGAAGCATCCATCTCCCTACTGATTTCAGTGATTTTTCACTACCCTAAGGTGCAAACACAGGCCTAATATGCTTGGGTATTGGTAAAATGGAAAGTAGACCTTGTTCTATGTAGGTTCCATAATTTCAGAGCTATCTTAGTACATTTCATGAGTACTTGTTCCAGAAATTTAAAACTACTGTCAGATAGCTGTATTGTCTTGAAACAGAGTTCAGCCATTGCTGAGTTTGAATGAATGAAACTGGACCACTATCTTACACCATATACAAAAGTTAACTCAAGATTAAACACTTGAATGTACAACTTGATACCTAATATCATCATACTGGGAATTGAATTTCAACATATGAATTTGAGGGGATGTTGCTAAAGACATTCAATCTATAGCATGTATATAATGTAGAGTTCCATTTCTGTAAAGTTTAATAATCAGCAATATACATTTAAATTAATAGAAATGAGAAATGTGGTTGCATATGAGTGAGAGAGGATGACTGGAAGGGTCATGTCCTAGTGTGATGGAAATGTTCAGTTTCTTGAATTGGGTGTTGATTACATAGTTGTATGAGTTTGTCAAAATTCATCAAATTGTACATTTGAGATTTATGCATTTTTCTTATGAAAATTTTACCTCAACAAAGAAATAGAGAACAGGATGAGATAAACAGAGTCTCCATGTGCAACCCTTTCAAAAATTTTTCTGTAAAGGAAAGTTGAGAAGTGGTACAGCACCTGGAGGAGCATTTATTTGGCTCCTATCACCCCAGTAGAGTTTTAAAGTTTTCTTCATATAGGTTCAATATATTTGCTGTTAAGTTTACTTTTTTCCTGTTGCTACTGGAAATGGTATATTTACTTATATTGCCTATTCTAAATGGTTATTGTTGTCAAATAGGAAAGTTAGTAATATTTACATATTACTTTGATAACCTGAATCTTAATGAGTCTTTTTATTTTTTTTAAAGTATTTAGTCTTTAGGTTTATTTATCTTGTTTAATTGTATGAGCTATTGCTTAGAGAACAATGTTAAATACAATTGTGCATTTGCTTCTTCTTTTGACTTTAATGGTAATGCTTCTCATGTTTTACCATTAAACATAAGGATGACATTATGATATCAGTGAAGTATCTTTCTATTACTATTTGACTTTCCTTTCATTTATTAATATTGTTAATTATTCTGATGGTTTTCTTAATACAAAAGCTTCCTCACACCCCTTGGATGAATGTCACTTGTTAATATTTATATTTAATTACTAGCTTAATGGATTATATGATTTACATCCTATATTTAATTAATATTTATATACTGATATTTCAAAGGAAGATTGATTTCTAGTTTTCTTTGTACCACCAGAATCATGTTTTGAAAATAGTTATTCACATTTTGTAAAAACAACTTGGATACTATATAATTTTATATTTTTTTCATTATTCTTCATATTTTAAAATATATGATTTATATTATGCTATATGTAGAATTTTATCTAATCACTTTCATCTATGCCTCAATTTCTATTATATTTGATTATTTTATTGTCAGTTTTTATAAAAATTACACACTGAAGATGCATTTCCACCTTTATTTAGCATTAGTTCATAATGTTAATAGAGTCAGAGATTTGGTAATCACCTCCAAATTTTTTTTGTTACTACACAAGTCTCGACAGAATATTTTTTAAGGAGTAGTCTTTCTTTTCAATATATTTGTGTGCTATTTCTTAAACACTTGAGTATTTGAGAGCATCTGTGCTTTGCTTTTATAGTTGAATAACAACTTGGCTAGGAAAAAGTATCATTAGATCACACTTTTCTTTCATTTGAAACTTGTAGATAGTAATCCATTTACTCCTGAGTGGTTTGATGCCATACAGAAGTCTAAAATCAGCTGGATTTTCCTCTTTTGGGGGAACTGATGTTTATGCTTAAATGCCTGAATAATTCTTTCTTCATTTGTGAAGTTCAGTAACTTCATCACTATGTATACTGACATCAGCCATACAATCCTATTTGCTAGACCATAATAAATTCTTTCACATTTGCATATTAACTCCATTTTTTATTTAATAAACATTTTATTCTATTACATCTTTTAATATTTTTCTTTTCCATGTTTTTGGTTCTTAGTTCTGTACAACAATTATCCACATGTTGGATGATTGTCCATTTTCCTTATCTTTTTTTTCTCTATAAGCACTTTAATGAATTTTTCTTTGTTCCTCTGCACTTGTGATATTCATCTCAAGGATTATCCTCTATCATAAATTCAGTTTTAATTTATATTATTATTTTCTTTTTCCATATTTTGTATATTATATCAAGAAAAGTAAATATCACTATATTTCTTAAGCTGGATACTTATACACAAATTAATGTCATTTTGTCAATGAAGTTTTGTGTAAGACCATAAATTGAGGGAAATAAGAATAAAGGCCCAATTACTTCATTATCCTTGCTAAAAATGTCCTAAACCTAGACTGACAGATAATATAGTTCTCTGTATGAATGAAAGTCAATGATTTTCCACTTTCCTGGAATATATTTTGCTACCACAAAAAGAGGTCATAGCACTTTTGTTCTATAAAACTACATTGGATTGTGATTCCTTGAAATGAGCTACATATTTGCTAGAGAAATGAGCTTAACATACTCAAAAAAGTATTGAATGGGAGGAATAGAGATCAAAGGTGGCTGAGTAAGAGGATGTGGCACTCACCTCCCACTATGAATACATCAAAAATACATCTACGTGTGGAACAATTCCCATGGAAGACTTACTAAAAACTGGCAGAAGGACTCCTATATAACCAAGGCTGTAAGACATATACACATGTAATTGGGTAGTATTGGAAGAAAAACATGTAGGTACCTGTGTCCCTAGTAGGGGACTCAGGAAAAAGGAGATTGCATTGGTGGACACTGGTCCTGGGGAGTGAGTGGGTAGAGCCACAGACTGGGCACCCCAGTCTAGAGTGCCTATGTATAGGAGACAAGGCTCCTGGGCTGCTTGGAGAACTTCTGGGACAGATAGAAAGGCTAGAGAAGCCTAAACACCACTCTTGAGGAGGGTGCAGGTGCTGGCTTGCCTCCTGGTAGGGCAGAGAGAGGTCCTTCCTCACAGCTGCTACTTCACTGTACTCCCCTGTTCGAGCTGAGGGAAGAGTCTCATTCACTCCATGGCACAAATTGCACTGGATCTAGTGTGGCCAGGACCTGGTAAAAGACTAGATATAGAGACAGAGGTGACCCAGGGGCCTAGGGCATAGCCAAATGGGGGCAGTTGTAGCCATTGTTGGTGCTTACTCAAGCAATGCCCCAGAAGAAGCCCAGACTTCTGAAGGCATTTCAGCCATCTGAATTCTCATGACCACCTCACCACGCTCCCCAGTCCCAGCTGACCCTTCCCACTGCATGCTTGGCACTGGATCTAGGGCAGCCAGGACCTGGGAAAAGACTCTGTCTAGGGATGCAGAGCTGACTCAGGGACCTTGGGTGCAGTTCAGGTGGGGTGTCAGTGATCATAATTAGCTTTTACTTCAAACAACGTCCGAGAAGCAGCCCAGACTTCTGATTGCAGAATAGCTGCTAGAATTCATATAAAACATTTATAAAACATATAAACTATAAAACATTGATGAAAAAAAATGCGGATGATACAAAGAAATGGAAAGATATCCCATACTTTTGGATAGGTAGAATTAATATTGTTAAGATGGCCATATTACCCAAAGCAATCTAGAGATTTAATGCAATCCCTATCAAAATACCCATGACATTTTTCACAGAACTAAAACATATAATCCTAAAATTCTTATGAAACACCAAGGACCCTGAATAGCCAAAGCAACCTTGAGAAAAAAGAACAAAGATGGAAGTATAACTCTTCCAGACATCAGACTATACTACAAAGCTACAGTAATCAAAACAGCATGGTATTGGTACAAAAAGAGAGAGAAAGATCAATGGAACAGAATAGAGAGCCAAGAAATAAATCCACACACCTATGGTAAATTAATCTATGACAATGGAGGCAAGAATATACAAGGGAGAAAAGACAGTCTCTTCAACAAGTTGTACTGGGAAAACTGGATAGCCACATGTAAAACAATGAGATTAGATTATTCTCTCACACCATATACAAAAATAAACTCAAAATGGTTCAGAGACTTATATTTAAGACCTGAAAATGTAAAACTCTTGGAAAAGAACGTAGGCAGAACACTCTTTGACAGATATTGTAGAAATAGTTTTTTGGATCTCTCTCCTAAGCAAAAGAAATAAAAAATAAACAAATGGCACCTAAATAAACTTAAAAGTTTTTGCACATCAAAGGAAACCATCAACAAAATAAAAAGACAACCTATGGAATGGGAGAAAATGTTTGTAAATGATATGACCAAAAAGGGGTTAATATCCAAAATATACAAACAGTTCACACAACTCAATAAAACAAATAAATAAATAAACAAAAAAACTACCCAATCAAAAAATGGGCAGATGACCTGAGTAGACATCTCTCCAAAGAAGTCATACAGATGACTAACAGACATGTGAAAAGGTGCTCAACATTGCTAATTATTAGAGAAATGCAAATTGAAACAAAAATGAGGTATCACCCTACACCTGTCAGAATGGCTATCATCAAAAAGTCTACAAATAACAAATATTGGAGAGGATGTGGAGAAAAAGGAACCCTATTACACTCTTAGTGAGAATGTACATAGGTGCAGCCACTATGGAAAACAGTATGGAGGTTCTTCAAAAACTAAAAATAGAACTACCATATGATCCAGCAAATCAACTCCTGGGTATATATCCAAAGAAAGCAAAAATACTAATTGGAAAAGATACATGCATCTCAGTGTTCATAGCAGCACTATTTGTGATAGCCAAGACATGGAAACAACCTAAGTGTCCATCAACAGCCAACGGGTTTAAGAAGATGTGATATAGATATACAATGGAATATTACTCAGCCATAAAAAAGAATGAAATATTGCTATTTGCAGCAATGTGGATGGACCTAGAGAATATTACTCTAAGTGAAACAAGTCAGAGAAAGACAAATATTGTATGATACTTACATGTTGTATCTAAAAATTAATTCAAATGAATGTATATGCAACACAGACTCAGATAAAGAAAACAAACTTGTGCTTACCAAAGGGGAGAGAGAAAGGGGGAGGGAAAATTTAGGGGTATGTGATTAACAGATATATACTGCTATATATAAAATAGATAAGCAAAAAGGAAATATGGTATAGCACAGGAAAAATACCAATTACTTTGTAATAACCTATAATGGAGTATGATCTGTGAAAATATTGAATCACTATGCCGTACACCTGAAAGTAACACAGTATTTTAAATCAATTATATTTCAATAAGAAAATAATGTTAAAAAAACCAAGTGTTTACTGCTTATACTGTTTTTAACATTTAAACAATCAAAATAAGTATTATGTTAAGAATGTTGTTTTTTCACAAACTCTTATGATGTTTTACCTCCATCATCTTTGCTAAGATCCAATACTTATAGTGTAAACATCTATATCTTCTCAAAGTATGAAAACATTCTATGGATTCAGTTTACAATTATCAAAGAAAGGATATGGCATATTTCAACTGTATCTAGAAATTTTTAAAAATTATTCATAATGAATATATATTTTCAACTCTGCTATAATCCAATGTGAAATGCATATCTTCTCTTCCAAGAGGGAAAATGATCATTTATTTAACATTTAAAGGTCAGATGCTGTACTAAGCATTCATATGTATTTACTAGTCCTTACAAATGACAAACAAATGAGTAAATAAGACCCAGAGGGTTAGGCGGCTTTCCCAAATTACTTACACAGCTAATAAGTGGCAGAACTAGGATATAACCAGGCAGTTTGGTTTAAGAGTAATGTTCTAAGACATTATACTGTATTCCATGGTCAATAGAGAAGAATTTCAGGTGATAATAGTATTCAAGATCTCCTTTCTATTTTTTTAGAGACAGCAAACTGGCAACATCTGTAAACCTATTTATATTATTGTCAGAGGTAATGTTCTCTAAAGATTTTCTCTGTCTTCCAATAAGAAGCACTTTAAAAATATATATACTAGCTATTTCCTCTGCTTCACATATCACTGCAATGTTCATCAGTGGGTCCTTATACTGACAGCAAATCAGACTCATCTGTGAAATTTCAAAACATACATAGGATCTGGTCCAATCAGAATTTCCAAGGTTGATGTTCTGGCATCCCCTCAACCCCAAAACCCTTAGGTGAATCTTAAGCACACCAATTTAAATAACTCATGTATCTAACAGGGAGCTTTAAATGCATAAATCCCTTCTCAGTAGCAACAGACAATAAAAATGCAAAAAAAGGATTATTTTGAAATGACTTTTAATATATTTTTCCCCTACTGGTAAGGTAGATTATTTTTCTGCAATCATTTAGCCATTAATGTTAAGCCATGATATTTACTGCCTCAGGGAAAACAAGGTGGGCACAGCTTAGAATAATAAAAATCTCAAATACTGATTTTTTTGAGTATATGGTAAAATAAGAGTCTGTAGATAAATGACATGATTTATGAAGAAAGATAAACTATAACAAGTGTTAGTGAAGAGGTATAGAAATTGGAACACTCACACATTGCTTGTGGGAATGTAAATTGTGTAGCCTCTTTGAAAAAAGGTTTGGCAATTACTCAAAACGCTAAACATAGAATTACCACATGACCCAGCAATTTCATTCATAGGTATAGCCCCAAGAGAACTGAAAACCCACTTTCACAACGACTTCTGCAGGAATGATCATAGTAATATTATTCATTATAGTCAAAAAGTGGAAACAGCATAGATGTCTACTATTACCTGATAAATTCATAAACACAATGTGGTATATCCATACAGGGGAATATTATTCAATTTAAAAAAGTGAGGTCACATGCTACATGCTACAGTATGGATGAAATTTGGAAACACTATGCTAAGTGAAAGAAGTAACACACAGTAGGCCACATAATATATCACGCTATTTTATAAAGTGTCCGTAATAGGCATATGACTATATAGAGAAAGTAAATTGGTGTTTTTCAGGGGATGGGGAAATAGGGGAATTGGAAGTGACCGCTAACAGGTCTGGGGCTACTTTGTGGGATGATGGGAATATTCTGAAATTAGACTGTGGCTGTGGTTGCACAACATTGTGAATATACTAAAATCCACTGAATTGTATACTTTAAAATGGAAGATTTTGTTAATGTAGATTATATCTCTCCATATATCTATACCTTAATAAAAAGTAAACATAGGAAATAAACAGTGAAGAACCTTAGCTGTTTAAAACATTAGACAAAGGGAAAGAAGCTAGTCACAAAAGACCACATATTATATGATTCAATTTATGTGAAATGTCCAGAATAGGCAAACCCATAGTGACAGAAAGTCTATTAATAGATACCTAGGTATGGAACTAGGAGAGGAGAATAGGAATGGGGATAGACTGCTAATAGATATGGGGTTTCTTTTTTGGAATGGTGAAAATACTCTAAAATTAAATTGTTGAGATGGTTGCACAACTTGGTGAATATAATAATAACACTGAACTTTAAACTTTAAATTAGTGAATTGTATGGTATATGAAATATTTATCAATAAAGTTGTAAAAAAATAAAACAAAGAAAAGAAAAGAAACGAAACTCTTTCCTCTCACCCATGATTGTGGTGTGTGAATTTCAACCAAACTACAAGAACTTAAGTGGAACCTTACCACCAGGACTGGATATAGATAGATATTGCTTGAACTCATGTTTTAAGAGTATATAACCTCCAACATAGCCTTATGAGCTGCAAAATAATTTTTCCTTCAAGGGACATTCACTAGTTACTCAGATGTCTGCATGTTACTCAAAGACTGTTGTAGTTTAAAATCATATTGATTCTTTTAACCTTTGAGAGCTGGTATGAAACATACCCTCACACCATAATTTTTTTTAAAACTGAAAAATTAACAAAACTATTTACACATAAGTGACATTCATAAATGGATAGCCATGATCCATAAGAGAAGAGCAGTATATGAGGTAAGCCCCACATTCACCCTAAAAGCAGAAAATGAAAGTTTCACCAGGTGGAGGAAACAGAGATTAGGATTCATAGTGGGTAAGATGGATGGGATTTGGCAGCAGGGTACCTGAGAAGATAGAGCCACAGGGATGGAGTCCCAAAAATCTGTTTAAAAATTCCCTTTGGGTCCAGGTCAGTTCTCAAGTTGTATATTTAACGGTGAAAATCTAGGAGGTCTAGCAGAAAATAGGTGCTGAGGACTCTCAGAGCTATACAGAATTTTCAGAGGCCAGATATTGCTGAGGATATGTAGAGTCAGCCCCAGCCAGAATGCTGAGGCATTGGTGAAAGCTTTAGGAATGCATTCTGTTGAGACTCCTGAAAAGCCACATCTTGGAGAAAGAATCACACTCTAGGCATAGCCAAGAGTAAAGAAAATTTGAAATAAGTTGACCTATTTCCTAAAAATAAATCCTACAACCAGACTTCAGTAGAATCAAGGTGATTTTCCAGTAATATAACTGCTTACCAGAAGAAAATTTAACACCACCTAGAGGAAGATAGCATAATCCAGAACTTGTAAATTATACCATCCATGATTCATGGCACACAGTAAGAAAATTTCTGACATGTGAACAAGAAGGAAAGTGATTGATAACCAGGAGATAAAATAGTCAATAGAAGCACTCAGAGATGATCCAAATAGGAATTTCAAACTAGCTATCATTAACATAGTAAAAGAAATAGAGAAAAAGATGGATAAAATGGATTTGTAGATGGACCATTTAAACAGGTAACAGAAGAGATTCTTGAATGTTTAAATAAACAATAATTCAAATATCTTGTGCACTTTATAAGATATGTAGAGATAAAATTTGTGACAACAATGGGCAAAAGGTTGGGGAATATAAGTAGAGTTACATACTATCAGGCTTTTGTCTTATTTGAGATGTGGTAAAGTACTAATTAAACTGTAATGACTTGAGTACATATTGTAATTTCTAGGGTAACCACAAAATTCATACTGAAAGATACATCAAAAAAGTAACATATTAAGTCAGAAACTGTGACTCATCTCAGATGTTACCATACGTGCACAATGACGTATTTTTATAGAGAAAGATACTTGAAAAAACACGAGGCATCTGAATCAGAGGTCAGCATTTAATTTCAAAAGTTATTCAAAAATAAGAAAATCAACAGCAGAGAAGCATTGCAGCATCAGTTTCCCAAACATAGCACCCCACAAGTTGATGTGACAAAAGCCTGATTGATAAAGTCTTCCACAGGTGGTGGCATCACTCTATTGGCAAGGGACCCAGAAATAATAATTTTTCCCATTTAAAAAGTGTAATAGAAGATGGCAGAGGAGTAAGATGTGGAGATCACCTTCCTCCCCACAAATACAACAAAAATTCATCTACATGTGGAACAGCTCCTACAGAACACCTACTGAACGCTGGCAGAAGACCTCAGACTTCCCAAAAGGCAAGAAAATCACCAAGTACCTGGGTAGGTAAAAGAAAAAACAGAGACAAAATAATAGGGATGGGACTTACACCTCTGGGAAGGAGCTGTGAAGGAGGAAAAGTTTCCACACACTAGGAAGCCTCTTCACTAATGGAGTTGGTGGGTGGGCGGGGGGGGAAGCTTTGGAGCCAAGGAGGAGAGCACAGCAACAGGGGTGCAGAGGGCAAAGAAGAAAGATTCCTGCACAGAGGATTGGTGCCAACCAGCACTCCCCAGCCTGAGAGGCTTGTCTGCTCACCTGCCAGGGCAGGTGGGAGCTGGGAGCAGAGGCTTGGGCTTTGGAGGTCAGACCCCAGGAGAGGACTGGGGTTGGCTGCGTGAAGACAGTCTGAGGGGGTTAGTGCACCACAGTTAACCAGGAAGAAGTCCGGGAAAAAATCTGGACCTGCCTAAGAGGAAAGAGACCACTGTTTCCAGGTGTGCAGGCAGAGGGGATTCCTTTCC
Source organism: Leucopleurus acutus (assembly GCF_964270905.1). Classification (NCBI taxonomy): domain Eukaryota; kingdom Metazoa; phylum Chordata; class Mammalia; order Artiodactyla; family Delphinidae; genus Leucopleurus; species Leucopleurus acutus. The sequence continues at coordinate 81,223,784 of NC_139148.1, forward strand.
CATGTGCGCACAGAAGACAGAGCATGGCCTAAAGGAGCTCCAGAGATGGTGCGAACCACAGCTATCAGTGCAGACAACAGAGATGGGCATGAAACACTAAGGCTGCTGTTGCAGCCACCAAGAATCCTGTATACAAGCACAGGTCACTACACATACCCCCTCCCCCTGGGACCCTGTGCAGCATCCCACTGCCAGGGTCCTATGATCCAGGGACAACTTCCCTGGGAGAACACATAGCATGCCTCAGGCTGTTGCAAAATCACGCTGACCTCTGCCACTGCAGGCTCACTCCACATTCCAATTATGACTACTGTACCCCACCCTCCCCCTGGCCTGAGTGAGCAAGAGCCCCCTAATCCACAGCTGCTTAACCCCTCCTGTCTGGGCAGGGAACAGATACCTAACAGTGACCTATACTCAGAGGTGGAACCAAAACCAAAGCTGAACCCCAGGAGCTGTGCGAACAAAGAGGAGAAAGGGAAATTTCTCCATGCAGCCTCAGGAGCAGCGGATTAAATCCCCACAATCAATTTGATGTACCCTGCATCTGTGGAATACCTGAATAGACAAGGGATCATCCCAAAATTTAGCTGGTGGATTTTAGGAACAACTGTAGCCTTGGGGTTTCCTGTCTGTGACTGATTTGTTTCTGATATTTATTTTATCTTGGTTTAGTTTTTAATGCTTGTTATCATTGGTGAATTTGTTTATTGGTTTGGTCACTTTTTTTTTTAAAAAAATATTTTTTATGTTAATAATTTTTAAATTTTTTTATTTACTATTTTTTATTTTTATATATATTTTCTTTTTTTCTCCCTTTTCTTCTGAGCCATTTGGCTGACAGGGTCTTGGTGCTCCAGCCTGGTGTCAGGCCTGAGCCTCTGAGGTGGGAGAGACGAGCTTAGGACATTAGACCACCAGAGACTTCCTGGCCCCACATAATATCAATTGGCGAGAGCTCTCCCAGAGATCTCCATCACAATGCAAAGACACAGCTCCACCTAACGGCCAGCAAGCTCCAGTGCTGGATGCCCCATGGCAAACAACTGGCAAGACAGGAACACAACACCACCCATTAGCAAAAAGGCTGCCTAAAATCATACTAAGTTCACAGACACCCAAAAACACACCACCAGACACGGTCCTGCCCACCAGAAAGACAAGACCCAGCCCCACCCACCAGAACACAGGCACCAGTCCCCTCCACAAAGAAGCCTACACAACCCACTGAACCAACCTCACCAACAGGGGGCAGACAGCAAAAACAAGAGGAACAAAGAACCTGCAGCTTGTGTAAAGGAGACCCCAAAACAATAAGTTAAACAAAATGAGAAGACAGAGAAATACGCAGCAAATGTAGAAGCAAGGTAAAAACCCACCAGACCAAACAAATGAAGTGAAAATAGGCAGTCTACCTGAAAAAGAATTCAGAGTAATGATAGTAAAGATGATCCAAAATCTTGGAAATAGAATGGAGAAAATACAAGAAACACTTAACTAGGACCTAGAAGAACTAAAGAACAAACAAACAATAATGATCAATACAATAAATAAAACTAAAAATTCTCTAGAAGGAATCAAGAGCAGAATAAGTGAGGCAGAAGAACGGATAAGTGACCTGGAAGATAAAATAGTGGAAATAACTACTGCAGAGCAGAATAAAGAAAAAAGAATGAAAAGAATTGAGTACACTATCAGAGGCCTCTAGGACAACATGAAATGCACCAACATTCAAATTATAGGGGCTCCAGAAGAAGAAGAGAAAACAAAGGGTCTGAGAAAATATTTGAAGAGATTATAGTTCAGAACTTCCCTAACATGGGAAAGGAAATAGTCAATCAAGTCCAGGAAGCACAGAGAGTCCCATACAGGATAAAGCCAAGGAGAAATACACCAAGACACATATTAATCAATGTATCAAAAATTAAATACAAACAAAAAAATATTAAAAGCAGCAAAGGAAAAACAACAAATAACATACAAGGTAATACCCATAAGGTTAATAGCTGATTTCTCAGCAGAAACCCTGCAAGCCAGAAGGGAGTGGCAGGACATATTTAAAGTGATGAATGAGAAAAACGTACAATCAAGAATACTCTTCCAGCAAGGATCTCATTCAGATTTGATGGAGAAATTAAAACATTTACAAAAAAGCAAAAGTTAAGAGAATTCACACCACCAAAACAGCTTTAAAAAAATGCTACAGGAACTTCTCTAGGCAGGAAACACAAGAGAAGGAAAAGACCTACAAAAACAGATCCAAAAGAATTAAGAAAATGGTAACAGTAACATACATATGGATTATTACCTTAAATGTAAATAGATTAAATGCTGTAACCAAAAGATAAAGACTAGCTGAATGGAAACAAAAAAAGACCCATATATATATGCTGTATACAAGAGACCAACTTCAAACCTAGGGACACATATAGACTGAAAGTGAAGGGATGGAAAAAGATATTCCATGCAAATGGAAATCAAAAGAGACCAGGAGGAGCATTTCTCATATCAGACAAAACAGACATTAAAATAAAAACTATTTCAAGAGACAAAGAAGGACACTACATAACGATCAAGGTATCAATCCAAGAACATGATATAACAATTGTAAATATTTATGCACCCAACATAAGAGCACTTCAATACATAAGGCAAATGCTAACAGCCATAAAAGGGTAAATCAACAGTAACACAATCATAGTAAGGGCCTTTAACACCCCACTTTCACCAATGGACAGATCATCCAAAATGAAAATAAATAAGGAAACACAAGCTTTAAATGATACATTAAACAATGGACTTAATTGATATTTATAGGACATTCCATCCAAAAACAACAGAATACACTTTCTTCTCAAGTACACATGGAACAGTCTCCAGGATAGGTCATATCTTGGGTCACAAATCAAGCCTTGGTAAATTTAAGAAAACTGGAATTGTATCAAGTATCTTTTCTGACCACAGTGCTATCAGATGAGATATCAATTACAGGAAAAAACCTGGAAAAAATACAAACACATGGAGGCTAAACAATACACTACTAAATAACCAAAAGATCACTGAAGAAATCAAAGAGGAAATCAAAAAATACCTAGAAACAAATGATAATGAAAACATGACAACCCCAAACCTTTGGGATTCAGAAAAAGCTGTTCTAAAAGGTAAGCTTATACAGGTTTACAAGGTGTATAAAGGTGTATACAGGTGTATAAAGCTGTTCTCAAAGGTAAGCAATACAGTCATACCAAAATAAACAAGAAAAATGTCATATAAAGAACCTAACCTTACACTCAAAACAATTAGAGAAATAAGAACAGAAAAAACCCAAAGTTAGAAGAAGGAAAGAAATCATATAGATCAGATCAGAAATAAATGAAAAAGAAATGAAGGAAATGATAGCAAAGATCAATAAAACTAAAAGCTGGTTCTTTGAGAAGATAAACAAAATTGATAAACCATTAGCCAGACTTATCAAGAAAAAAGGAAGACTCAAATCAATAGAATTAGAAATTAAAAAGAAGTAACAAATGACACTGCAGAAATACAAAGGATCATGAGAGACAACTACAAGCAAATATATGCCAATAAAATGGACAACCTGGAAGAAATGGACAAATTCTTAGAAAAGTAAAACTTTCCAAGACTGAGCCAGGAAGAAATAGAAAATATGAACAGACCAATCACAAGCACTAAAATTGAAACTGTGATTTAAAATCTTCCAACAAACAAAAGCTCAGGACCACATGGCTTAAGACATGAATTCTATCAAACATTTAGAGATGAGCTAACACCTATCCTTCTCAAAACCTTCCAAAATACAGCAGAGGGAGGAACACTCCCAAACTCATTCTATGAGGCCACCATCACCCTGATACCAAAACCAGACAAAGATGTAACAATGAAAGAAAACTACTGGCCAATGTCACTGATGGACACAGATCTAAAATCCTCAACAAAATATTAGAAAAAGAATCCAACAGCAAATTAAAAGGATCATACACCATGATCAAGTGGGTTTTATCCCAGGAATGTAAGGATTCTTCAATACGTGCAAATCAATCATTGTGATACACCATATTGACCAACTGAAGGGGAAAAATCATATGACCATCTCAATAGATGCAGAAAAAGCTTTCAACAAAATTCAACACCCACTTATTATAAAAACCCTCCAGAAAGTAGCCATAGAGGGAACATACCTCAATGTAATAAAGGCCATATATGACAAACCCACAGCCAACATCATTCTCAATGGAGAAAAACTGAAACCATTTCCACCAAGATCATGAACAAGACATGGCTGCCCACTCTCACCACTAATATTCAACATAGTTTTGGAAGTTTTAGCCAGAGCAATCAGAGAAGAAAAATAAATAAAAGGAATCCAAACTGGAAATGAAGAAGTAAAGCTGTCACTGTTTGCAGACGACACGATACTATACATGGAGAATCCTAAAGATGCCACCAGAAAACTACTAGAGCTAATCAATTAATTTTGTAAAGTAGCAGGATATGAAATCAATGCACAGAAATCTCTTGCATTCCTATACACAAATGATGAAAAATCCAAAAGAGTAATTAAGAAAACATTCCCATTTACCATTGCAACGAAAAGAATAAAATACCTAGGTATAAACCTACCTAAGGAAAAACAGACCTGTATGCAGAAAACTGTAAGACACCAATGACAGAAATTAAAAACAATACAAACAGATGGAGCGATAAACCATGTTCTTGAATTGGAAGAATCAATATTGTGAAAATGACTATAATATCCAAAGCAATCTATAGATTCAATGCAATCCCTATCAAACTACCAATGGAATTTTTCACAGAACTAGAATAAAAAATTTCACAATATGTATGGAAACACAAAAGACCCCAAATAGCCAAAGCAATCTTGAAAAAGAAAAACGGAGATAGAGGAAACAGGCTCCCTGACTTTAGACTATACTACAATGCTACAGTAGTCAAGAGAGCATGGTACTGGCACAGAAACAGAAATATAAATCGATGGAACAGGATAGAAAGCCCAGAGATAAGCCCATGCACATGTTGTCACCGTATCTTTGATAAAGGAGGAAAGAATATACAATGGAGAAAAGAGAGCTTCTTCAGTGAATGGTGCTGAGAAAACTGGACAGGTACATGTAAAAGAATGAAATTACAACACTTCCTAACAACATACACAAAAATAAACCCCAAATGGATTAAAGACCTAAATGTAAGTCCAGACACTAAAACTTTTAGAGAAAAACATAGGCAGAAATCTCTATGACATAAATCAAAGCAAGATCCTTTTTGACCCACCTCCTAGAGAAATGAAATAAAAACAAAAATAAACAAATGGGACCTAATGAAACTTAAAAGCTTTTTCACAGCAAAGGAAACCATGAACAAGACAAAAAGGCAGCCCTCAGAACGGGAGAAAATATTTGCAAATGAAGCAACTGACAAAGGATTAATCTCCAAAATTTACAAGCAGCTCATGCAGCTCAATATCAAAAAAAAAAAAAACAACGCAATCCAAAAATGGGCAGAAGACTTAAATAGACATTTCTCTAAAGAAGATATACAGATTGCCAACAAACACATGAAAGAATTCTCAACATCATTAATCATTAAAGAAATGCAAATCAAAACTACAATGATATATCATCTCACACTGGTCAGAATGGTCATCAACAAAAAATCTACAAACAGTAAATGCTGGAGAGGGTGTGGAGATAAGGGAACCCTCTTGCACTGTTGGTGGGAATGTAAATTTATACAGCCACTATGGAGAACAGTATGGAGGGTCCTTAAAATCTAAAAATAGAAATTCCATATGACCCAGCAATCCCACTACTGGGCATATACCCTGAGAAAACCATAATTCAAAAAGAGTCATGTACCACAATGTTCATTGCAGCTCTATTTACAATAGCCAGGATATGGAAACAACCTAGGTGTCCATCAATAGATGAATGGATAAAGAAGATGTGGCACATATATACAGTGGAATATTGGCCATAAAAAAGAAACGAAATTGAGCTATTTGTAGTGAGGTGGATGGACTTAGAGTCTGTCATACAGAGTGAAGTAAATCAGAAAGAGAAATACAAATACTGTATGCTAACACATATATATGGAATCTAAAAAAAAAGAAAGAAAAAAATGGTCATGAAGAACCTAGGGGCAAGATGGGAATAAAGACGCAGACTTACTTGGGAATGGACTTGAGGTCACAGGGAGGGAGAAGGGTAATCTGGGACAAAGTGAGAGAGTAGTACGGACATATATACACTACCAAATGTAAAATAGATAGCTAATGGGAAGCAGCCGCATAGCACAGGGAGATCAGCTCGGTGCTTTGTGACCACCTAGAGGGGTGGGATAGGGAGGGTGGGAGGGAGGAAGACACAAGAGGAAAGAGATATGGGGATATATGTATATGTATAACTGATTCATTTTGTTATAAAGCAGAAACTAACACACCATTGTAAAACAATTATACTCCAGTAAAGATGTTAAATTAAAAAAAATAAAAGAAGATATGGCACATATATACAATGGAATATTACTCAGCCATAAACATAAATGAAATTGAGTTTTTTTTTTTTTTTTTTTTTTTGCGGTACGCGGGCCTCTGACTGCTGTGGCCTCTTCCGTTGCGGAGCACAGGCTCTGGACGCGCAGGCTCAGTGGCCGTGGCTCACGGGCCCAGCCTCTCCGCGGCATGTGGGATCTTCCTGGAGCAGGGCACGAACCCGTGTCCCCTGCATCGGCAGGCGGACTCTCAATCACTGCGCCACCAGGGAAGCCCGAAATTGAATTATTTTTTATTTTTTTTTTTTCGGTATGCGGGCCTCTCACTGTTGTGGCCTCTCCCGCTGCGGAGCACAGGCTCCGGATGCGCAGGCCCAGCGGCCATGGCTCACGGGCCCAGCCGCTCCGTGGCATGTGGGATCCTCCTGGACCGGGGCACGAACCCACGTCCCCTGCATCGGCAGGCGGACTCTCAACCACTGCGCCACCAGGGAAGCCCTGAATTATTTTTAATGAGGTGGATGGACCTGAGTCTGTCATACAGAGTGAAGTAAGTTAGAAAGAGAAAAACAAATACTGTATGTTAACACATATCTATGGAATCTAAATAAAAAAAAATTGTTCTGATGAAGCTAGGGGCAGGACAGGAATAAAGACGCAGATGTAGAGAATGGACTTGAGGACACAGGGAGGAGAGGGGAATCTGGGTCGTAGTGAGAGAGTAGCATTGACATATATACACTACCAAATGTAAAATAGATAGCTAGTGGGAAGCAGCCACATAGCACAGGGAGATAAGCTTGGTGCTTTGTTACCACCTAGAGGGGTGGGATAGGGATCGTGGGAGGAGATGCAAGAGGGAGGGGATATGGAGGTATATATATACGTATATGTGATTCACTTTGTTATACAGCAGAAACTAACACAACATTGTAAAGCAATGATACTCCAATAAAGATGTTAAAAAAATAATTGTAATAGAGGCAGTTATCTCTTCTCTCCTTCTAAGTCTCCTTAGATTCCTTACAGGAAGCATCCTGGGTTCTTATTTTAACCACTTGGTACATAAATCAACCTCTGGGGAAAGATCAGTTGTGCCTGAAATGTAAAATCGTAAGAAAACAATGCTCTAAATTTCTTTGGAAATATCTGGTTTATGCAGTCACCCTTTCTGTTAATTCAGGTACCCACCTAGAATGTAACCAGTTAGCTCTTAGGGAGATAAGAGAAGGCTTATTATCTTTTGGTTGGAAGCAGTTAGCTCTACCATTATAGAAACAAAATGGCAGCAGATGTAACCCTCATGCTATATAAAAAGTAAATGTTTCTGGAGAAAATAAAAGCAAACATCTTTCATAGCATATCAATTTCTGTTTCTTAGGAAACAGACAAAAGAAATTCTGCAAATCCATGAGAAATTTTTCCACAGGCACATAATATGTTTACATAAGACATATATATAATTAATACAAAATAAGGTAGGAAAAGAGTAATAGAGGAAAAAGAAGTGGTAAAACTGAAAACAAATAAGATGATACATGTAAATGTCACTATAGTAGTCATTACCATAAATGTAAATGAACTCATATCCATTTTAAAATCCACATGAAAAATTAATAAACCTTAAATTTTCCTCACATCATGGACAAAAATAAATTTGAAATGGATTATAGACGTAAATGTGAATGATCAAATAATAAAGCTTTTTGACCAAACTATAGGGTAATATCTTCATGATTTGAAGATAAGCAAACACTTTTAAAATAAGAAACAATGAGCACAAACCATGTATGAAAAAATAATTGAAAATTAGATTTCACTAAAATAATAACTTCTGTTTATCAAAAGACAAAGTTAAAAATGCAAATATGTGAGCCACAGACTGGAAAAATCTCTCTCTCTCTCTCTCTCTCTCTCTCCACAGACACATACCACACACATACACACAGCAAAAAAAACTGTATCCAGAATTTATAAAGAACTAAGAAAGAAAGACAATTCAGTTAATAATGGGCAAGTGACTTGAACAGACACTTCCATGATAGCCACATGGCTAATATGCATATGAAAAGGTAACATCATTCTTCATCAGGGAACTTCAAATTGAAGCCACACTCTTCACACCCTCTAGAATGACTAAAGTTTGACAAGACTAAGTTTTGGCAAAGATATGGAGAAACTATAATTTTCACACATTGTTGGTGGGAGCGTAAAATGGTACAAACACTTTGGAAAACTATTTGACAATCTCTACTAAAATTAACCATATGCCTTCCCTATGGATGAGCAGTTCCACTTATAGGCATATACCAAAGAAAAATGAGTACATAAGTCTAACAAAAGACATTTATACATGTGTCCATAAGAGTTTATTCAAAATAGCAAAAACCAGAAACAACTGAAATGCCCACTAACTGGGAGATGGATAAGCATATTGAGGCTTATCCACACAATGGAATACTACTAAGTAATGAAGAGAAATGAACTACTAATAAATGTAACAGCATGAATGAATCTCACAGATATTATGTGCACTGAAAGAAGTCAGACACAAAGGAGTACATATTACATAATTTCCTTTCTATGATGTTCAAGAATAGGAAAAACTATTCTGTAGTGATAGATGTCAGAATAGTGGTTAACTGTTTGAGAAGCTGACAGATAAGGGGCATGAAGGAACCACCTGGGGTGTTGAAAATACTCTATATCTTGATCTGGGGGGTCATTACATGGGTATGGTCATTTGTCCTAAATCTTCAACCTGTACACTTAATATTTTTGTATCTTACTCCATGTATATTATAACTCAGTAAAAAAGGGGCAAGTAATTTGCTTCTTAAATATTTTCCTGAGTGGTCATTATAACAAGTTTATGTTCAGAAATCAGAAACCTCTCATGAATAAGGTGAAGGACATTCGACAGCAGGCCTAAAAGATCTGTCTGCCTCATCTTTATATTGGTGACTGTTCCAGAGAAACTGTTAAAAAAAGGAACTCTGAGCATATTTTCCCCAGAATAAGTTTGTTCTTCCTGGTAATAAATGGATAATAAAGAAAGGATGACTAATGTGGTAAAGAAGAAAATAGGAACAAAGAAGCTATATTTTGAAATTCTGGCAAGACATTTAAAACATTTGGATGTGCTAAATTGGCTAAATACGTTAAGCAATAAATTTAAATAAAAGACTATTTTATTCTATAATTAGCTTGCTTAAAAGTTCAGGCTACGTTTATAATGATTAAGCACATTTTTATGTGGGTATGAATTTAGGGAAAGGGCAATATTTTCAGATACTCTTTATTTCAGATCTCAGACACAATTTTATTCTGGATTTTTAGTATCAATATATAAAGATCCAAACAGAGCCTTTGTTAATTGATTATTTCAGATATTTCTAGAAATCCAGGCATTTGCAGTACTCACAAGTATTTGTCTCTCCCAAAAATTCTTCTAGTACTTTCTGCAGAATATGATATTGAATAGTGTTGAGGACATTACTCACTTCTACCATGAAATACTAATCCGTGGTAATTCTTCCTTCTCTGAGAAAATGCCCAATGATGCTTTAATGGGCAATGTAATTTTCCTCACAGGGTTGGTGGATGGAGAAAAGAATGAAAATAAATGGCATCAATTTGTCAGTAAAGCTACTGTACATTCATTGTAACTATGAGCAGCAAACTTTGCTGATGCTGACAGTCCAAACACCATAACTACATATTTTGTCTGTGTTTTGGAGAAAAACTAGAACCCTGAAACGTACTAAAACAAAGATTTTAAAGATGTATAATACAACCATTAGACTTTCTAACAATGTTTCAATAGTCACCACAACTGGTAAGAAGTGACTGAGATATCTTCATATCAAATGCCATTTCAAAAGTAGTGTGTGTTTCCTTATTTAAAAACAGACCACCGGTAGTAATTAGACCCTTATTCTGCCAAATGCAAATTACTTTTCAAGTACAAATTCCCTTTAGGAAAATTAGGAGATTAGGAAGAGCAAATAGCAAACTTCAAGATAGGATATATAAAAAGTCTGTTTTGTTATCCATGTTTTTAATGACCCAACTGCAAGGAAAGAAAAATGGTACTGTCTTTCAGGTTCACAGAGATCAATTTCTTTGTGTGCCTTCTATAGTTTTCCAAGGGAAGTTCAGATGATTGGAGAGGTAAAGATAGTAAATGATGCTACAGGAAAAGTCCGAGTATTTTTACTTTAGTTTCTATTCCTAGATGCTGTTTATTAATATGTTTTCATGATGGAATTCAGACTGAGAGGCAGTGCAGGGAAGAGTCTATAATCTGCCAACCTCAGGAGGAATAGGAACTGAACCGTTTAGATCTAGAGTATGAGAACATCATCCTGGTTTATATTTAGGAGCTGCATCAGGATGCTTCCTCAGCAGAATAAATTCATAGACAAAGCACTTTTCAGATTCTCTTAGGCTCACCTCTTCAAAACAATATCTGGTTTTCAACAAATATTAATGTACTTCTTTATCTAAGCTTTAACACCTGACTGAAATAAATTCTCTTGTTATACTTTTGAAAATGAAACTTCTAGAGTAATAAAATTACTTATCAACAGCAAATAAGTGGTTCTAGCTATCCAATTTGTTGTCATACTCAAAAACCATTCATGGGATTGTGGTAATATCTTTTTAGATACTAATTGGTTTGCAGCAAATCTCCATAACACAGTGATCATGGTAGGCATCATGCAGATCAAATCTCTAAGAATGTACACTGAACAGGAAGTAACTGTTTCCTGTATCTGTTGTTCAGGGTTCAGTGACTGTCAGATAAGGTTTCCAAAATGATCTTAAGCAGGATACTCAGTGTACATTTATGCATTCAATCTTTAGCTGTAAATCAACAGAATCCCTTAAGGGAAATAATAAATTTGTCACCCACATAAATCTTCGCTTTGAAAACAAGCACAGAAAGAAAACAGCATAGAAATTTATATAAACACTTTTAATTGAAAAGATGTAACTTGAGGCTGATAATGCTATAACTGAGAATACAGTTAATGACTCAGTTCAATAAACCTTCCCTGTGACAGCACATACAACATTTTCCCAAGGCCTGAAGTGTGTGCTGAGAGAAAGAGCAAAATACTATAGAGTATAAGCCAATCAGCTTTGTGACTGCATTTGATAACGTGGAATAAGGGTTGCTTGATTGTGAAAATAGAATGTGCTATAATGTGGCTACTTGTTCTTCTGCATGAGAAAGTGTCCCTGGCAATGATTTTTGTACCACTTTAAAAGCGCTGGAGTGATTAAATAGTAGTCAAAGGAAAGCAACTAGTTACGCATATTTTAGATAGATAAGCTTTTTAGCAATGTAGACTCTGAAGTTACACAAATAATGAGCAGCTCAAATCCCGTGACACATTCCCGCAAGGCATTCCAAACACTGTCCATTCATTGCCTTGAATTAGCATCGTTCTGTGGCTTTCTGTTTTAGGTCTTTTACTGGTAGCTCACTTAGTTGTCACTCAGTTTCATTACATAGTGTTCATGGGAAATATCTTGCAGATCAAACATCCATATCTTTACATGACAATAATTCAGTGATAAAGATGCGTATGAGGTAAGCAATAAACTGTTCAAATCCTGTTAAAGTAATGCAAACAAATGTTTCAGTAATTAAGGGTAGTTGTTAAAGCAGAGTAGTATGTGACCACATTTACTATGTAAAATGTAAGTGCACTAAACGTTTAAACTTGTAGAATTTTTTTAAAAAAGGAAAAAGAGTTACTGCTACCTAGATCTTCAAGACTACACAGGTTTTTTCCTTTTCAAGTCCTGGTTTTCCTTCAAGTCTCTGCACTATTTCCATATGCTGTAAAATAAATATTCACTCCCTTTACTGTTGGTGTTTCTACTTCTGTTGCTTGCAACCAAATAAACCTATCTGATACATACAATTTTTCAAACTTCAATGAAATAAATCCCATTTTAATCTGTGTGAGATCACCTGGATAAGGGGAACTGAAATGGTCAATTTAATCAGATCCTTTAACCATCTTTGCTATTCTCCCGACAAAAGAGAACCAGAAGCTTTGCCATCAGATATTAGGAGTAAGTAATTGTATTAAAAATAATTCTAGGTGTGTGCCTTCCCATAAGCAGACAAAATCCTGATAAAAAAAAGGCAGGATCCAGAACAAGGAATCCATGTTTTCTTCCCAATACCCGTGTATCCACTCTCCCCTAAACACTGACTCATCTCTGGCTGGCTTTAAAATTCACAATGGGTTTATATTTAATTCTTGCTATGGCTTCAAAAGCAAATAAAACTTCTTATTTACATACAGATTGGCTTTTATTTCTAATTTTATTTTTGCCAACTTAAAATTATTTTTTCATGTTCAATTACATGCCAGGTATTATGCAAGATTCTTAATCTTCCATTTCTGACTCTTCTCTCTTACTCTCAACACTTTGAAAATTAGCCCTGTGATCTAGCTTTGGGAACTGTGGTTTGAGATGTTTTTCAATATATATTTCCTAGTGCATTGTTTTTTGAACCTGTTCATAAAAACTTCACATCTAAATTCTGAGGTATGCAATGAAAAATTTATGATAAAAAATAATGTGGGAAAGTCCTGTTATAAAGGAAAAGTTGATGGTGTAATTTATCTTTTTTGGAAATCCAGACTGTTTTCCTTTAGTTTACTAAAAATAAAGACTATCTGTAGTTAGTTAGGGGTTCATATGTTTATTGAGAACCTGCCTTGTTCAGGCACTGCCAGAAGATCTGGGATTAGAGCAATGTTAAAAAAGAAAAAGTTTTCTGCTATCATAGACATACAGTCTAGTGGAAGATCATTTCCACTGATCAAGGACACCTACTGTGGACCACCCATGAATGAGAGATAAACTTCTATTGTACTAGCCAAATGATTTTTTAGTTCTTACCCATTACAGCAGCTAGTATTGAGGTAGGAGATAGATAGGTCTCGGGTTAACCTGCTGCAGCCATTTTCAAGCTGACCTTCCGAGATAAACTACCAACGGGAAGGACGCACCCTAATTGGGCGAAAGATGAGGCAGCCCACTGCAGCCTCCACATTTTTGTGTTCGAGAAGCTTTCCCAGCACTACACATGTGCAGGAGGGCCCTCAGGTCCTTTTCTAGTAACCTTGGCCACATTGTAATATCTTTAGCATTGTGGTTTTGACCCCCCTCCCCCGCGGGTTTTGCTTTGGTGTTCACCGGAAAGAAGACAAGGACCCAGGTATTCTCACCCTTGAAAACAGTATCACGTAATACAATCACTAATTTGCAAATATCCTCAACGCCTGTGCCCTTTGTCTTTCATTGTGCTTACCTGGAAAAACTTCAGCCCTGGATAAATCTAGCTCTACCAACTCTATGCCAACCTACAAGAGAGCACCTGAGATTTAGTGGAGAAAATTACAGAACCATGAGGTCCGGCCTTGCTTTTATGTTAATGACCATTCACCTAAAGTGGGAAATTAGAGATACCCAGCAATTCTACTATATTTTGTTTGATAATCCACTTTCCTATATGGTGACTATTTCACATCTCTTCCTCCCTTTTCATTGTCCACTGATGACCTTCTTTTCTATTTCTCTAAGACAATGGAAGCAATTAGAAAATAATAGCATTCCACAGTCCTCCACCATAAGGTGTACCAAGCTTCCTATATCTCTACCTGTACACCCTGCCTTTCTTCCTGTCCTATGGATCATCGATGTTCCTACCCTATGCCAACTACTCCTTTTATTTTCTAGATTGCAACATTTTTACTTACACATACAACATAGCTCCTACAGTTGTCTCTTCTCTCTGCAGATTCATCTGCTTTTTCTTCTCTATTAAATCATTTCCATCAGCATACAAACACACTGTAATTTCTCTCAACATTAAAAAGCACTCCCTTGACCTCACATCTCCTTCTAGCCAGCTGCCACCATATCTTTCTGCTTTCTTTACAGCAAAGCTCCTAGAAAGAGTTGTCTCTATATGTGCTGTCTTTACCTTTCTTGCACAGTCTCACTTGACTTTGTTTCAAACAGGTTTTCTCTGAAACTACTGTCCTCATAGTCACTAATAACCTCCATGTTGCCTAATCGAAGTCTTTTTTTGGTCTTCATCTTATTCAGACTTACAGCAGCATTTGACCAGGTTGAGCCCTCTCTTCTTGAAATACTTGTCTCCTTTGGCCTCATGAACACAAATAGTTATCTTCCTGCCTCACTGGATTGTCTTGTCTTTCTGACCCATAAATATTGGAGTGTCCTAGGGTTGAGACATTGAACCTTCTCTCTTCTCCGTCTACATTCATTTCTTATGTTATTTCATCCAGCATATGACTTTAAATACCAACTATATGTTAATGATACACACATTTTTACCTTCAGCCCTATCTATCCTCTGAAATTCAGACTTTTATTCAACTATTGATTTAATATTTCTACTTGGAATGTGTGATAGGCATCTCAAATTTGGCACATACCCAAATGAATTCTTGAGTTCTCCCCTATAAAAGTACACTCAATCTCTCCTTCTTCTCAGTAAATGGTAATTCTGCTATACCATTGCCCAGGCTAAAACTCTGCAGCTGTCTGGAACTCCTCTTTTTCTTCAAATCCCTCTGTGATCTGGCTGTCATCTCCATTACTTTTCTGAACTATCTTGTCTTTCTGAAATACACCAGGCATGTTCATACCTCAGAACTTTTCCATTTTATATCCATATCCCCCAAGATGGCTTTCCCCCTCACTCCATGCCGGTCTTTACACACGTCACCTCAGAGATGAATTTCCTGTCCTTCCTATATAAAATAACATTGTTTTCCTTTTAACATTCATTCATCACCACCTGACATATTATATATTTGCTTATTATCTGTCCTCCCCTAATAAAATGTAATCTCCATGAGGGCACATATTTCACAGGTTTTATTTGCTGCTGTGTTACCAATACCAGGCAAGCGGTAGACACTCAAAAAATATCTATTAAATGAATGAGCTATTGAATAAATAAGCAACAGGAAAAAAATAACTGTATCTGGAATAATTCATTTATCTGAATCTAAGAAGTCAGACACAAAGACGTTAGTCTGATAGCACATACTATAACTGAGATATACTTTTCTTCACTAGTTCATCTTCTTTTACCTGTTTCTGAAATACAGGGCCCACATTTTCTTCCTGGTTTATTTCATCTAGTCTCATTGCCTCAATTATCAACTTGCATATACATTTTAACTGTGCCATAAGGAATTATAGTAATTTCTCTGATGGAAAGGCCTTGATTCATAAGTCTATCATAACTTTTCATAATATAATAAATATTGAAACTTGGTAAGTACTTGCTGAGTTTATCTTATATCATTGGACTGAAAAGAGTCTCTGAATAAGAATATACTTGCATAGTTGAAAATGTTTTGATTCATACATAGCAACAAATATATTTCCATTTCAAAGCACTCCAAACATATCTTTATATGGTTGTTACACCTTGACTAACTTCATTTGTTTTACCTATTCCAATGATTGGTACCCTAGTTGCAGAGGATGTTAATTAGTGTTTATCTTAGTGATATTTTAATTTTTATATATGTGTATATATGATATATGTTACATAATACATATTATTGGGTTGGACAAAAAGTTCGTTTGGGTTTTCCCATATGACCTTACAAAAACCCGAACAAACTTTTGGCCAGCCTAATATATATAATATACGTTATATATATGTTAAAAACATATATATAACTGGACTGTTAAGTTTCACATCAATTTTTTTTTTTTTCTGGTACGCGGGCCTCTCACTGTTGTGGCCTCTCCCGTTGTGGAGGACAGGCTCCGGACGCGCAGGCTCAGCGGCCATGGCTCACGGGCCCAGCCGCTACACGGCATGTGGGATCTTCCCCGACCGGGGCACGAACCCATGTCCCCTGCATCGGCAGGCGGACTCTCAACCACTGCGCTACCAGGGAAGCCCACGTCAACTTAATTTTTTTACTGCAGTATAGTTTATTTACAATATTTTATGACTTTGAGCTATATAGCATAGTGATTCCGTATCTTTAGAGATTACACTCCATTAAAAGTTATTACAAGATAATGGATATAATCCCCTGTGCTGTACAATATATCTTTGTTGCTTATCTATTTTCTACATAGTAGTTTGCATCTCTTAATCCCATACCCCTAATTTGCCCCTCCCCTATCCCACTCCCCTTTGGTAACTACTAGTTGTTTTCTACATCTGTGAGGCTGTTTGTGCTTTACATGTACATTCATTGGTATATATTTTTTAGATTCCATATATAAGTAATATACAGTATTTGTCTTTCTTTGACTTATTTTACAAAGCATAGCGTTCTCTAGGTTAATACTTGTTGCTGAAAATGAAAGAATTTCATTATTTTTTATGACTGAGTAATATTCCATTGGATATATATACCACTTCTTTATTTATATGTCTATTGATAAGCACTTGGGTTGCTTCCATATCTTGGTTATCATAAATACTGCTGCTGTGAACACTGAGTTGCATGTATCTTTTCAAATGAGTGTTTCTGTCTTTTCCGGATATGTAGTCAGAAGTAGAAAGTCTGGATCTTATGGTAGTTCTATTTTTAGTTTTTTGAGGGACCTCCATAATGTTTTCCATAGTGGCTACAGCAATTTACATTTCTGCCAACAGTGTACAAGGGTTCCCTTTTCTCTGCATCCTCTCTAACACCTGTTATTTGTAGACTTTTTGATGATAGCCATTCTGACAGATGTAAGGCGATATTTCATTGTGGTTTTGATTTGCATTTCTCTAATAATTAGTGATGCTGAGCATCCTTTCATGTGCCTGGTAGTCATCTGTATGTCTTCTTTGGAGAAATGTCTATTAAGGTCTTCTGCCCATTTTTTGATTAGGTTGTTTGTTTTTTTGATACTGAGTTGTATGAGCTCTTTATATATTTTGAATATTAACCCCTTGTTAACCTAGGTTGCAGGCTTTTCTCTTTCAGCAGTTTGAATATATCATGCTGCTTCCTTCTGGCCTGGAAAGTTTCTGCAGAGAAGTCAGCTGATAGCCTTATGGAGGTTCCCTTTTATGTGACTCTTTGCTTTTCTCTTGATGCCTTTAGATTCTCTCATTACATTTAACTTTTACCATTTTAGTTATGATATGTCTTGTGTGGGTCTGTTTGGGTTCATCTTGTTTGGGATCTTTTGTGCTTCCTGTACCTGCATATCTGTTTCCTTCTTCAGATTTGGGAAGTTTTCAGCCATAATTACTTCAAATATATTTTTGATCCCCGTCTTTCTCTCTCTACTCCTTCTGGAACCACTTTAATGCAAATGTTTGAACACTTATGTTATTTCAAAAATCTCTTAAACTGCTTTCATTTTTTTAAAGATTTGGTTTTCTTTCTGCTGTTCTGATTTGGTGATTTCCATTATCCAGTCCGCTTATTCTTTCTTGTAGGTCACTTAGTCTTCTATTTATTTCTTCTAATGTGTTTTTTAATTTCAGCTATTGAATTATTCATTTCTGATTGGGTCTTTTTTTATATTTTCTAGTTCCTTCTTAAAATGATCAGTGTTTTTAGGTCAATTCTTTGCCTTAATTCAGTTAATATTTTTATTATCAGTGTTTTGAATTCTTTATCTGGTAAATTGCTTATTTCTGTTTATTTTTTCAGGGGTTTTGTCTTATTCTTTCAATTGAGAGTAGTTCTTCTGCTGTTTCATTTTGCTTAACTTTCTCTGCCTCTATGAATTTGAGTGATACAGTTACCTATTGTGGTCTTGAAGTTGCGTTCTTATGTGGGAGCGTCCCTATGCAGACTGTGTATGCCCGATCCCTTTGGTGGGAGAGCTGAATTTAATGTGGATGCAAGTCACATCTTTCCTCAGAGTGTACTGGCAGCTATTACCTTGGTAGCAGATGGGGCAGGGGATGAAGGGGCTAGCAGCCATACTGGATGTGAGGTGAGACTTCCTCTCTGCTCAGTGGCCATCACCACCCTGTCAGGGGAGAGTCTGATCCCAAGTTGCTGGCGCAGAAGCCCTGTAGGTCAGGCTTAAGCTGTCTCTGTTCCCTTTAAGTGTGTGTTTTTCCATCTCCCCACACTGGCATCTTTGCTGATCACTGCTCCCTGTCTATGCCACCTTGCCCTGTTGAGGAGCCGCTCTGCTGGGCTGGCTGGGGCCTGCATGGACTCTTGGCATTTGTCAGGAGGTTAGCTGCAGCATAGCCGCTGCCATCAGAGATTTTGGTGGCTTCTGAGGCAGTGCTTGAGTAAGTGCGAACAATGGCTGCCACTGTCCCACACAGGCTCCCCCTCGGGACTGAGTCACCTCTGTGTCCCACAGTCAATTCTTTACCCCATTCATGGCTGCCCCAAATCCAGTGCTATGCTGTAGCCTGGACTGTGCAGGCCCAGTCCTGCAATTGCAGGAAACCTGGCAGCTCCTAGGGAAGACCTCTCTCTGCCCTGCCCTGGGGGAAAGACCCCTTTGTCTCTCACAGTTGATCACTGTCCCCAGCCTCTGCTGCTCCTGCCCTGTTGTGGAACTGTTTCACAGGGTGTGTGAGGCCTGTATAATCACTCTGCCTGTATCCGGGCATGAGCTGTGGTGGAGTGATTTCTGTTAGAAATCTGGGCTGCTTCTGGGGAGCTGCTTGAGGAAGCACCAAAATGGGTTCTACCACACCACCTGGGCTCTGCTCTGGGACTGGGTTGCCTCTACATACCAAGTTTGACTCTTTTCTCTTCTCAAAAAGAAAAGCCCAGCCATCTGTGTATTCAAATATATGTGTATTTTGTATATTTATATTCATCTCAGCATTGTTTTTAATATACGATTTTTTTTCCATTTATAAAAACATCATTTTTTTTTTGGTCTGTATGCAGAGAGTTATTTAGGGATGCCTGAGTTAGTTATAATTGGATAAATAGGGTTTATATAAAATGATCTTTTGAAACAGTGTGGGGTCAGATTTCTTTAGCATGCTAGAAACATTTGTCTTCTATGTCTTCTACCTTAAATAAAGTATTTAACGAGTGAAATAAACATTATTATTGAATATCATATTCAGAGAGAGGAGCTACAGAAACCATAATAACTGACAGCACTTAAGGTAGTTTCATTATTAGAATGAAAATTCCTTGAGGACATTGTCTAACTTGTCCTTATTTCCTGAATGGCCAACAAAGTATCTGCTATGTCTGCTGACTGAAAGAAGGAATAAATGACTTCAGTTATTCCTTTCACCAGACTGTAATTACCTAATCACTCTAGAGCACTGTATATTCAAGTGTAGTCCAATACATCTAGCATTAGGATCACCTGAAGAGCTTCTTTAAAATGCATACTTCTAGGCCTTACTTACTTCACATTTATAATCTTACTTCAGCTCTTCATATCTGAATCAGGATGGAGGAGAGGAGGTTATTTCCCAGGATTTTGCATTTAAAAAATAATCTCCTAGGTAATTATTATGTACTCTGCAGAGAGTTGTAAAGCATGACTGATTAGAAGATTTATTCCTAAAAAATTACAGGCAACAGGTAAGAATGCTTAACTTTCCCATTGGTAGGTTTCTTTGTTCATTTTGTGACATTTAGGTAGAATTTAGGGATTGAATGCTCATTCTTTTCTGACAGAAAATAAAGAGCGGTGGAGACACGCACATACATACACACAATGATTGCCCTCAGCCAAACACAAATCAACTAGAAGAAAGAAAAAAAAAACAAGACTGATTACACCCATTTAACACTTGACATTTTAATCAGAGTTGTTGGCAGTGCAGCATTCTTGAGTATCCACACTATTCTGCAGAATCCTGCATACCTCTTATTTTCTGAACACAGTTTTGTTTTTGTTTTTTTCTTAAGTTATATGTCTGTGTTTTATAGATGTTTTAAAAAATCAATGTGTTTGGGCCTCCCTGGTGGTGCAGCGGTTGAGAGTCCACCTGCTGATGCAGGGGGTGTGGGTTCATGCCCCGGTCTGGGAGGATCCCAAATGTCGCGGAGCGGCTGGGCCCGTGAGCCATGGCCGCTGAGCCTGCATGTCCGGAGCCTGTGCTCCTCAACGGGAGAGGCCACAACAGTGAGAGGCCCGAGTACCGCAAAAAAAAAAATGTGTTTATTTATAAAACTACATTGGCATTATTTAGTAACTTAATAAGCTGCATGGTTTTTATTGTGACGTCAGTGATGTTTTGAATATTTGGGTTAAAATTAGTTAACCCGAATTAGAGTGTGTTAATATTGATAAAATTAGTTCCCCATATTTATTTCTATAATAGAAACCCATTTCATAAGCATTAATCAGATATTACAACCTTCTTTCAGTTTGATGTCAAAAGGCAATATAATAATCTCCCTGAAGGAAAGGCCTTGTTTCAAACCTTTCTTATATCTTCCACCGAACAATAAAGGTTTGGACTCAGTGAATACTTGTTGAATTGACCTTATATCATTGGACTAAATTGGGAGAGTATTCTAAAAATTATGCTGGTAAAATAACCGTAAAACATATGTGACAGTTTAACTTTAACATGACGATACCCTTGGCTCTACTATCCAAATTCACGAGTTACTGGTATTTTCATTTTCTTGGTAGGATATCTGCTGCAAAAATCAAGGGTTCACCAGGAACTAAAACTTAAAAACTCCTAAAGGTTGACTAAGAAATCCAGAGTTCCAAAGGAACCCCATATTAATTCTGGTTGTATATTCAGCTAGGGATTAATGAATGTGTTATGATCTAAATTGGCCAAATTACCAGTTTATATAACACCTTTGTTCAATAGTATTGAGAGGAGTCATGAAATTATAGGAAATGGCAGAAACCATGTTGTATGGTAGTTGGGGAGTAAGTCAAGAGCAGATGTGATACCAGCCTGTTACAGATTAAAAGTTAATTACCTTAGTTTGTAATTTTCCATGTTAAACCTTGTATACATTATCTCCTAGGACTTAAATAGTTTTAAAAAATTAGCCTATAAAGGAAAATATTTTTAGATGAAGAAATAATGGACGTGTATTGCCTTTTGCCATCCCCACTTCTTGTGGGGGACTAATCCTACTCCAGACTGTCAAAAACGGTATTCTGCTCCTCTGGCTGACAGGATGCATATATGGATCATGCCTGGCATACCATAGTACTTCATACCCATTGAGTGAATCATGTCCCCCAACAATTCATGTTTACTCTGAACCTTCGAATGTGACCTTATTTAGGACTCAATCTTTGTAGATGTAATTAGTTAAGATGAGGTCATACTAAACTAGGATTGGATTAAGGTGGGCCCTAAATCCATTATGACCGGTGTTCTTATAGGAAGAAGGGAGGAAATGTACAGACATACTAGGAGAATGTCACGTTACAGTGGAGGCAGAGGTTGGAGTGATATGTCTACCAGTCAAGGAGTGTCAAGGATTGTTGGTAACCACCAGAAGCTAGGAGGAGGCAAGGAGGGATCCTCTACTAGAGCCGTTAAAGAGAGCATGGCCCTACCGACACCTTGATTTCAGACTTCTCATCTCTAGAATGCTAAGAGAATAAATTTCTGTTGTTTTAAGATATCCAATTGTGGTAATTTGCTTTGGCAGTTCTAGCAAACTATTGATAATACAGACCTCTAACTCATACCATGCACAAAATTAATTTAAGATGGATTGCAGATCTAAACATAAAAGCTAAAACTATAAAGCATCTGGAAGGACCCCTAAGAGAATATCTTCATCACCATGAGATAGTAAAAGAATTTTATAGAGGAATGAATGATACTAACTGTAAAGTGAAAAATAAAAAGATAAAGACTTTATTAAAATTAAAATAAACTTATGTTCCTCAAACAGTACCATTTTAAAAATGCAAGGATAAATCACAGAGTAGGAGAAAATATTTGCAAAAGACATATCTGACAAAAATCTTTTATCTAGTATACATATAGAATTCTTACAATTCAATAATTCAGAGACAACACAATAAAAATTAGACAAAACTTCAATGTATATACTTCACAAAGAAAATATATTAATGGCAATAAACACATAGAAAAGTGTTCAAAATCAATAGTTATTAGGGAAATGCAAATTAAGCCATAATGAGATACCATCATACAATCACTTAAGTACCTAAAATTTAAATGTTTCACAAATCTCAAACACTGATGAGGATGTGGAGCAACTGGAATACTCATGAATTTTTGTTAGCAGTATAAAACAATACAGTCACTTTGTAAAACCATTTGTTGATTTCTTATGAAATTAAGCATACATTTGTTATAATGCAGCAATTCCATTTCTAGGTACTCAGTCAAGAGAAATGAAAACATATATACACAGAAAACTTTGAATAAGAATGTCAATCACAATGTTATTCACAATAGATCCCCAATGGAAACAGCACACATATTCTTCAACAAGAAAAAAATAAGCAAACTGTGGCATATTCACGCATTGCAATATTACTCAGCATAAAAACAAATAATATATTAATAAAACAACGTGGACCAACATGCAAGAAGAGATGATGTTGGGAGAAATAAACAAGGCAGCAAAGAGTATATACTGCATTGTTCCATTTATATGAAGTTCAGGAACAGACAAAACTGACCTCTGACAATAAATTCAGAATAGAGGTTTTCCAGGAGAAATTCTGAATTTTGTGAGAACTGACTATAAGTGAGCATGCTGAGATTTCCTGGGGTGATAGAAAATATTCTATATCTTGATTAGTGAATTTGTTACATGCTTGTATTCCTTAGTCAAAACTCTTTGAAAGGGGCTTCCCTGGTGGCGCAGTGGTTGAGAGTCCACCTGCCGATGCAGGGGACGCGGGTTCGTGCCCCGGTCCGGGAAGATCCCATGTGCCGCGGAGCGGCTGGGCCCGTGAGCCATGGCCACTGAGCCTGCGCGTCCGGAGCCTGTGCTCTGCAACGGGAGAGGCCACAGCAGTGAGAGGCCCGCGTACCACAAAAAAAAAAAAAAAAAACAAAACTCTTTGAATTGAACATTTAAGGTCAATACATTTTACTTTATGAAAAATGTACCTCATGGGAAAAAAATAAAAACAATCATGTGGTTTTTATGAAGATATGGATTTTAGTTCTAACACATCCAAACATTTACTTTCACTAGATTTAAAATTAGGAAAATTTACTTCATTGGTTCATTAATTAAAACTATACGCTACATTCCATTATGTAATAAGTGAAAGCCCCCTCTTCATGTCTCCCTTCCAACTCCCACTTATCAAATGTGGTATATTTGTCCAGGCTTGTTTATAGGTGTAAGTTTGTGAGTGTGTGTTTCTGGATTTTTGTGTGTGTCTTCAACCTGAAAATGGAATTCAACTCCACACACTGTTCTAAAATTTTCTTCTATACTTAAAAAATATATATATATATATACAATTAATATACTTTCTGTTTCACTGCATTAAATTTCACTTCTTTCTTTTCAAAGAGCTGCATAGTATGCCATCTTTTGTGCCTATGATATTTGATTTCATAATTGTCATATTAGTGGACATTTAGATTGTCTCCATTTTGTAACAGGGACAAAAAAACACAATAAAAATCCTTGCAAATTTGTCACTGCATACTTGGTCTGAGTAGGATAAAGTCATAGAATTGGCTTTGCTCAGTAGAACATAATGTTTCTTAAAAATACTGATTGGTTATTGTCAAATTGCCCTTAAAAAGATCATATCATTTTGCATTTTGATCAAAATATTAATAGCACTGCTTTCCTCACACCTTAGCTAATACTAAATATTATTACGATTTAAAATTTTCTCACTTTGATAGGAGAAAAATTTTATCTGTTTTTAACTTGCATTTCTATTATCAGTAGAGAGATTGGGAATATATGCCTATGTTTACAAAAGATTTTAGTTCTTTTATGAATTACCTGCTTCTTTTCTCACTGTTTTTCTCCTTTCTTGTTTGTCTTTTTCTGAATTGATTTGCAGGAGATATTTATATATTTTACATAAATATAAATATATATATATGGATTTTAGAGCATTTAAATAATTACACATTTAAAGTATCTGGAATTACATATATATATATATATATATATATATATATATATATATATGCAAGTATTTTATTTTTCCAAATGGATATTAGGGTGTATTAACAAAATGCGTTGAATATGCTAAGCTTCCAAATTTGAATACAAACATGGACCTATTTTTGAACTCCTTTTTTTTTTTAACATCTTTATTGGAGTATAATTGCTTTACATTGCTGTGTTAGTGGCTGCTGTATAACAAAGTGAATCAGCTATACGTATGCATATATCCCCGTATCCCCTCCCTCTTGCATCTCCCTCCCATGCTCCCTATCCCATCCTCCCTATCCGACCTCTCTATATGGTCACAAAGCACGAGCTGATCTTCCTGTGCTAGGTGGCTGCTTCCCACTAACTACCTATTTTACATTTGGTATACTGTATATGTCCATGCCACTCTCTCACTTCGTCCCAGATTCCCCTTTCCCCTCCCCGTGTCCTCAAGTCCATTCTCTACATCTGAGTCTTTATTCCTGTCCTGCACCAAGGTTCTTCAGAACCATTTTTTTCTTTAGATTCCATATATCTGTGTTAGCATACAGTATTTGTTTTTCTCTTTCGGACTTATTTCACTCTGTATGACAGACTCTAGGTCCATCCACCCCATTACAAATAACTCAATTGTGTTTCTTTTTATGGCTGAGTAATATTACATTATATATATCTGCCATATCTTCTTTATCCATACATCTGTCGATGGACACTTCAGTTGTTTCCATGTCCTGGCTATTGTAAATAGTGCTGCAATTAACATTGTGGTACATGACTCTTTTTGAATTATGGTTTTCTCAAGGTATATGCCCAGTAGTGGGATTGCTGGGTCATATGGTAATTCTAATTTTGTTTTTTGAAGGAACCTCCATATTGTTCTCCATAGTGGCTGTATCAATTTATATTCCCACCAACAGTGCAAGAGGATTCGCTTTTCTCCACACACTCTGAAGCATTTACTGTTTGTAGATTTTTTGATGATGGCCATACTGACCTGTGTGAGGTGATACCTCATTGTGGTTTTGATTTGCATTTCTCTAATGACTAGTCATTTTGAACATCCTTTCAAGTGTTTGTTGGCAATCTGTGTATCTTCTTTGGAGAACTGTCTAGTTAGGTCTTCTGGCCATTTTTGGATTGGGTTGTTTGTTTTATTGATATTGAGCTGTGTGAGCTGTTTGTATATTTTGGAGATTAGTCCTTTGTCAGTTGCTTCGTTTGCAAATATTTTCTCCCATTCTGAGAGTTGTCTTTTCATCTTGCTTATGGTTTCCTTTGTTGTGCAAAAGCTTTGAAGTTTCATTAGGTCCTATTTATTTATTTTTGTTTTTATTTCCATTTCTCTAGGAGGTAAGTCAAAAAGAATCTGGCTGTGATTTACGTCATAGTGTTTTGCCTATGTTTTCCTCTAAGAGTTTTATAGTGTCTGGGCTTACGTTTAATCCATTTTGAGGTTTTTTTCGGGTATGATGCTAGAGAGTCTTCTAATTTCATCCTTTTCATGTAGCTGTCCAGTTTTCCCAGCACCATTTATTGAAGAAGCTGTTTTTTCTCCGTTGTATATTCTTTCCCCCTTAATCAAAATAAGGTGACAACATGTGGTGGGTTTATCTCCAGGCTTTCTATCCTGTGCCATTGATATATATTTCTATTTTTGTGCCAGTACCATACTGTCTTCATTACTGTAGCTTTGTAGTATAGTCTGAAGTCTAGGAGCCTGATTCCTCCAGCTCCATTTCTCTTTCTCAAGATTGCTTTGGCTATTCTGGGTCTTTTGTGTTTCCATACAAATTGTGAAATTTTTTGTTCTAGTTCTGTGAAAAATGTCAGTGGTAGTTTGATAGAGATTGCATTGAATCTGTAGATTGCTTTGGGTAGTATAGCCATTTTCACAATATTGGTTCTTCCAATCCAAGTATATGGTATATCTCTCCATCTGTTTGTATTGTCTTTGATTACTTTCATCAGTGTCTTATAGTTTTTTGCATAAAGGTCTTTTTTATCCTTAGGAAGGTTTACTCCTGGGTGTTTTATTTGTTGTGTTGCAATGGTAAATTGGAGTCTTTTTTAAATTTCTCTTTCAGATTTTTCATCATTAGTGTATAGGAATGCAAGAGATTTCTGTGCATTAATTTTGTATCCTGCTACATTAGCAAATTCATTGATTAGCTCTAGTAGTTTTCTGGTAGCAACTTTATGTTTCTTTATATATTGTATCATGTCATCTGCAAACAGTGACAGTTTTTCTTCTTTTCCAAATTGGATTCCTTTCATTTCTTCTTCTTCTCTGATTGCTGTGGCTAAAACTTCAAAAACTATGTAGAATAATAGTGGTAAGAGTGGGCAACCTTTTTGTGTTCCTGCTCTTACTGGAAATGGCTTCATGTTTTCACCATTGCGAACAATATGGCTGTGGGTTTTTCGTATATGGCCTTTATTATGTTGAGGTAAGTTTCTTCTATACCTACTTTCTGGAGTGTTTTTATCATAAATGGGTGTTGAATTTCATCAAAAACTTTTTCTGCATCTTGAGATGATCATATGGTTTTTATCCTTCAATTTTATTAATATGGTATATCACATTGATTGATTTTTGTATATTGAAGAATCCTTGCATTCCTGGGATAAACCCCACTTGATCATGGTGTATGAGCCTTTTAATGGGCTGTTGGATTCTGTTTGCTAGTATTTTGTTGAGGATTTTTGCCTCTATGTTCATCAGTGATATTGGCCTGAAGTTTTGTTTTTTTAAAAAAAATCTTTGTTTAATTTTGGTTTCAGGGTGATGGTGACCTCATAGAAGGAGTTTGGGAGTGTTTCTTCTTTTGCTATATTTTGAAAGAGTCTGAGAATAATACGTGTTAGGTCTTCTCTAAATGTTTGAAAAAATTTGCCAATGAAGCCCTCTGGTCCTGGGCTATTGTTTGTTGGAAGATTTTTAATCATAGTTTCAATTTGCATGCTTGTGATTGGTTTGTTTATAATTTCTATTTCTTCCTGGTTCAGTCTCAGAAGGTTGTTCTTTCCTAAGAAATTGTCCACTTCTTCCAGGTTGTCCATTTTATTGGCATATAGTTGCTTGTAGTAATGTCTCATTATCCTTTGTATTTCTGCAGTGTCAGTTGTTACTTCTCCTTTTTCACTTCTAATTCTATTGATTTGTGTCTTGTCCCTCTTTTTCTTGATGAGTCTGGCTAATGGTTTATCAATTTTGTTTATCTTTCAACGAACCACTTTTAGTTTTATTGATCTTTGCTATTGTTTCCTTCATTTCTTTTTCATTTATTTCTGATCTGATCTTTATGTTTTCTTTCCTTCTGCTAACGTTGGGTGTTTCTTGTTCTTCTTTCTCTAATTGTTTTAGATGTAAAGTTAGGTTGTTTATTTGAGATTTTTCTTGTTTCTTGAGGTAGGATTGTATTGCTATAAACTTCCCTCTTAAGACTGCTTTTCCTGCATCCCATAGGATTTGGGTCATCGTGTTTTCATTGTCATTTGTTTCTAGGTATTTTTTGATTTCCTCTTTGATTTCTTCAGTGACCTCCTCGTTATTTAGTAGTGTATTGTTTAGCCTCCATGTGTTTGTATTTTTTACAGTTTTTTTCCTGTAATTGATATCTAGTCTCTTAGTGTTGTGGTTGGAAAAGATACTTGATATGATTTCAATTTTCCTAAAATTACCAAGACTTGATTTGTGACCCAAAATATGGTCTATCCTGGGGAATGTTCCATGAACACTTGAGAAGATGTGTATTCTGTTGTTTTTGGATGTTATGTCCGATAAATATCAATTAAGTCCATATTGTTTAATGTGTCATTTAAAGCTTGTTTTTCCTTATTTATTTTCTTTGTTTTTGATCTGTCCATTGGTGAAAGTGGGGTTTTAAACTCAGCTACTATTTTTGTGTTACTGTCTTTTCCCCCTTTTAAGGTTGTTAGCATTTGCCTTATGTATTGAGGTGTTCCTATGTTGGGTGCATAAATATTTATAATTTTTATATTTTCATCTTGGATTTTTCCCTAGATAATTTTGTATTGTCCTTCTTTGTCTGCTGTAATAGTCTTTATTTTAAAGTCTATTTTATCTGATATAGGAATTGCTACTCCAGCTTTCTTTTGATTTCCATTTGCATGGAATATCTTTTTCCATCCCCTCACTTTCAGTCTGTATGTATCCCTAGGTGTGAAGTGGGTATCTTGTAGACAACATATATATGGGTCTTGTTTTTGTATCTGTTCAGCCAGTCTATGTCTTTTCGTTGCAGCATTTCATCCATTAAAATTTAAGGTAATTATCGATATGTGTGTTCCTATTACCATTTTCTTAGTTGTTTTGTGTTTTTATTGTAGGTCTTTTCCTTCTCTTGTTTTTCTCCCTAGAGAAGTTTCTTTAACATTTGTTGTAAAGCTGGTTTGGTGGTGCTGAATTCTCTTAGCTTTTGCTTGTCTGTAAAGCTTTTGTTTTCTCCATTGAATTGAAGGAGATCCTTGCTGGCTGGAGTAATCTTGGTTGTGGATTTTTCCCTTTCAACCCAGAAGGGAGTGACAGGACTTTAAATATGTCCTGCCACTCCCTTCTGGGTTGCAGAGTTTCTGCTGAAAGGTCAGCTGTTAACCTTATGGGGATTCAATTGTATGTTATTTGTTGCTTTTCCCTTGCTGCTTTTAATATATTTTCTTTATTTTTAATTTTTGATAGGTTGATTAATATGAGTCTTGGCATGTTTCTCCTTGTATTTATCCTGTATGGGACTCTCTGCGATTCCTGGACTTGATTGACTATTTCTTTTCCCATGTTATAGAAGTTTTCTACTATAATATCTTCAAATATTTTCTCAGTCCCTTTCTTTTACTCTTCATCTTCTGGGACCCCTATAATTCAAATGTTGATGCATTTAATGTTGTCCCAGAGGTCTCTGTCCTCAATTCTTTTCATTCATTTTTCTTTACTCTGATCTGCGGTAGTTATTTCCACTATTTTATCTCCAGGTCACTTATCTGTTCTTCTGCCTCAGTTATTCTGCTCTTGATTCTTTCTAGATAATTTTTATTTTCATTAATTTTGTTGTTCATCATTGTTTGTTTTCTCTTTAGTTCTTCTAGATCCTTGTTAAATGTTTCTTTTATTTTCTCCATTCTATTTCCAAGATGTTAGATCATGTTTACTATCATTACTCTGAAATCTTTTTCAGGTGGACTGCCTATTTCCTCTTCATTTGTTTGGTCTGGTGAGGTTTTACCTTGCTCCTTCATCTGCTGTGTATTTCTCTGTCTTCTCATTTTGCTTAACTTACTGTTTTGGGGTCCCCTTTTCACAGGCTGCAGGTTAATAGTTCCCTTTGTTTTTCGTGTCTGTCCCCAGTGGTTATGTTTCATTCAGTGAGTTGTGTAGGCTTCTTTGTGGAGGAGACTGGTGCCTGTGTTCTGGTGGATGAAGCTGGATCTTGTCTTTCTGGTGGGCAGGACCACGTCCAGTTGTGTGTTCTGGAGTATCTTTGAACTTAGTATGTTTTTAGGCAGCCTCTCTGCTAATTAGTGGGGTTGTGTTCCTGTCTTGCTAGTTGTTTGGCATGGGGTGTCCAGCACTGTAGCTTACTGGTCGTTGAGTGGAGCTGGGTCTTAGCATTGAGATGGAGATCTCTAGGAGAGCTCTCACTGACTGATATTACATCAGGCCAAGAGGTCTCTGGTGGTTCAATGTCCTGAACTCCACTCTCCCACCTCAGAATTTCAGGCCTGACACCTGGCCAGAGCCCCAAGACTCTGTCAGCTACATAGCCAGGTATGTGGGGAGTTTCTTACCTTTTGGGAAGTCTGAGGTCTTCTTCCAGTGTTCAGTAGGTGTTCTCTAGGAATTGTTCCACATGTAGATGTATTTTTGATGTGTTTGTGGGGTGGAACCTGATCTGCATGTTTTACTCCTCTGCTATCTTGAAAGTCCTCTCCAGGAACTCTTTTTTTTTTTTTAAAGATGATTTTTCTCTGTTTCTATGCCACATTTTCTAATATCTATATAATACATATATTTGTTTTTCTTTTATAGTTTTGTGTCTGTTAGAGTAGGTCTCACATCATTCTTTTGCTTTACCTAAAATAAATATTTTGTTTACTCTTACAGAAGACATCATAAAGGGTTTTTCCAAAGGAAAATGTCTTTTAGAGTTTTGTAATTAATCCTTTATATTCATTCTTGATTTAGAAAGAGATCAGCTGGGACATAAAGACAGTTAAAACATTTTTTTTAAATATTGCATCAAGTTAAATTATTACTATATTGCTCTATTTCTTTCTATTAAAGGTATGTAGTGGAGAGAGCAGTATGCCTTTTATGCCTTTCTAATGAAGAGTTGGAGGTTTTCTGTACTGTAGGAGACCCTCAGATCGAATTACCATGCTCCAATACTAATCAAGTGTTATCTTTTTAGAACAACATCTTTATATAACACATAATGCTTTAGAATGGGTTTTGTAAAAGGAACATACATTTAAGTTAACAAGAAAGAGAAATTCAATGGCAATCACAGTTACCTGTCTGACAAAAGAAGGGCATCAATAGAGGAAGTTGTAGGCATTTGACCTATCAAGTATTTCATCTCTCTCTCATCAAAAACCCCTCTCTATATTGTGGGTGAGATTAGGTGACTTGGAGTGTTGCAATAAAGCCAAAAGATTATAGGATTTAAAAAATTATCTCTCCCAGATGTTGAAAGATTCAAATGAGCAGAAGTAAACACATAAACGAAATTGCAAGTAGAAGCAGCAATTATTCAAAATGAACTCCTCCAGTTGGAGACGTAAAGAAGAGAGAATACAAAAAGACTATCAATGAAAGTTCCTCAAAAACACTCGAAGGAGGCATTTTTGATAGCCAAACTAAGGAAACCAGTTGCCTAAACAGAGGGTCTAATTAATCCACCATCCTATAACCTCATCCTTTTGGCACAATTATTAGTCTATTCGATTTTAAGTAAGTTCTAAGTAAAGCTGAGTAAATTTTGAAGCTGTAATTCTTACATATTTGTACTACACTGAACTAATAGTTAACTTTCGTATATTTACTGTTACTTTGTATATGTCCTCTACATTTCCCAAACTTTAAAAAATAATTTTATAACGTAAGAGTGTTAAGTGTTGAGATAAACTACCAGTGCTTAAGCAAAACAAAACAAAGTGGGTATTACTGCTGCTTATAAATTAGATTTAATTAGACCTCTCCCTTGTTAATTTTGATCTTCAGATACTTCATACCAAAATCAGAAATAAGACAGACAAAAAACACAAGATTAAAGTAAAAGAAGACATTGTGTTCATGCCTTGTTAGTAATGAGCAGACTGCTCCCTGGTACATTAGTGTTCCAGAAATTTTAACATATCTTCCAAGGAAAAAAGGGAGGGTTTGCACACCATGTTTTATGGCCCTCCCCAAAATACTTGGTAGCACCCTAAATGCTTTATGAAGTCCTGTGTAAAGAACTGTTTAACTTTGTCATGCAATGTTTCTCCTTTTTGAGAAACACATATTGTTAGCCCTCAGAATAAAGTTTGGGAAACCTTGTCATAGAAGCATGTATTATCTCTATGCAGAGAAACATTCTTTTTATTCATCTCTCCAAGGGAAAGAGTTAAATCACTGTTGTGAGAAAAAAATAAAGCTCTATAGAAAACATGGGCTGACTATTGACAAATACCAGGAAAATCTTTTGTGGTTAATTGGGGAAATCATTTGAATCTCTTATTTGATTCTAAGGATAAGTGGGAGGTATTATGAAAGAGTGAAGTGCTATTTATTTTAAAAGTGGATATCAATCCAAACCAATAGAGAAAAAAAAAAACATAGGAGAGTTGGGTTCTTATTATCTCATCTCATATAGCTAAAATTGTATTTCTCATCATTCTGAAGGAGGCACATTTTCTTTATCATCTCTCACTGCAACAGCCACTCTTCTGCACTACAAACAAGAGCAACTTTTTAAACAAATATCATTCCTGCTAACATATAGGTACAAGTATATTAACCTCTCAGGTCTTAGCTAGTAGTAAAATAATAGTTTCTCATTATAAGTCCCCTTAAAACACTGGCAGAGTTCTCCAGAACTATGATATTAGCCTTAATGCACTTTTACAAAAGCACCTTTTGTGATTACTTGAAGAAAAAAGAATGGTAATTATGAAATATATGAGCCGGAAAATATCCACTAATTTCTAAATACAACTGTATTCAAAATGTATGCTGCATTTCATGAAAAAGCAAGATTTGGGGTGGAAAATATAGGAGTAAGAACAAGGCTTGCATTGATGCTTTGAATTTAGGAATGCAGGCGTCTAGGTTCCCAAAGAAGATGCCATATTTTTGCTCTAATTCAAACACGAATTACAGGCTTCAAGGAGATGAGAATTATTTAAGTAATTCCTTACACTCAGCACAAGATAGCTGTTGTAGTTTGACACCTAATCTACCATGCTCTAAAACTCCTTCGGTGGTAGAACCTAAAGCTCCCCAGGTGAACCGTTCTTCTGCAACACTGTCCTTATCTTTAAGAATCATTGTCTAGTACAACCCTTTTCCACAAAGTCAGGAATAAAGGTTCCCGAAGTGAATCTGATGTAGACAAATCATAGAACTAATTTTAGGAGCACTTGTTCTAATTGACCCAAAATTACTTTAGTGGATTCCTGAATTTCAAGATATTCATTTAAGTGGAAATCCTGCAATTGAAAATTCCCCTTTGGAATTCCAGATAAGAAACTTTTACTGCATATACATAATACACTTCCCATCACCCTTCCTTGTGGTCTATCACAGTATCTTTCCTGAAGAAAAATCTCACTTAAGTAACTGTTTCTTGTTTCTCTTTTTGTATATAATGTTTAATTTCTAAAATATGTATATAATAAAGGCCTAATAGATATCAGAAAGTGTCTTTGGAGGGAGAAAAATGTCGAAAAAATTTGGTTTTAATAAATTTATAAATAAAGTTTGTGAAGAGCCAAGTGAAATGTTTTCCAAAAGTATACATATTTCTTAGCCTCACCTAGATTTATAAAGTTAAATATTATCTGCTAGTCTCCCCAGTAGCATATGGCAATATGCTTAAAACATTTATATGGATTCTGAGGTAACAGCTAATTAATGATTGCCAAATAAAATGATACAAGCTGAAATTTAAAACATTATATTTCTTAAATCAGAAAGTTTCAGTCAATATCCCTATGGTCAGAAATTATAGGTTTAGAGTTACAACTTTTTTTTTTTTTCGGTACGCGGGCCCCTCTCTGCTGTGGCCTCTCCCGCTGCGGAGCACAGGTTCTGAACGCGCAGGCCCAGCAGCCATGGCTCACGGGCCCAGCCGCTCCGCGGCACGTGGGATCCTCCCGGACTGGGGCACGAACCCCTGTCCCCTGCATCGGCAGGCGGACTCTCAACCACTGCGCCACCAGGAAAGCCCTAGAGTTACAATTTTTTATAGAGTCTTCTGATCCCTAAGACATCTGGGTAAAAATCCATGTTGGTCATTTTCTGAAAAACACAGGGAAATTATTGATGGAATTAAGGTCATATTCTATTGCTATTTAGACATGATGTTTTAGGAAGAGTGTTCAGAAATAAACCCCAATTCTTCATTAACCTATTGATAGACTAAAATAACCTACTGTGGTAGAATAAAAGTAAGTGTACTAAGTATTGTGTCTTATAGGATATAACAAAATGACTCAAGGACATAAGCTGCATATTTTGTTTTTCTGAAATGGTGAAGAATTTTCAAAGAGCATGATCTAATTTTGATTCAAAGCCCTTATCTGTGACTTAGTCAACAATAGGGCAAAAGTTGTGAGACGGTTTTCTGCAAAGGTAACTGAATTATATAGCACTCAAATCTGCAAATTTTACTTTTCAAACACTATACTTTAAGCACAGGCTAACTCAAAACAAAAACAAGAAAGGAAATCAATAGTTTTGCCAACTCAAAATTGGCACTTGCCATCTGCCTCTACGAGGATTAGGTCCCTAGCTGCTGTAGTCACTGACCTTCAACACATCCTGAAAGGAGTTCAAGGTGGAGATTAAGAACGAGGCACTCTGTGCTCTGGGGAAAACTGGTAGAACAGGCCTTCAGATAGACATTTTCAGGGGAAGATTGTATGAGCCCAAATTCTTGCATCTTTGCTTATCTCGAAAAGCACTAAAATCATTAACGGAGATATCTGCTCCTCTTGACTAGCAGCAACCTTCTTGTGACTAGCATCAACCTTTTGCCAAAATGTGTGCTTAACTCCACAAATCCCCCTTTTACTAAAATCACATGTATACTGACCTCCTTCCTTACCTCTTTGGAGCAGTTCCTCAGAGCTATCTGAGAGGCTGTCTCCTGGGCTATAGTCCTCATCTTGCCCTAAATAAAACTTAACTCACAACTGTCACATTGTGCATTTTTTTTCAGTTGATAGTTTTGATAAAAAATATTAACAAAAGGAAAAAAGAAAATCAAATAGATTGAGCTAAAGTATTACTTCAATTTTAAATAGGTTACTAGGAAAGTATATATGTGTATGCACATACAAGTGTTCTTCCACTCACCACACTTTGTTCTTCCTTGCTATTGATATATATTTCTTCTTTATGTTCATGTGTAAAACAAAATGCACCTGAATTCCTGTATGCTTTGCATATTCAAAGCGTGCAAGTAATTGAGAAATATAAACACAAGAGTTGGATGGAAGATCAAATTGTTAAACAAACAAGAGCTGGTAAAGCAGGTTGTGAGAATGCAGTTGAGTCCAGAATGAGACTTCCTGCCAGAATTAAATTTATCTCCACTGTCACTAGAAACCACAACTGCTTAACACATGTGTAACAATCTCACATCCCAAGGGCAGCAGTCTACTCCAAATGAGAAAGACAAATGAATCTTAGTGCAGGCCAAGTGTGTGTGGATTCTCTTTCCAGTCTCACCAATAAAATCAACTACTCTTTCTTCCTTGGGATTGTCTGCATGAAGAGACTGAAAGAAAGGATGAACGTGACCTTCTAAAACTGTAATTCTTCTAAAACTGGAAATGGACACTACCCCATGGAAACATGAAAGGGGGAAATTAATGACAGCAGAGATCCAGTTCCTGCCAATTAATACTGATGTCTGAAATCTAGACAAAATGCTTTCAGCCTTTACTATTTAAACTATGGCCAACAAGCCAGCAGTATTAACATCATAAGGGAGGTTGTTAGAAATGCATAATATCAGTTCTCACCCAGGACCTACTGAATCAAGATATGAATTTTAAGAAGATTTTCAATTTGCAGAACACTGCCTTAATTAGAGGCATGATTCTCAAAGTTCACTGTGCATAATAGTCACTTGGGGAGTTTAAAAAATACCAAACTGATATCTAGGTCTCTCTCCCATGTATACAGTCCATGGTGTATTTTATTTTATTTATTTAATTTATTTTTTTTCAAATTGGCATGGTGTATTTTAGATGAAAGCCACTATGTTATTTGAAATAATTTAGGTCATGAGTGCTGTTAAAAATTTCAATAATTTTCATCACATGTAGCAAAAGCTTCAAAGTGGAACCCAAGTCATATCTAACAGGTTGACTGTAGGATTCTAGAAGGACATGAGTATAAGCAACAGAGGCAGGTGGTGTTTGGCTGCGACACAAGTGTGCTTCAAGAGCGTTATTTGAAGGACAGCACAGAGAATTAGATATCGGTCCTTTAGCCAACCCCCTAGAAACTAATGTTTGACTTTTCAGAAAATGGGAGGATGAAATAGAGCAGAAATGGTGTGTTTGCATGCAATATTGAAAAACTTTGTGACTGTTAGGGAATCACCTAGATATGTGTGTTATTAAAGAGTTTCTCCTTATTTTAGTAGGGCTTTTCAGCACATGGTGAACTTTTCATACTGGGTCTTTCCGTGGGCATCATGAGGAAGCAATGCCAATGGCAGGAGACATCACCTATAGCAACGAAAAAGGCAAGATAGCTTTCGTTTCCACTGGGGACATTAAGGGTGTGAGAAAACTGGATGGCCTCTATTGGAGCAGGGAATGATTAGATTCATGTGACAAACATTGTGTCACTTTTAAAATTAAAATTCACCGGATTAAAAAGAAAGTCTATGTATCGAACTGTGCCAAATAAGGCAACTGAATTTTTTCAAAAGAAAAATAAACTATAGAATATCAAAATATAAAGAGATATATTTTACAGTTTATTATTTTCTAATTCAAATTGAATGTAACTGTGGGTTAGACTGGCACAGTTTCCCTCTATCAAGCCCTATTTAGTTACTAAACAGTGATAATCTAGCTTCTGGAACGGAGTTAGTCTGTACTCTTAGCTCCGCTATACCTTGGTGCCTCCTATCTTGGCCCCTCTAATGACAACATAATCTTAATGATTGTTGTAATATAGACCTAGTATGGCATCAAGCCTGAAACAAATCTCTTTCTGTTTTAAGGCTGGGTTCTCATTTGTTTTGTCCTTTAAATTCTGTAACTCCTCCCCTCAGCTCCCCTAGGGACGCTCCATTTTTCATTCATTGACAGAGCAAAACTGACTGATGTACACTGAATTCACAGTATTGTCAACTCAGTTTAAGCCATTTCCATTCCTTTTTATTAGTTCTCTTTGACAACATCACTGCTATCCAGAGAAAGTGGTTTTCCAGGTAGGATCACTAATCTTTCATCCAATAAAAAACATTTCCAACATATTAAGCATGATGTAAATACAAAAGGGTGGGGAACATTTTATCTCATAGGACTCAAGAGATTATATGTGGTGCCATAAGCAAGAATTTAAAGACAATATAAAATAAAAGAAAAAATATGTAAACTTATCACAGTTTGGCTTGCAGTATAAAAGTATTGTGAGAATAAAGGTAAATATTAGCTGAAAAGTGGAAGGGTTGAAATAAATGTTTAGATCTAATTAGATCTTTGTTGTAATTTGAAATTGTAATAAAAGATAACAGAGCTGCAGTTCACATCTAGGGCTCAGAGTCTTCTAAGCTTACTGGTTTTTGGAAGAATTTATTTCCTTCTCATGCTTTCCACATGGTATCTCCGTCTTCAAGTCAGTAATGACATATTTAGCCATTCTCATTCTTCGTATATCTCTATCTTCCTCTTGTTCTTTTAATGGCTCATGTGATTACATTGGGCTTACTTGGATAACCCAAAATAATCTCCCTATTTTAAGATCAACTGATTAGTAATTTATAACATCTTGAAAGTTCCTTGGGCTATGAATTATACCATAACCATGGGAGTAACATAAAGGGATGAAGATCAAGGGGTCAAAATTCTACATATCACACTGGACAAATTTGGACACTGGCAAATATATCATGATGGTAATATAACGTGATGACTGACAGGGTAAGCTCTGCAGGTTTGAGTCCTGGCTATGCCACTTCTTAGCTAGTTTCTCTAGGCTTTATCTCCCTGACTTATATGATGATGATAATAACAGAAACTAACTTATAATAGTACTGAAAAGATTAAATCATAATTTATTTAAGCATCTGTCACATAGTGCATACCCAATAATTGTTATCATTAGTATCACTTCTATTTTATTTTTCAATATATTTTATTTTTTATTTTCATGAAAGTTACAAGTGCATGTAGAAAATGGCACATAGTAGAGATCAGATTGTAATGGAAAATCACTTCACACTTCAATTCTCATTCCCCAAACTTTTCAATCAATTCTGTTTTTAGTTATTTTGGTGGTTGCCTCCATACTCTAAATGTATATACCTAATTAGTCCTTGACAATATCTATCTGTTAACTCCATGCTATGAACAGTAGAGATTTAGATCAATAACACTACTCCTATCTCTTTTTCTTCCCGTTTCCAATTCCTGATAGTTGTATTATTTATATTTCTTCTGTTGGTTACTTTGGTAATTATTAATAAATACTTGCTTATTATTATTTTCACTTTAGACATTGTAACTCCCACAATGTAGAAAGGATATTAGAGCCCTAATCTTCTCTCCCATCACTCCTTCCTACCTCAGATCTCACATTTTCTGTCAACATTAATTTACTTTTCATTGTCAATATTGATATTCATATTGATATCATTTACACTCTACTTTGTAGTCATAATTAAAGATTTCATTCTTGTCCAAATCTAGATTCTTACTGAAAAACCATAAACAGCCTTTATGATATCACAGTTATATATTTGTTATTCATTAGAGAGACAAGTAATGGGATAGGGTTACATTGTCTTCTCTATGGGCCCAATGTCATGATCTCTGTCCCACTAAAAGAAGTGTATTACTCCTGACTTAAATGAAGGGAGTTTACTCTTCATAACATGAAATTATTATTCTGAAATGGTATATAATATATAATGTAGTAAAGACCATGGACAAACTTAATACTTTAATTATTGAATTGGCAAAGGTTTGTTTTTTAAATAACTATACTATGAAGCAAAACTCATATAAGTATTATGAAAAGATAGAGTCTAATATTTTCTTAGTTACCAATAAAGAAGTGTAACCTTTGATAAAGGCAGTTAAAATTATACTTATTTCTTAGCTACCATTTTAATTCTGAAATAATGGTTGTAATTTGTCATTTTGATAAAATGAACAACAAGTAGCAGCATTTATATGAACCACTTTTTTAAAAGTCGATTTCTTCTTATTCCATTCTTGTTCATTCTTTGATTTCGTTTGAAGGTTCTTTCTTCCATGGCACCTGTTTTGTTCAAGCTGTGAGCATATTACAAAATAAAATGTCAAATTTTAATTTTGCAGTGAATTGAGAAATGAATTATTTAATACAGAGAGAATTACTTTGTAATGTCACAGTGATGTACACAATGTTTCTTATGAAAATGCATGTGGGTGAGGAAACAATAGTTGTGCCCTACTAACTAAATTCCAGGGCTATTTGCTATATTTGTCATATACTTCAGAAAATAGGAAAAGCAAAAATAGATTTATTCCCCCAAAACACAGCATTTTCCATCAAATGAAAAATTATTTGGTTATGGTAAGCTATATTTGTTTCTTTCAAGGGGACAGTGCATCTGGAATCATATATTATAAGAAGTACATGCTCAAAAAATGATGTGACCAAAGAGGTGTTCCCACTTAATCTCATTCATCTATGTGGCCTCATGGAAAATAATGGAAACACATTAACACTGCCTTATAAATATTTATTTTTGTAATGCTCAGTAAAAATCAAACCCAGAAAATGTTTTAGTCATATCCAATTCTGTGGTAGTTATATACACTATGATATATAGTTGTCTATTTAAGAGAAAAATGGCAAACCCTTAAATAATAAATTTATTTATTGTCTAATTTAGCTGCATCGAATGATTTTAAATATAATAATTCAGAGTCAGCAAAGTCAGTTCTCTCCTCTGGATATGATAGTAATTTCCAAAATCAAACCAACCAACCAGCCTGCTATTTGACCAAGGAGTGTTAGACTCCATTCTAGTAACTATAATGTTTCTTTACATTTTGTACAAAACCAAAACTAAGTAGTGACTTTTGAGAAAGAATTACACCAAAAACTCTTATCTTAAATAAAAGTAATTATTTCAACCAATGGATCTTGAGAAGGGAGTTTATACCATCATTATGTGAAAAATAGGAAGCAACAATATCATTCTATTTTCCTGTTTCTAATTATGATCATGTAATTGAATTAAGAAAAAGGGAAGGTCCCAGTTAGCTCTGAAAATGGTGCTATAGCAATCACAAATTACCTGACAAACCTCTACCTTTAATATATTTTCAAAATAAGTTTCAGATATCTACCTTAAAGGTACCATCCAAATCCCTGATAGAATAATGTTACTAATATTGCATAAACACTCCTAAACTTTATGAATAAACAGATAACTCATTTCATTTTTCCATTTAGTACCTAAAAGAGCTAGTATGCTCCATTTCTAAGATGAGATGTTCTCATATGTTCTAAATAGAGTGATTTCAAAGAGAAGAACGACTAGTATTGCCACAGATGTTTATAGAATGTTAAATGTTGGTAATTAATGAAGAGAATAAGACCAATGCTGTGAACAAAAACACAAAACAAAACAAAACTGCCACTGTGATTGTTTCACCATTCATTACCGCAGGACACCAACATGTCTTCTACAAGTTGCATTCCAGCATGGTGGAGATGCTGATTAAAGGGTCCATATGGTAGCAATATGGATACCTGCTGAGCAACAGAGGAGTGAATTCTACAGGTCAGGTGATGAGTTTATTTTGTGATGGTGAAAAACTTCAAACTTTGGGGATTTCTAAACATTTGAATGAATAAAGTAATATATGATTTGAAAAATACAGTCAACAACTTTTATTATTTTAAGAATAAATGTGAAAAAGCAATACAATTGAAGTCATTTTTAATCTTGAAGACTCAGTAATAAGTTTTTAATCAAAAACTTCAATTTAGCATCTGACTTGGCAGATCCCCATCCCGAGTGGTTTATATACATCAGGGGTCTCTAACCCCCGGGCAGTGGACCGGTACTGGTCTGTGACCTGTTAGGTATCTGGCTGCACAGCAGGAGGTGAGCCGCGGACAATCGAGCGAAGCTTCATCTGCTGCTCTCCATCGCTCCCCATTGCTTGCCTTACAACCTGAACCATCTTCCTCCACCCCCGGCCATGGTAAAATTGTCTTCCACGAAACCGGTCTCTGGTGCCAAAAAAGTTGTTATTATCACCATTATCAACATCATCACCAAAACCACCAAAACCAAACCCAAAGCAGAATATGGTCCCTATGTTTTAGAAAGTTTACAGACTGTTTTGGAAGCAAACACAATGAAATTAGACCAAGTAAAGCAATATATCCACAAGAGCAAAGAAGTCACTGCAAGATTAATGTAAGTACTGAGGGAAAATAGAGCAATGAAATGGGAGAACATTTCCATGTTTATTTTCTCAGTGGCCCTCTCTCTGGCACAACTCTCAAATCTCCATTTCTCATCCTGATTTCCCACCCTTTTTCTGTTCCCTTATGTTCTATTGCTCAAATAATCTCATTACTTTTGTTTTCCTTTGATACTGGAGCAATGTACCCGCATAGCCCTAAACAGGAAAGAACCTTAATTTCTTCACTTACTGCAATTGCATGCTTTTCTCTTTCTCAGGCTCACAATCTGGGAAGATTTCTCTTATAAACTTTTCTCTTTTCTTCCTAACCCACAACAAATCCTTTTTTTTATATTAATGTTTCTTTGCAATATCTCTTAAATTCATTCCATAATTTACATTTCAACATGTACCATGCTAATCTTATCTTTCATAGCGGGATTAACTCCAGCATTGACATTCTTCTGATAACATCACATCATTCTCCCTCATCCTCAATTTAAGAATTTATAGTGATTCCCTCTTGCCTATACTATAAAATAGAAATCCCATAGCCTGGCATTCAAGGGCCATTTCCAATCTTGCTACAGTTGTCTCTCCACTGTTTTTAAAATTTCTTTGCCACTCAAATAATTCCTCTAATCTAGGTATATGAATTCCTTGGCACTTATACAAGTAGTTTATAAGAAGGCTCAAATTTGCATATGCTCTTATGGTTCTCCTGGCTTAGGGTATCATGCCTGCTAATTTATGTTCACTTAACTAGTTCATGTTTATCAAATTTAGCTACACTATACAAAGCCCTCTCTCAATGAAACTTTCACCAACCCCCACACATGCTAAACATTCTTGTCCTTCATGTTCAGTCAACACTTATATAGGCAGTTTATAGGATGATTCTTCATATTTGTGGGGATTGTGTTACAAATCCCAGGAAGAGGAAAATCCTCTAATGATGTACTGAGACATAGTGATGAAGCTAAAGAGGGAGGAGATGGGGGATGCATATGTCTAAGTTTTCTCTTTGATCTCTTTTTCTCTCTTACCTTCTTTTCCCCCCAAAGCAGGTAGTAGCACAGATAGACAGTAACACTGTCACCTGTCTGCTTAGTTTACACTAGCAGTAATAGACTAAATGGAGAAGCCAAAGTGGAAAGCCTGTGGAGGAGGGGATAGGTGATTTTTCTTAACCTGGAGAAAGCTGAGATTTGAAGACTGCAATAATTTGTTCAGAATTCTTAATTTGATCTTTTCCAAACTACAGCAGATTTTCAATGATATGTTGACTGTTGACACTGCAAAGTAGACAAAATTTGTCTTTG
This sequence comes from Leucopleurus acutus, assembly GCF_964270905.1. Taxonomy (NCBI): domain Eukaryota; kingdom Metazoa; phylum Chordata; class Mammalia; order Artiodactyla; family Delphinidae; genus Leucopleurus; species Leucopleurus acutus. Next base: position 81,266,601 of record NC_139148.1, read on the forward strand.
TCGCTCCCACTTCCTGTGTGGCTCTCCTCAATCCCAAATTTCAGTGCCTGTATGCTGCTTTCTAGCTATCCTCCAGGCTTGTCTTGCATACTCTCTCCACCACACCAAAAAGGCCCCATCTTTTCTGCCCCAATCAAAGATCCCATTTTTTTCAGAGCTACAAGGCCCTCAGCAAGGTACTACAATTGATTAAGATATAAATGAGGTGCAACCCTCCATTTGCATTTTATAAAAGGAGATTGTTAACCCAAATGAGTCTCTAATTAGTAGAATGTGAAAGAGAGTTATTTTTGAACAAATTTAATGGAGGGTGTTTCAAGTACATCTTTGCCTATACATTCCTTCCCCCTTCCCTCAGATGGCTAGAGAATAATGTTTATGGGATCTTTGCAGGCATATAGAACTTATTCTCACCATATCCTAATGTCTGCAAAGCAATTTTATTCCTACTTGGGCACAATAAAATTTATTTTGAGAGCAGTTATGTGTTGAATTGCAAATATTCTCAAAAGTGGACTCATACATGCACATATTTTAATGCTTTCTATTTTGCAGTTATTAATGATGTTTTATGTGTTCATCAGTCAATTCGTGTATTTTCTTACTCTCCCCTATGACAGGGTAAGAATGCTAAAAGGGAAGACTATTCTATAAGTATGTGTGTGGTAGCATGTTAAAGGAAAGATGTGGAATCAAACATTTCTTGCTTGGAATCCTAGCCTCTGTCATTTATTAGCTATGTGATGTGGCAATTTACTTAAGCTCTGCAAGTCTTAATTTTCCATTCATAAAACAGTGATAATATATTCATCAAACAGTTGTCATAGGGCTAAACAAAATATCATTTAGGTTAAAGCTTAACTAGGTAACTTGCCCTTCTTAGGGATTCAGTAAATATTAGTGTTCTCAATGTCCCCCCACCTCAAATCAATCAACATATCTCTACAATTTCCCTCTAAAATACCTCCTGCACTTTGGTGACCGCTCTTTTTTTTTCTCTTCTTTATTGAAGAAAGACAGTGTGGTACAGCAGAAAATATGTTGACTTTAGGAGCAAATACACCAGACTGTGAATTCTAAGAATGCCATTTACTATTTGTGAACTCTGGCTAGCTGTAATCATGAGTTTAATGATACTGCCTGAGTTGCTATAAGAAACACACACACACACACACACACACACACACATACACATGAGTTCCTGATACATAGCTGAAGTTCATAAATGGTAGTTATAATCGTTGACATTTCTCTAACTGCAGGCCCTTTCCTCTTCATGCCTGGATTTCTCTGACAATTTCTAATGCAGCCTTCATGATTCCACTCTTTTGCCATTCTGATCATCCTGCTCAAAACTCTTCAGTGGCTTTCTATAACACCTAGGAAAAAAAATTCTAAACTCTGTATTCTGGCCTACAAGGCATGGAAAGATCTGATCTTTGCCATTATCTCTTGCCACTCTCTACTTTGCTCTTTATGTTCTAGCGACAGAGACCTTTTAGTTTCAGAAATACACTAAACTATTTCCCTCCTTAGGACTTTTGTAGATACTATTCCTTCCGGCTATTACACTATCCTTCCACCTCATTCCAAACCTTTGTGCATTGCTAGAGCTTCATCTTTCTGGTCTCATCATAAACACCCTCTTTTGAGACGTTTACCTGATTGCTTAAAATATATTAAATGTCTCTGTTATTTATTTTATTTTTTCTTATATCAAAATATATTTAATTTCATGACACTTCAATTTATAGCAATATATTTTATCTGTTTTCTGTCTGTCTTCCCCTAGTAGACTGTTTCTTTGGCTGAAATGCCCATCATTTGTCTAAGCTTGATTGTTAGGGGACATGGAAAAGAAGTCTACTCCCTCTTCTACATGACAGATCTCAAAATATTTTAAGACAAATATCATGCCCTTCCTGAGTAGTCTCTCTTCTATGCCAAATATCTTCTGTTCCACCAATTGCTTCTTTTTTGACCTGGCTTTGTAACCTTTCAGCACCTTTCTCTATTCCCCCTACTCTTAGCTGAATCCCATTCATCCATCAAGTACCAGCTCCTCCTTGAAATAGTTCATTCCTATTCCTGTCTGCCCTCATCCTGCTACTCTCACATTTAGAGAATATTTTTTTTTATGAGAGAGAAGAAATGTTTTCCATATTTGGTTTTAAAGTTGAGCTCCAAAATGTAAGAGCTTGGTGGTTTTTTCTGACTTAATGCTGTGATGTTAGGCACCCAATGAATAACTTAACATTGTAATGAGAAGTAAGAGGGCAGCCACACAACCAAATCAGAGTGATGTAGTGAAACTTATAGAAATAGTCTTGAGTATTATGTTTTTTCTGTTCTATATTAATTCACCAGAATTTCTACCTCTTTTAGTATCCAATATAAAAATCCAGTTCCAAGCAGAATTTAGTGGGAACTCAACTAGCTGTAAGAAAAGAATGGCTTCTGGGTATTCAGCAATGTTCACAGATAACCTTGCTGACCTACTAATTATAGAGTTACCTGGGGGAATCTCAGAATAAAACATATAAGATGATAACTTCATTATACTTGAGCTAAATTTAGTCTCCATGAGATACACAGGAATACCTTAACAATCTATAAAATGCAAAGAACTAGAAGCCTATCTTGTAACATGATTACAATAGAAGAGCTGTTTAAAATCAAGTTTTTCTTGTATTCTATGCCACTGCACTCAAGTAGAAAATTTCCCTTCATGTTATTGCATACAAAACTTTGGTATATCTCCATTTCAACTGTCAACTCAAAAGATCTTGGTTAAAACAATATTCCTACTATAAGTTAGAGGTTTTTTTTAAAATGTTACTTCCTCCATCTATTTACAGTAAAGGAAGGGAAATATTCATTTTCTTTTCATTGGCTCTCTGCCCTTCTAGTTCTGAGAAGATTCAAAAACATTCCAAGGGATGCCTTCTATCTTACCTTTCCACTCCCCTCCAAATAGAATGAAGATACAGATAAGTAGAGGATTGGGAAATCTTTCCATACATTAACACACATACACACACACACACACACACACACACACACACACAGAGGCATATTTGATACCCTCGAATATGACAGAGATAAAAATCATAAATATAAACTAAATTTAAACCATCTTATCCCTGTAGTTTCTTCAATGAGACATTCTAATTAGATTATTAAAATATTTATTTCTGCTTATAAAAATAATAAGTCCATTGTAGAATATTATGAAAATATAAACACGATAAACATATAAAAATCTATACCTTCACCAGAGTTAACTAATATTTACAAGCAATTGTATTTCTAGGCTAGTCATGATTTTTTTAATATCTTATGTACATACACAAAAAAAATCAGCATCAAATTAAGATCAACTGAGATTTTGCACTTCATAAAGTCTTTTTAAAATCATTTAACAGTACATGATAAGCATTTTTAGGTAGACATATTTAAAGGGTGATACAGAGGGAAATGAGTTGAAAATATATTTAAGATCTGGTTCTAAGATTGACAAAGCAGAGAAAACTTAGTTTAGAAGGTTTCCTTTCAATAGCAATATCTGGGTTGTGATAGCTTCTTTATTCTTTTTCATTTATGACACTACATAGTGAAGGATGTTAAAGCTAATTAGCCTTTTCACAAAAAAATTGGTTGTAATTGGTGATCTCATCTGAGGGAATGTAGAAGCACTATTTCAAACTTCCCCTTTCTCTAACATACCCTATACCCAGAGTTGACAATCAGCTGGTAAGTGTCAGAATGATAGAAAATGAAACTAAAGTTCTTTTAAAATGAGTTTAAAATGAAAATGAAACATAAAATTTTATTCATGAAAATAAGTTTACTTAATGTTTCCTTTGGCAAAATTAGGTTTATGGCTTTGTTTATTTTTACTATAATTTTTCTGACAAAATTGTCTGATAACCTAGCATGGTTCACCTTTTAATTGCATTTCACTTTTAGACAAAAAAAAAATCAGTAGGAATATATTCTTGCAAAAATGTTTGATGTTACATAAAATTTCCCATAGAACTCTATGAGTATTTTGAACATTCTTTTTGCAGCACTTACTGCGTCACAACCTTGTAGATTCTCTCTTCTAACTTGGCCAGATCCTAGTTTCACTCTTGTTTGTCAGGAGTTTTACAATAAGATTTGTGTGGCTCTCCAACATAGCTTTCAAGAAATTTTGCAAGCTTTGCAACCTCACTGTGCAACCAATTTTTATTATATTTGCACTGTACTATCAGATGTTTTCAATGCCTTACACTTAGCAGGAGAATGATTAATAAAGTACTTGACAATTATACCAAAACATTGTTACCCGAGAATTTGTTATAGATGGGGCCTATATAATGTAGAATCGATTTAGACACTATCCAAATGGTTTTGTAATTGAAATACAAAAATTATATCATTAAAGCACTCTTAATGTCAAAGAATAGGATTTGAAATTTCAGTACATTCAGTTTTATTTAATGTCTAAACAAATACCTAATTTCTGGGAAAAGTTTATCCACTAATTACAAACAATAGAATAAAAGGTAAAAAAGATTCCTTTTTGGCAAGAGAAACTAAGATCTAAAGTCTAAACAAAGAATGGAAATCTTGCCCTTAAGAACGCAATGTGGTTTTTTTTTTCGAAATGCAGTTAATTTCTAAGAACAAAATTGCACATGTGTAAAATGTTTCCAGTCCATTCCTCTTTTAATAAAATATATCACAAATTTATTCTGAGAAGTTACATCTATCTATGAAATCATTAATTAACAGCCCTATGAAAATGCACACACATATCTCAGTTTCACAAATAAAGGAATGGAGAAAGCAATAAAAGGACTTTATTGATGAGTGACATTTTGTGTAAGCCAAGCTCAAATGGTTTAATCCTGCAGTTGAGAAAAAAACACAGATAGCCACAGGGGAAGTACAGCAGAGAACAAGGCAAATGCTTTACAGCTAAATCAAGCATCTCAAGCGTCATAGCAATACTAACAAAATCAGATTAGCAATTACCATTCAATATGGAAAGCTGTTAAAGAAGCAACATTTAGAGCTCTGTATTTATTACATTATGTCTTTGTGCCTCATCAGGCTTATTCCACCTCTAAATTTCCATAAATAAGATTGATTGTTATTTTTCAAGTTTAAAAAATCCCTCCTCCTTCATTTAGCTTTATCTTTAGCTATTGAAGGATGCAAGGCATTGCTTATATGAGCTTTAAGAGGGAGTTTAGTGTGGTTATCCTGTTTAGAGTGAAGTAAACAGGTTAATCACAATCTATGGTCAGAGATCTATGCAGGCAATTATTTTGAAATGGTTCTGTTCTCCTATAAGAATACTGTGATAGTTAATGTTATGTGTCAACGTGGCTGGACCACAGGGTGCCCAGATATTTGATCAAACAGTATTCTGGTTGTTTCCCTGAGGGTGTTGAGGATGAGATTAACATATAAATTGGTGCAATTTGAGTAAAGCAGATTGTCCTCCAAAATGTAGGTGGGGCTCATCCAATTAGTTGAAGGCCTGGAATGGAACAAAAAGACCAGCCTTCCTGGAGCAAGAGATAATTCTCTAGTTGGCTGCCTTCAGGCTTCATCTGCAGCCTCAGCTGTTTCTGGATCTATAGCAGATGGACTTCAACTGGAACTGAAATGCCCATTCTCCTAGGTCTCCAGCTTGCTGGTTTCAGACTGGAACTGCAGCATTGCTCCTAATGGGTCTCCAGCCTGTTGACCCACCATTCAGATTTTGGACTTGACAGCCTCCATAATTTTGTGAGCCAATTCCTTATGTAATAAATCTCTCTCTCTCTCTCTCTCTCTCTCTCTCTCTCTCTCTCTCTCTCTCTCTCTCTATATATATATATATATATATATATATATATATCTTACTGGTCCTGGAGAACCCTGACTAACACGCCTACTGTCTAGACCTAGGAAACTCCAGCGGGTAGATCAGCCTGGCTTTCATAAGGAAAACAAAGTGAAAATGTCACAGAAAACAAATCTTCCCTCCCCAGTGCTTCCTGTGTCTACTATGCAAAATGAGAGGTTGGACTAAATGTTCTTTAAGGAAACTTTCAAGTCTGACATTCTTTGGTTCCATGATTTTCACTATTCAGATATGTATATATATTATGAATGAAATTAATTTTGTATTAGATATTACAGGCTTTCTTTCAGAGATTATCATTATTTAAATTTATCCAGATTTTGTGAAGGTATATGCCTGATTGTATGCTGAAAGTAAATACCACAAAGGAGAGAATAGAACCGAAATATAGTAACATGAAATGTACTAGCTCTCAGTTGAAAATTGTTTGCACATCCCTGAGTTGATAAATTCGAGAAATCTCTGTATTATTAAATATGAACAGTTGCATATTTCACAGGAGCAAAATGAACTATTTTCTTCCAAAATATTTTAAGGAGGACATTTTCTAAGTACAATCTGAAATGCCAACTCTGGTTCTAATATGCTACAGGTCATGAGAATATAACTCAATATATAGGCTGATTTTGCACTTTCCATAGTCACAATGATTTTTACACTCAGAATACATTTATTTCCTAAAGGCATTCTACCCACGCTCGCACATCTTCACGATAAACGTATATTACTCAAAGAAAGATGCATGACTGATTTTATGTTTTAAGCTCATATATATCACACAGATTACAAACACAATAAAGCTTACTTAATAATTTTTAATTTTGGAGACTTCTCGATGAAAATATATGAAAATGGCATACATTATGTTCATAATTTAGTCTAATCATACACCTCGATTGCAGCAACATTCCCATATATTTTTTCAAATCTTCAGATGCAGAGCATAGCATATGACTCCAAATCTCCTGCTGGTTTACTGCAACCAATAAAGATTAATGACAAACTATGAAAATGAATTTTATGGTAGTGAATAAGTGAAGCTTTGAAAAAAGGCTAGAATAATTTTCTCCCCCAATTACACTTTTGCAATGTGACCTTGAAATCCTAATCCTTAAGGACTCTTTCACACAGAAGTACTAAATTTTGTAGGCACATAGCTTAACTGAGTTTAACATTTCTATCTCATCAATGGAAATTTTTATTATATAAATCAAGGAATGGTGCAAATCTTATGAGAATTAAAAATATACCCATTGACTTGTAAACCAAGCATCTTAAGTAGAAAAATATTATTGAATTTCTAAGATTTCAGAATAAAATAGCATGTGTACCATGCTAGCAGTGTACACTGGCTGGTTTGAGAAGAGAAGCTGTCTTTTGCTTCATGTTTGCTAAAGACAAAAAATATAGAATATCACACTTTCTCATTTCATCATGGCCAAATCATAAAAATGTATGTCAGTACCTAGGGTTATATATTCATCTACTCTTATTAGTAGCCACTGAGGAAAAATTTAGGATATGGAATCCCAGGTTTTTTCTATGTTTCAGGATTTCTGAGACTTCCATAGCATCTTTATAGTCCATCATAGCACTGTGGCAGTTCTTTTCATATAAGGAAACGTTAATAAATTTTGAGAACAACGCCTTTGTTGAAATAAATGGTTTAGATATGAAAGTTCTTTTAACTTTGCTATAGAAATATTATGTTTCTGGGATAGAGGTGGTTTTGTTGTTGCTGAGTTTTTTTTGTTTGTTTTTGTATGGATTTGCAAGGTGTGGTTTGTTTTTGACTCTGAGGAAGCCATGTTCTTGCTTTAGAAGTGTCTAGATCTGCTCTGAACTAATAGAGATATTTCAAGGTGTCTATATATTGGTGAATGTCTCATCTTACCCATCTTTACCATGGCTTCTGGACTCTTTAAGAGTGATTAGCATCTAGTTGAAGGTGAGTGAGGAATGCCCCCTAATCGAAATCACTAGTCAGTTCCCTCCACAGAGTGATCAGCCACCTACCAGATCAATATGGTGCCTCTGAGTGTGAAATATGAAGTTAATAAAAATAATTATCTCATAACCTGTTAATCAACTGTATTTATTTAGATCAGTTGTTCTTAGTGAGAAAGAGAGTGGCTTTGCTCCCTAGGGGACATTTGGTAATGTCTGGAGACATACTTGTTTGTCGCAACTGGGAAGATTATGCTATTGGCATCTAGTGGGATGCTGCTAAACATCCTGCAATGTACAGGCCAGCCCCCTACAACAAAATATGATGCTTCCCAAAGCATCAATTGTGCTGAGGCTGAGAAAGCCTTCCTTAGAAAAATGCTCACATTACCTATTTAATGTGTCTGCTGTATTTTCCTTAATATTTATTGAACATATATTAAGTACTTGGAAATATACTAAGTGATTTACAAAAATCCGTTAATTTAATCCTCACATTTGACCTAGGAGAAAACCCAAGTAGAAGAGTCATATCATTTACCATGTATCACATATTTCATAGGTGGCCTGACTGAATCTGGGTTTGTGAGCTTAACATTGAGCTATTCAAAATTCAAAGTATTGTGGGGGTACTTCTTGTGGCACCTGGCCCCTTTTGAAAATCTGATGAAGGCTATTGAACCTCTGTCCAGAAAATGAACATATGTTCAAACACATAAAGAGTTACATACAATCTCGGGATATTTCATCACACACCCCCACCCATCTATGGGTCTCTGGGTAAGAAATTGTCTAGTAGGAGAGAAAGACAAGCAAACAAACCATTTTAAATAGCCTGGTAAGTGTAATGGATCCCAGCATTATGCCTGACATAGAGTAGACACTCAATAAATATTCACTCGGTGAATCAAGAAAGGTTTGTCAAGGCTGAGAAGAGTGGAGAGAAGGAGTACACATAACTACTATTACCAAAGGAAATATTAGCAACTTAGATAGTATTGTGCTTTGTTAGGAACTAATACAAACACAATATTAACTGGACATATGCCAAGAGTTCAAATGCTGGGAAAATCTCTATAAGAGTGACCTGTCTCCTGTGGCATCATATTTTATCTTATTTCCTAGTGATTTGGACTGTGTTTTATTCTTATATTAGACTATGCACTCCTTGTATTAAGACTCTCCTATTCATCTTGATTTTTCTATATTGTGCTACCTTTTAGAATTAGTTCTTGCATATGGTAAATACTAAATAATATTTGTTGACTTATTTAAGGACTAGAAAAAACCTTAGAGAACATTCAATTTGGTGGTTTATCCATCTTTTTCTTAGGTAGTAGAAACTTCTTTAAAAGTGGGACATACCATGGAAGAAAAACATAAGAGATTAAACAAGAGAAAGGAAGAGAAATAAAAGAGACAGAAGCGATACAAGAGAGGGAGGGAAGAAGGGAAAGAGGCAAGATGGAAGTCAGAAAGAGAGGGAAAGAGAGAGAGAGAAAAGTAAGAACATGAAGATATGAGGATAAAAGTGAGAGGAGATGAAAGAGTTTGAATCCCAGCTCTGTGGAAGCTTGAGCAAATTATTTAGCATTTCTGTGTTTCAGTTTCCTTAATTTAAGATGGAGATGATAACATTAGTATCTCACAGGACTGTGGAGGGTTTTAAATACATTAATACTTGTCAAGTGCTTAGAACAATGCCTGACCTGCAGGAAGTAATTATCATTATTACTTTTATTCAGTTTTTACCCTGCTGTACTCACTTAGATGTTGTGAGTATGAAGTTTAAGACCTGTCTTCTACCCACGAGGAGCTTATGATCTAGCTTGCCAGGGACCTGGCAAGGGAAAAAAACCTAACCCCTCCTAGTCATTCTTCTAATTATTGCCAGTCAGGGATATGATTTAAATTATAATGCATCCCAGTTTGCCTGGGGCAAGTTCCGGTTTTGCATGTTATCCTACTATAATATTATGATTAATTGAATCTTTTTTCACTCTCAAAAATGTCCCATTTTAGACAATACATTTGGCAATAATTCTACTTATGTGTGTGTTGAAAATTGTGTAAGACTGAACACTTAAAGATAATATTAGCATACTCCCAAAACTCAGAGAAATAAAACCAAAAAACATGTTGAAATAAAGCTGCTGTGGCTTCTTAAACGTTTAGGAGAGGTTGATATGCCTTTAAACTAATTCCATTAGGATGTTCCTTTCATATAATTTTCAGAACAGAAGTGATAGTGACAGGCCTTTTCCCTGTATTTAAGGACTGTATCTAACGGCAACCCAAAGGGTCATTGAAACATGTACAGCGTCTATGAAACATTTGTTATTTTCACTGATACAGTATATTTACTCCAGTCTATGTGCATACACACACACACACACACACACACACACACACACACACACACACTCACACACACATATACACACTGAGTAAAGGGATTTTAAATCCATTTACTACTTTACCATCACAAGATAAAAATTATTCACTCAACACATGTGGGAATATTGCTGATAAGGCCACCTTTTTGTTTAGCATTCTCTTTCCTGAAATAAATAGCTGTAATTCTCTTCCTTTTTCTTGTAGAATTTATTTCCAATCCCTTTAATCATTTTTGCTGTTTTCCTTTGGACATCTTCCTACATCTTGCTTATGTTGCACAACCCCAAAATAGAGTCCACATTCCAACAGAGGTCTGAGCAATGCTGGAGATAGAGCCAGGATTAACTTGTGGTTCATAAAACAATGAAAATGTTATCAGCATTTCATAAGGTTCTATCTATTTGGTCATGGCGGGCAGGTGGACTAAAGGACACATATAAACTTTATTTCAAGGAATATAAAAGTTTGAGATGGTTTAGATAATGCTGCAAAAACTAATCATTAAAATTACTTAAAAAGCAGTCACCATTTTTAGGTGAACAGATTCTAGGATGGCTCCATGATTCCTGTCTCTTGGTGTTCACATCTTTGTGTAATCCTCTACCCCTGAGTGTGGTGGGACCTGTAACTTGGTTACAATCTTTAGAATATGGCAAAATATATAACACACCACTTTTGTGATTATTTAGGTTACATAAAAATCTGTTTTGCTAACCAACTTACTCCAGACTTTCTTCATTGCTAGCTTTGGAGAAATAACCATTTTAGGAGGCTTACATGGAATAGATTCTAGGATCTGAGAGAAGTTTCAACCCAATATCCAGGAATAAACCTCTACAGCTGCTAAAAAATAAAATAAAATTTTAAAAATTAATAAAATAAAATAAAATATGTCAACAATCTGAATGAGCTTGGAAGCACATTCTTCCCCAGTTGAGGCTCCAGATAATAATGCAGACTTGGACACCTAGATTTACAGTCTTGTGAGAGCCTAAGCAAAAGGGACAGCTCAGTCCTTCCCAGGCTGCATGATGCAGAAACTGAAAAAAATACAAGTGCTAGTTTAAGCCTCTTAATTTGTGATTTTTTTTTAAACTAGGCAATAGATAATAGAGAATGACACTGCCTGGGTCATAGTTATTGGTCACATTTTTAATATCCATCAACAATCAGCAAATTTCTAGATTATCACTGTGTTAGCACTTGTGTCCTGAGTTTTTAATCACACTATTCCTATTAGGAGCCTAAGCACACCTAAAAGATGTTAAGTTTAAAAGAAATGTTGAGCTGGCAAAATGTTGGAAGACATCAGCCATGACACGACATTCTGTCAGTTTGGCTCAAATAGTCATTAGGTGCCAGAGAACATTCTTAATGAGAATTAAGTATTTAAGAATCCTGTAGATAGATATTGCTTTCATTTCTGGTTGGTATATTCCACATGGGTTTCAGTCCTTCGATAGGACTGCTTAGGTTCATTCAGACCTGCTTCTTATATTATGCTTTGTCTAGGTACTAACTAGTCTGCTTTTTCTTTTTTTTGGCTGCACCTTGTGGCTTGCAGGATCTTTGTTCCCTGACCAGGGATTGAACCCAGGTCTGGCAGTGAAAGCGTCCGAGTCCCAAACAACCACTGGACCACCAGGGAATTCCCATCTGCTTCTTTATTCTTGTTGGCTTTTGCCTTGCCCCAGTCTGGCTGCTGATTTAAATGCTATCTCCTCAACTATGTTCTTCCTAACTACCTTGAAGACAAGCACCCAGACATAAGAGAGAGGGAGATTTTTTACTGCTAATCACTAGGGGAAACACAAAAAGTATCGAACTAAGGAAGTGATAATGTTTCCAGAATTAATTCCTCTTCTATAATTTCTGACTGTCCTATTTTTTTGTTTTTGTGCTATAATTCATATGTCATAAAATTCACTCTTTTAAAGTGTACAATTCAGTGGTGTTTTGTATATTCACAAAGTTAAGTAAACATCACCACTAATTCTGAAACATTTTTATCACTCCCCCCAAAGAAACACCATACCTATTAGCAATACCTATTAGCAATAGCTCTCTAAACTTCCCTCCCCTTCACTCAGACCCTGACAACCATGAATCTACTTTCTGTCTCTATGAATTTGCCTTTCCAAGTTATTTCATATAAATGGTATTATAAAAAAATGTGTCTGGCTTCTTTCACTCAGTATAGTTTTTCAAGATTCACCCATATTGTAGCATGCATCATTACTTAGTTCTTTTTTATTGCCAAATAATATCCCATTGTATAGATATGCCACATTTTGCTTATTCATTAATTACTTGATGGACATTTGGACTTTGACTATTATGAGCAGTGCTATTATAAACATTGTGTATGGATATTTGTTTAAATACCTGCTTACAATTCTTTTGGGTTTATACCCAGGAGTAGCATTGATAGGCCATATGCTAATACTATATTTAAGGACTCTTTTTGAGGACCTGACAGCTTTCTGAAATGGTAAATTGAAGGACCCTTGGTTTCTCTCCATGTTTATTTAAAGATCTAGCACATTAAATCTTTTTCCACACAGAAGTCTTAATTGAGATCCATGGAGCCTCTTCTTCAGAATGCCCACCCCCAATACTAACTTCCCAATGTTGTAAGATAGGGAAAAAAAATGACATTCTTATTTCTCTCTTGAAACAATTAGCACCGCTGAGAAACTTTGTTTTAGGTGATGCTCATTTCTTTAACATTTTACTTACTATGATCATATAATTTATTACACAAACCAGGACACTTTGAGTGTAAAAGTTGAGATATTAAAGTGTTTCTAAGACAATGGCTGTAAACTAGGACTATCCTGAGAAAACAGGAAGCGTGGTAACCCCATTACTGTCTAACAAAAATGAGAATTTGGAACCATTCCCTCAAACCCAAAGAAGTTGAAAAATGTGCTTATTTGCCATGGAAACAAATACTTGCACATTTAGCATAGATTACCAAGAGCAAAGTATTTTAACCTTTTATTTGCTTTACTGCATATGTGCAGTTGTGTTGGAGGAGGTGCTCACTGAGAAAAAGGGAAGCTTTCGGTAATAATTTTCTTACCGAGTCTTAAATGGACTTTTCATGGTGTTTTTCATATTTCAATTTAGCATTTAGTAATTTTTTAGAGCTGTTCTTGTTCAAAATAAATTATTCCAGACAAATACTAAGTCAGCTTCATCTTATGCAAGGCAGGGATTGAAAACTGATTTGGTAAAGTAACCATAGATTTCAAGCATCTGGTTTTGTTTTGTTACGTTTTGTTTTGATACTGGAATCTAGGTTAACCCCTCACATCCTTAAACCGTATTAAAAATAATCTTTTCAGTGCTTTACTAAAATTTAAACCAGGACATTTTCATTTTTGTATAATTTAGTCATATAATTACTACATACATTTATATGCTTGAGCTAACGTGTGTTCGCCCTTAGGAAATACACTTATTATGTATGTATGTATATATGTATGCCTCATGAAGTTTTGCATTTTAAGACAGAAAAAGTTCACATCGGGCTTCCCTGGTGGCGCAGTGGTTGAGAGTCCACCTGCCGATGCAGGGGACATGGGTTCGTGTCCCGGTCCAGGAAGATCCCACATGCCGCGGAGCGGCTGGGCCCGTGAGCCATGGCCGCGGAGCCTGTGCATCCGGAGCCTGTGGTCCGCAACGGGAGAGGCCACAACAGTGAGAGGCCCGCGTACTGAAAAAAAAAAAAAAAAAGTTCATATCATCGAGTTTCTGGAGTCCTTACTTAACCCATATGACTAAAAGTGATATATATATATATATATATATATATATATATGTACTTCTCCAGGATTATAAAATAATCACCTAAATTCACTGATTTCCACAAAAGATTTCATAGCATTAAGCAAATATTTTCTCTCATTACAGAGGCAGTGAGAATGCTGAATCAGAAAGGAGGAGCATGTTTTATGCCTTTATACAAATCATGTAAGCTTAATATCATCTCTAAGCAGAAAAAATATTATGGAGGCTATTACTGACATTGTGTACCATGGATCATAGAAACCTTAAGATTTTTGATTGTTTCTATATAAGTTGAATTAGATATTAAGTGACTCCATATGTGAGAAATTACCATATTTCTCTTCTGCAAGCCAGAGGCCCCACTGGTAAACAATCCAGAAAATGCATTTCATCTTACTGCCTCCCAAAATAACAAGAATGTTAGAAAAAGTCACTGCAGCTGACCTCATTTAAAGAAAGAATGTACTCTTCAGAAATATGACAGTATTTCATCATTCTACAACGGATAGGCAGACTCAGAGAGTTCAATTAACAATATATGGAGGGAAAGAAAAATACATATGATTTCTCCCTTATTTTCATTGCCTTGTTTTCTTAGTTATTGCCTCTAAACTGAAGATACTGTTGTCCAATCTGATATAGGTTAATTAAGAATTTAAACCAGTAATAAATACTTATGGTTAGCTGTTTATCTAAAATATCATTTAACAAAATATTCAGAAAAGAGGAATATGTGTTATTAATGAAGTTGATAATGGTAATAATAACTAATTTCGCTGACTGCATACTATGTGTTTAATATCATCTGAAGCACTATATATGCATAATTTTATTTAAAACTTACCTCAAATCTATGAAATGGTATCATTGCATGGATTCATCCATTTTATAGTTTAGGAAATTGACTTGCCATCTTCATCCAGCTTGTTAGTGGCAGAGTTGGGATTCAAATTCAAATCAATTTTACTCCTTTGCATCAGTCCTATACAGTGTACAAGCAGAGATATCTGAGACATTCCATGTAAATATTCCTTCCAGACATGAAAATCAAATATACTAATGTATCCTTTTTCATTTGAGGGGCCTTGTTTATAAAATTGGAAGATGATTAGGCAAACAGGAAAGAAAACACCAGGGTTACTTTTTGAAGATGAGATCAAGCAAATTTAAAAGTTCTGCTTGAGGCAAATTCACCTCAGACCATGCTAGCTATAGCTTCAGCCAAGACTGGGTTTCAGATGATAAAAAAGAAGGTGAATTTAATTTGTGGTCTAAGAATGAGTGTTTAGTGACTGCAGTAAAACTTAGGAAGCTGGTTTTGGTGCACAACATTGTCAAATCAATCAAAATATATTCACATATTCATTATGATGCCATGCAAGTTCACTATTTTTAACATTCTGATTCTGTCACCATCTTTGTTTAAAGCTCTTCTTTGCTGACTTTTTAGCTGTTAAAATTGGCAAGATACTTAGACTGCCTAGGGTGTTATTTCAAATCAGTCCTTCCTAGTTTATCAATAGCCTTTATTTATATTATTAGTGAGGACTGCCATCCAGTGTTCAATTTGATTAATAATAACTAGCTCTTCTAGCTTCCAAATACTGCACTTTTTAAAAAAAAACATAGTTAACACCAAGGTACATTTAGTTAACTTGCCTGCTCTACTACGAGAGGAAATATATAGGTGACAATGAGAGATACCAAAGTCTAAAATACAGTCTCCCAAAGTCTTGATAGTGTTGTCTCTTGATGTTACAACTCAGACAGGGCTAAAAAGAGGACTAAGTGAAAGGCAGTGCAAATACAGTGGTATATGTAGCCTACATTTTAATACTTGGATACTCTAGAGAAATTTAGGTTTAATAACACCTCCATGGTTCCAAATAAACACAGCCAAGATGTTATAAGACTTAAGGCATAAACCAAAGGAAATGTCTTTTCTTGGCAATTGAAAGCCAAGATTTAGCTTCTTTCTTCACTGTCTTCTTTATAACCTTGAGCGTTGTTGATCTAGAGAAAGAACAGATTCAAAGATTTAGCATTACAATAAAACCTTTCTAAATCTGAGTAATTGCTGGGTTGAATCACTTTGGATTTTTAAACAAATGTGGTTATTACAATGCACCCTCAGAAATTAAAATTGCTTGAGATTGAATTTAAGCTGCATGCAAGGATATGTAGAGCACTTAGAGGAAGAATCATCTTATGGATTTACCTAAAGAAACTCTCTTTGTATAAGGAGATTTAACAAGATCTCTTCAGGTCTTCTTCAGAGTAAATTCATCTTGCATTTAAATGAGATGTTAGAGTTTCGGATAAGCAGTCATTGTATACATAAATTTGCACTGTATTTCAAGTTCATATAACAATTTGTTAGCTTTTTATAGGGTTTACAAATACAGGTCTTGGTGTAATGAATAGATAAAACTCATGCATGATAAAACAACAAAAAAGCATCTGCTTTCAGCTTACTTTTTACTAATAGGCTAAATATCTTAAACCACTTGTTTTTTTTTTGAATTGGTTAAAGGTACCCTGTAATATTGTATAATATTTTAATGGATTTGATAAACTTTAATGAAAGACAATGGAGCATGGTGATTAAGAGTGTTAGCTCTAGAGTCAGACACACTGCCAGGGTCCAAATTATGCCTCTACTTCTTACTGTGTAATATTAGAAAAATTACTTAACTCCTATGTGCTTCTGTTTATTCATCTGATATATGAACCTTACCTCATAAAGTTGTTGTGACATTCAGTTAATTCATGTAAAGTTCTTAAAACAGTTGCCAGCATATGGTGTTTAATAAATGTTATTATCCATTTATGTAGGTCAAAGAACCACTTCAGCCCAAGTCAGAGCATGCAGTGTCACATGAAGTGTAACATGAAGACCATATTACTTGGGTTTTTCTGAATACTATGGAACTGAAGGAAATTGATTCATTCTTTCTCAAGACACAAGAGCTGTACAGAGAAGCACATGCATAACACTAGAACCCACATTCACATCCAGAGCCAAATGTTTCTGGAGCATTATTGATGCTTGTTTTACATGTATTGTCTCATTTAATTGTAACAATACCCCATATGAGGTAGATACTTCTATATATTATTCTCATTGTACAGAGAAAACAACTGAGGTTCAGGGAGGTTAATTAAAAATTGCCCAAGATCATACACAATAAATGACAGAGCTACAAATTTAAACACTGCAGTCTGACTCCAGAGGCTGCCCTCTTAGCCACTTGGCTTTAAAAGTAGCTATCATCATTATTATCAGTATTTCCTCATACCATAAACTGAAACATTAAATAGCCATCTTATTGGTTGCTATTTCTCTGCCTTCTAAATCTCAGTGACTTTCCAACATGAATCACAGTTCTAATCAGATAATGAAGGCTTAAGCAATTTCATTACATACTGTTAAAATATGAATCTATCTGGGGATTCCATTCAAATCGACTCTGTCAGAGCATAAAGTGAACTACCTGGAAGTCAGTATTGAGCTTTAGTTGAGAACTTTCACTCCCTAATCCAATTCATTTCCTTGCCCAAAATTGTCAGTAGAAACTACCAAATTTTCATTAGATTATTCAACCATGAAAATACTTAAATGTAACTCTTTGTTCTCTTCCTTAAGTGTCTTGTCTTTGGGGATGGTTAGTTGTCTGAAATAGTTTTGCTAGTAGATCTACAGTATATATGTAAGCATAGTACTTGTTGAAAACAGGAATTACTCCTTCAATATTCCTCTTCAAAGCCTCTCCTCTAGCTTTCTTTTTTTCTTTCTTTCTTTTTTATTGTTCACATATCCGTCATTTTATTAGCAGCCCTAATCTAAAACCTCAGAATCATTTAGTTTCTCCCCTTTTATTATCTCCTACAGCCAATGAGTTGTCAGAGCATATAGTTTCTACTACCTTAAAGTCTCTCAAATGTACCCCATTGCAACCACTCTATTTCATGTGTTTTTATCTCTTGACTAAACTGTTGCCTTAGCTTGCCTACTGGCCCTTTCATTAGGGGTCTCTCTGTGTCAATCAACTTTATTCATTACTTGTAGATTTAATTGTCCCAAAATACACTTTGAAAACATTTTTCCATTTTTATAAACAAAACAAACATTTTCAATTGCTTCTCATATCCTTTCCAATCATTATACAATTCTCACTTTTGTTTTCAAAATCTAGCACAAATCTGGTCCCAATCTACTTTCAAAAGGCTGCTTCTACAGAACTTTACTACATGATATTGCTGACCATTCACCATGGTTTCACTCCTCCAAGCTTTTTCCTCTGTGTGAAATGTCCCTCTCTTTTTCTACATGTTAATTGCCAATGCATCTTTCAAAATTCATCTAAAATGAAACTTCCACTGTGAAATTTTTCTATCCCCCTAACTGGATATTACTTCTCTGTTTTCTCAATCTTAATAGCATACTATATTTATAGAATTTACAGTTCTCATTATATTTTGTGATATGTTTTATCTTTACATTCCTTTCACAAACTGTTCAAGGAATATCTGTTGAATTGAGTAAGTCTCAAACATTAGGCAAAGGTGACCAACTTCTTATAAACAGCAATCTCTACAAATTATGCAAAGACAATTTACTTGTACTTGATATTTACTTTTATTCTGATTATATAAGCATTGATTTTTTTAAGAATTAAACTATCTATGACATTTATAAGCTACACTGATGATAATATTTATAATGTTGTAAATATGTATAGATATACATAGTGCAAGTTTAATTAATATGCATCAAGAAACACCAATGTCATCAGATTTAGAGCTCAGAAAATTTTTAATATATCTTTTCCCAAAGGTTTAATTATGGCATTTCCTCCAATGAAAAAAATATGCAAGTTTGTGACAAAATATGAAGCGAAGGTAACTAAATTGTGTGTAATACAGTTCACTTTATTGTGGGAAGCTGTGAAAGGTAAAGAAATAGAAGACAAAAAGAGATGACAACAACAAAAAAGAAATGAAACAAACCATTTATTATTAGGGAAAATTCTAGAATTGTATTGATCATATAAGAATTCCAGGCTATTAACCTTTGTCACTAAGCTACCCTTCTCTGTATTTAGCTGAGAATAGGTTTTCTACTCAAAAGATTTCATGAATTAAATCCAGGAGCTCTAATTATTTCTGCTGTTTGATTATAATGAGAGCTAGGCAAGTTCTGCAGATCCACATCTGAGATTCCTTCACTGCAATGGCAAACACCAGGTTCTTCCTAGGAGCAAAAGTAGACTGAGTTTGATTGGCTTTTCAAGCTGTGCATAATTACCAGTCTCCTGTCTGAACTTTTCAGTGGTTATACATTCCTGACCAAGGCCAAAGAGGTCTAGAAATGTATATTTCATGCTATTTGAAGAAAACATAAATTTTAATCAGAAACAGGAATACCAGCAACTGTGCAAGGATAAAACTGCAGCAGCTTTGCATAGAAGATGTTCACCTTCAGGATTCAAAGGCTATTTCAAGAAGAAAAGTACAACGAAAAATTTAAAATAAATAGATAAGAGCTAACAAAGTTCCCTAAAAATCTGTCTCAGGTTGTGATCTTAACTAGAGATCTTATTTAATACATAAATATAACCAATATTGTGTTCTTTCTTCTTATAGCAATGAGGAACTCTTCGGCTTCTCACGAAGATCATGTGGGCCAAGATCTTTCTAATTTTAAATTTGGCTGCAACTCAGAAATTCATTCATGAGGAAGTATAATTGACAACTAAAGTGGTGTGGTTCTATTTGTAAACTTCATTGGTCCCTGCTTCTATTGAAGGATCCTTTTGCTTTCATATTGTGTCTTAAGGGGACAGTAGTGAAACTGAATTAAGTTGAGCCATCTGGGACTTGGGATATAAACTGAAGAGAATACCATTTTAGGACTCAGGAATACATCATAAAATCTTATAATATAGTGCTCAGAGAAGTTGTTGCAGAGTAAGCAATTTCCTCTGGATGTGCACAGAAGTCTTATGGAATGTAGCAAACCTGTGGAGTCATATATTAAATATACAGTTTAGGGGAGAATAACACTAAAGAGCTTTACACTATTTAAATCATTGGATTTTTCACCAGTCCTACATAGGGGATATAGACCTGGTGATCAAGCTTAGAGGGCATCAAAGCTAAATAGCTTATCTCAACTTAATGTATTCTGAGGTGGTAAAAAAAAGAATGCATATAAGAAACACTGTTTTATTCAAATATAACCTTCCTGTATATGGACTTATAGCCTGTTTTGGCTTAAAAAAACACTATAAAAATGTTTTGGGACTTACCTAGTGGTCCAGAGGTTAAGACTTTGCCTTCCAATGCAGGGGGTGTGCGTTCAATCCCTGGCCGGGGAGCTAAGATCCCACATGCCTCGTGGCCAAAAACCAAAACATAAAACAGATGTAATATTGTAACAAATTCAATAAAGACTTTAAAAACGGTCCACATCAAGAAAAATGTTTTTCTCTATCTGAGCACATGATAAAATAATAAAGAACTTCTACATATTTTTTTAAAGAAATACCAAATCCTCCTGTCACAAAATTTCAGACATAGAATCTTACATTTAGTTCACTTACAAGTAAACTGTAATCATAGTAGCCTTTGGACAATAATGAATTTGAATGTATTTTGATATTCACTTATATGTACTAAAATTCTATTAACAGTGCCAAATTCAGTGAAATATGAGATTAGCTTCATATTGAACTGGTGTATTAGTCAGTGTAGTATTGTTTAAAGAAGATAGTTAGTTGAGATCACCAAAGTAATCATTGACCACAAGGACAAAAGTTCCATATTTATTCATCTTCATTTTAATAAGAAGATAGAATAGTGTAACAAAGCTCATTTAACTCAAAGCCCTATGCACAAAATTAAAAAGACTTAGGTTTAGCTATATTTACTTAGAGCTGGGGACACATACAAATTAAATATTGCATATGATGTGACTTTATCCTCTTTGTGTTTACTTAATAACAACCTACCAGAATCGTGGCAGATTATCTACCTTATGTTCTCCAGTTAATCTTACCTATCTCTAGCATATTTCAAACATCTACTTTAGTATTTGGAGTTACCACAAACATCTATTTTTGTGCAATGCATGTGTTAGACAAACAAAAGAGAAAAGTTATGTCTTTCAAATATAAAAATAATCCCCCTGGAAATAAATTGAGTTTGTTTTATAACAGGCTAAGGGTCTCAACAGATGAGGGGAAGAGGAGGAAGAAAATTATATGGGGGAGAAAAATACAAGCAAAATTGAAATAGCAAAAATTTGTGACACACCATGCTTTCATTCATCTCTGGTCTTTGATTGGAACAATTTCCTTACCTGCCCCAACCCCAGCCCCATTCATTTACCTGGAAAACTCTTGCTCATCCTCAATTTAGAAGACACTTGTTGGGAATTTAGAAGACACTTGTTGGGAAGTGTCTTCTAAATTTAGAAGACACTTGTTGGGAAGATTTGGTCCTGTCACTTGCTCCTGTGGATGCTTGGTTTCTGCTGTTCATGTTCTTTGCCTAAAGAAATATAATCTATAAATATAATGATTATTACTGTGACTATTAATCAATACAAAATAAAATTGTTAAGAGCTAAAAGTTATTTTTGCATGGTGAAATTTATTATTGAGTATAAACTGAAATTACAACTTCAAATATTGATCCATGAAACTAAAGATAAAATTTTTAAATGAAAAATTAAACTTGGTAGAAAGCAAGGCTGAATACCACTAACAAAGGCTAATATTGCACACAGTTTAATTGCACTATATAAACAATGTATCAATGTCTTAACATAGCTAAGTAGAGTTTATTCTTGAAATTATTTTTTTATTGAAAATTCATGCATGTGGAATAAGTTTTATTAAAATTGTAAGATTTATAACTTGAAGTAAAAATATCCATTTGTCAAAACAATAAGGTCTAAACATCAACTCAACTGAAAGATGGTAGAATCAAACCTTTTATATCTTTTCCTATTTGTTTGCCTAACTCTTTTAATTGTCCTATGATATAATGTATCATATGATTCTGCAGTTGCTTATCTGCAAACCACACTCAAATGTAGCTTTTTGAAGCCAGGGAAAAGTGTCACTTTTTTCCCCCATTTTATCTTCAGCATTCTAGCAAAGTACCTGGGACATAACAAGCATTCAGTAAATATTTTCTAAATGAATGACAGAATGAATGAATCAAAGGAAAATTCAGGGAATATTTATAGCAACACAAAAATTCAAGAGTTCAAGCATAATGAATATAGTACATGTGAATAGAGAGAATTGCAGGGAAGGAGTATACCAGGGAACAAGATTGGAAAGGGGTTTGGAAACAGTGGGCTGGGGCTTGAATATAATTCTCAAGAGTTTGGAGGTAATTTTGTATGCAGTGAGGAACTATTGAATTTGTTTTTTGTTTTCTAAGAGGAGAGCAAAATGTTCAAGGGCACTGTAGCAGGGATTGACAAACTATGGCCTGTGGGCTAAATCCAGCCCACTGGCTTTTTAAAATAAACTTTTATTGGAGCACAGGTGTGCTTGTATGTTTCTGTATTGCCTTGTTGCTTTGGCACCTTAACATCAGAGGTGATTAGTTGCAACTGAGACTGTGACCCTCAAAGTCTAAAATATTTACTATCTGGCCCTTTACAGAAAAAATTTTGTCAACTTCTGATCTGTAGATCATCTCCTCCAAAACAAATAATTGAAAAGACAGACACATATCCTGAAATAATGATATTGCAACTTATTCAGTCTTAAAGTGATATTTGACTGGTCTTTAATATTAAATTTTTTCATAAAGTTAGGCTATTATAATCTGCAACTTCAGTGACAGATATATCTGGCTGCTGGTATTCAATATTCTATAGTTCCTTCCAGTTATTTTTTATACTTTATTTTGGCAAGTTTATTTTTATATGATTTTTGGTCCTGTTTGCAATTGTGATCTTTTTATTTTCTATTTAACTTTCCTTTGATTGTTTCTAGAAAGAATACAGAAAGTTAAGGATTGTTGTATAGTAATCATGTATCTGGCCAAAATGTTGAACTCTCTTATTAACTATAATAGATGTTAGTTAATTTTCTTGAACTTTCTAGGTAAAAGATCATATTGTCTGCAAAGAGAGACAGTTTAGTTGTTTCCTTTCTTACCTTTATACCTGAATTTTCTTCTTTAATGTATAAGCTTAAATTGACCAGAGGAAAAGAAAACTTGGGGAAAGTGAACTGTTTCAACACTAGAAGCTAGAAAATGTTTTAAAAAAAAACAAAAATAACTTAAAAAAACAATAATTAATAAAAATAAGAAATTATAACTTTAACTGTGATCCTTACTTTTAGATATGATTTTTCATCCATTATCAAATATATAGTTATTTCCACCAGGATTTATTCTTTAACTCTTGAATTATTTAGATGTGCATGTGCACGCATATGCATATATATATGCATGTGTGTTTAATTTATGGGTGAATAGCTTATTTTTTACTATTGTTTTGCTTTTGATATACAAATTTATTTCATTATCAGCAGCAATTTTATCATGTTAACAGTACATGTCATTTAAAAAGATGTATAGTTATGGGATTTTATATCACAGTAAGGCCTCCAATAATACACAATTCTCGAAAAAAAAACAACAAAAGAGCAGAGGCAATCAGACCTTCAAGACGGCAGAAGAGTAAGATGTGGAGATCACCTTCCTCCCCACAAATACAGCAGAAATACATCTACATGTGGAACACCTCCTACAGAACACCTACTGAACATGGGCGGAAGACCTCAGACTTCCCAAAAGGAAAGAAACTAACCACATACCTGCGTATGGCAAAAGAAAAAAGAAAAAACATAGAGAAAAGAATAAGGATGGGACCTGCACCTCTGGAGGCAGCTGTGAAAAGGAAAGTTTCCACACACTAGGAAGCCCCTTCACTGGTGGAGATGGGGGTGGGCTGGGGGGAAGCTTCAGAGCCAGGGAGAAGAGTGTAGCAATAGGGAGAAGACACAAATCAATAGAATTAGAAATGGAAAAGGAGAAGTAACAAGTGACACTGCAGTAATACAAAGGATCATGATAGATTACTACAAGCAACTGTATGCCAATAAAATGGACAGCCTGGAAGAAATGGACAAATTCATAGAAAAGCACAACCTTCTGAGACTGAACCAGGAAGAAATAGGAAATATAGACAGACTAATCACAAGCACTGAAATTGAAACTGTGACTAAAAATCTTCCAACAAATAAAAGCTCAGGACCAGAGGGCTTCATAGGCAAATTCTATCAATCATTTAATGAAGAGCTAACAACTCTCCCTCTCAAACTCTCCCAAAATATAGCAGAGGGAGGAACACTCCCCAAATCCTTCTACAAGGCCACCATCACCCTGATACCAAAATCAAAGATGTCACAAAGAAAGAAAACTAGAGGCCAATATCACTGATGAACATAGATGCAAAAATCCTCAACAAAATACTAGCAAACAGAATCCAAAAGCACATTAAAAGGATCGTACACCATGATCAAGTGGGGTTTATCCCAGGAATGCAAGGATTCTTCAATATATGCAAATCAATCAATGTGATACACTATATTAATAAAATTGAAGAATAAAAACCATATGATCATCTCAATAGATGCAGAAAAAGCTTTCGACAAAATTCAACACCCACTTATGATAAAAGTCCTCCAGAAACTAGACATGGAGGGAACTTACCTCAACATAATAAAGCCTGTATATGACAAACCCACAGCCAACATCATTCCCAATGGTGAAAAAAAGGAAACCATTTCCATTAAGGTCAGGAACACGACAAGGTTTCCCACTGTCACAACTATTATTCAACATAGTTTTGGAAGTTTTAGCCAGAACAATCAGAGAAGAAAAATAAATAAAAGAAATCCAAACTGGAAAAGAACAAGAAAAACTGTCACTGTTTGCAGATGACATGATACTATACATAGGGAATCCTAAAGATGTTACCAGAACACTACTAGAGCTAATCACTGAATTTGGTAAAATAGTAGGATTCAAAATTAATGCACAGAAATCTCTTGCATTCCTATACACTAATGATGAAAAATGTGAAAGAGAAACTAAGGAAACACTCCCATTTACCACTGCAACAAAAAGAATAAAATACCTAGGAATAAACCTACCTAAGGAGACAAAAGACCTGTATGCAGAAAAGTATAAGACACTGATGAGAACAATCAAAGATGATACAAACAGATGGAGAGATATGCCACGTTCTTCGTATGGATGAATCAACATTGTGAAAATGACTATACTACCCAAAACAATCTACAGTTTCAATGCAATCCCTATCAAACTACCCATGGCATTTTCCACAGAACTAGAACAAAAAAATTCACAATTTGTATGGAAACACAAAAGACCCCGAGTAACCAAAGCAATCTTGAGAAAGAAAAACAGAGCTGGAGGAATCAGTCTTCCTGACTTCAGACTGTACTACAAAACTACAGTAATCAAGATGGTATGGTACTGGCACAAAAATAGATATATAGATCAATGGAACAGGATAGAAAGCCCAGAGATAAACCCACGCACATATGGTCACCTTATTTTTGATAAAGGAGGCAAGAATATACAATGGAGAAAAGACAGCATCTTCAATAAGTGGTCCTGGGAAAACTGGACAGCTACATGTAAAAGAATGAAATTAGAACACTCCCTAATACCATACACAAAACTAAGCTCAAAATGGATTAGAGACCTAAATGTAAGGCCAGACACTATCAAACTCTTACAGGAAAATATAGGCAGAACACTCTATGACATACATCACAGTAAGATCCTTTTTGACCCACCTCCTAGAGAAATAGAAAAAAAAAACAAAAATAAATAAATGGGACCTAATGAAACCTAAAAGCTTTTGCACTGCAAAGGAAACCATAAAAAAGATGAAAAGACAACCCTTAGAATGGGAGAAAATATTTCCAAATGAAGCAACTGACAAAGGATTAATCTCCAAAATATATAAGCAGCTCATGCAGCTCAATATCAAAAAAAAACCCAAAAACAACCCAATCCAAAAATGGGCAGAAGACCTAAATAGACATTTCTCTAAAGAAGATATACAGATTTCCAACAAACACTTGAAAGGATGCTCAACATAACTAATTGTTAGAGAAATGCAAATCAAAACTACAATGAGATATCATCTCACACTGGTCAGAATGGCCATCATCCAAAAATCTACAAACAGTAAATGCCGGAGAGGGTGTGGAGAAAAGGGAAGCCTGTTGCACTGTTGGTGGAAATGTAAACTGATACAGCCACTATGGAGAACAGTATGGAGGTTCCTTGAAATACTAAAAATAGAACTACCATACACCCCAGCAATCCCACTACTGGGCATATACCCTGAGAAAACCATAATTCATAAAGAGTCATGTACCACAATGTTCATTGTAGCTCTGTTTACCATAGCCAAGACATGGAAGCAACCTAAGTGTCCATCAAAAGATGAATGGATAGAGAAGATGTGGCACATACATACAGTGGAATATTACTCAGCCATAAAAAGAAATGAAATTGAGTAATTTGTAGTGAGGTGGATGGACCTAGAGAGTGTCATACAGAGTGAAGTAAGTCAGAAAGAGAAAAACAAATACTGTATGCTAACATATATATATATGTAATCTAAAAAACAAACAAAAAAATGGTCATGAAGAACCTAGAAGCAAGACGGGAATAAAGATGCAGACCTACTAGAGAATGGACTTGAGGACACGAGGAGGGGGAAGGGTAAGCTGGGCCAAAGTGAGAGAGTGGCATGGACATATATACACTGCCAAATGTAAAATAGATACCTAGTGGGAAGAAGCCGCATCACACAGGGAGATCAGTTCGGTACTTTGTGACCACCTAGAGGGGTGGGATAGGGAGGGTGGGAGGGAGACGCAAAAAGTAGGAGATATTGGGATATATGTATATGTATAACTATTTACTTTGTTATACAGCAGAAACTAATACACCATTGTAAAGCAATTATACTCCAATAAAGATGTTGAAAAAAAAGAAGAGCAGAGGCAATATATGCAACTATTCTCAGCTAAATTCTAAAAAATACTGGAAAATTCTTGGCCATTATTTCTCCAAATCATGTGTCATTTTCATTGTTAGTATTCTCCCCTACTATATTTTCCTTTATCTAAATATTAAAATCTATGGAACTGGTCTTCATGTGTTTTCATTTTTATAACATATTTTCAATCTCTCCATTCCTTTCTACCAAATTACAGTAGAATTGCTCAGTATGATATTGCAGCTCAATTTTATTTATTTATTTTTTGTCCTTTAGATATTTTTTGTCTATTTAAGGCATCTGTTAATGTTTTGATTCAATTTTTCCAAGGTTTTTAATCATTTTGCTCTCATAGCCATTTGTTTTTTTGTCAAATATTTACTCCTTCATTTTGATGGGGATAATAAGTTTAGTGATTTTAAGGTCCTTTTTAATATATATATGTTATCATATATATATAATATACATATATATATATCCTCAGTTCGTTTACCATTTGTTGAGTTTATTGACTCCATTTCATAAGGTTAGTTTTCCTTAGATGTTTCTTGCTAGATTTTGGATTTCTTTTTCTGTGACATAATCCTCTTTTACATGTTCTTGGCTATGTTGGTCTTTTAGTGACTATGTTTGCTTCCCATAATAATTGTAGTGATGATACATTTGTAACATCCTCTATGCTTCCTTCTGTTAGGGAGGGCACACATTGTCTGCTCCACATAGATTTTACTTTTTGTTTTCTAGTGTGGAAATTTTTTACTGATTTTTTACGATACCTGATTTTTTTACTTTTTTTTTTAACATCTTTATTGGGGTATAATTGCTTTACAATGGTGTGTTAGTTTCTGCTTTATAACAAAGTGAATCAGTTATACATATACATATGTTCCCATATCTCTTCCCTCTTGCATCTCCCTCCCTCCCACCCTCCCTATCCCACTCCTCCAGGCGGTCACAAAGCAACGAGCCGATATCCCTGTGCCATGCGGCTGCTTCCCACTAGCTATCTACCTTACGTTTGTTAGTGTATATATGTCCATGCCTCTCTCTCGCCCTGTCACAGCTTACCCTTCCCCCTCCCCATATCCTCAAGTCTGTTCTCCAGTAGGTCTGTGTCTTTATTCCTGTCTTACCCCTAGGTTCTTCATGACATTATTTTTTTCTTAAATTTCATATATATGTGTTAGCATATGGTATTTGTCTTTTTCTTTCTGACTTACTTCACTCTGTATGACACACTCTAGGTCTATCCAACTCATTACAAATAGCTCAATTTCGTTTCTTTTTATGGCTGAGTAATATTCCATTGTATATATGTGCCACATCTTCTTTAGACATTCATCCGAAGATGGGCACTTAGGTTGTTTCCATCTCCGGGCTATTGTAAATAGAGCTGCAATGAACATTTTGGTACATGACTCTTTTTGAATTTTGGTTTTCTCAGGGTATATGCCCAGTAGTGGGATTGCTGGGTCATATGGTAGTTCTATTTGTAGTTTTTTAAGGAGGCTCCATGCTTTTGCACAGCAAAGGAAACCATAAACAAGACCAAAAGACAACCCTCAGAATGGGAGAAAATATTTGCAAATGAAGCAACTGACAAAGATTAATCTCCAAAATTTACTTGGTTTTCATATGTGTAAGAGACAACAGATTTTAGTATGGACCAGTCTGTCATCTTGAATGTCTTGATGTCTCCAAGTATCCATTTGTTTTTTGTTAATACCTCATACTCAACATGAGAAAATATATTTTTTGTATAGACAATATTAATGACTATCTTCAAACTTAGGCAAGAAACACACCTTTATTTTTCTGTAATTGGACATAATCCATTTTTAATGATCCATTTCCCTGGATGATCATAATGTAATGTCAATTTTTAAAAAATTCTCTCCGCTTTTTTTCAGTTATGTTTAAGTTCTATGTAGCTCATATTTTGACAAGGTATATAGGGGAAAGTCTTTGGCATCATATCTCTATGTTGACATCAGTTGACACATCCAATATCACTATTAGAATATATAGGTCACAGCTGTGTTCTCTAAACTTCCTCACCACAAGGCTTCTTCACATCTGTTAGCTCTCTGTACCATGTCTGTGCTGCTTTCAGGGTTGTTGTCACATCTTGCCACAACGTATTCTAAGACTCTCTTGGGCTATTATCCCAAAAACAGAGGTCACTCACTGGTGGATCATGAGTCACATCTAACCCATGGACTTATTTGTTTGGCTTACACTGTGTTTTAAAAATTGAGATGTTTGACATAAGAAATCAGATTTGTCTTCTTTTATAAAATTGCAAGAGCTGGCAACACTGAGTATATATTTTTGTCTGACAGCAGCTGATTGAATCTGAGTAGCTACTTCTGCTTTAGATAGAACATATGCTTTAAATTTAATAGTTTCACCACACTTTTGTGTCTTAGGCAAGCTCACTTTACATATTTTTATTACCTAGCATATCCCTGTATGCATTTGATTTTGTGAGCATTGGTCCAGATTCACAGTGCCGATGTACATTATTCCTATCATACAATGTAAATGATACAATGGTGTCTTATTGCCTTTTCAGAATTTAATTGAGAATAGTTGCATTTATTGCCTCTGCTCTTGAACTCCACAAATATACATGGAGTTTTGATTATTTACCTCCCATCCTGATCTAAAATTAGTCTGGGAAATAACAAAGAACAATGTTCTATCCCAAGGACTACCTTGTGTCTTTCCCTCTGAACTTTACCCCATTTCCCATTTTCTTTTCTGATATGGAAAGAAAAATAGTAGATTAGCAATGTTAATCTTCTGTGACTTGAGTCCTATAAGAGTCTAGGATTTTAAAACTCAAAAAATTGAGTATTGCCTGTTTTTTTTTTTCCTTTCTTCATTCCTGCTGTGCCTTTCCCTTCCCCGAGGCAATGATGGTAGAATTCTCCACCTAAGAAACAGCAGAATTAAAGAAAGAAAAACAATTATATAATGTTAATACTTCAAGAATACTAGCCTGTACAATTACACAACAAGGAATGAACAGGCCTTCAAGAAAATGATCATTTATTACTACAAAACCCTGCTCTGCAGCATCTGAGTAAAATGCAGAGGTGGCGAACAGATATAATCAAATCTAAATTGAATTCAAACACTAATATTAGACCATAGTACAAGCAATGAATCTAATTATATGGATTCAAAAGTGCACAAATGCAACTTGTTTTGAAGTCTTTTGACTATGTGATAAGGATTAGTAGAGGACTATTTGGATTTCAAGAGGCAAGAAAAAGATTATGTGTTTTGTGTTAGAAAAGTGATCTAAATAGGTACTAAACTTGGATATCAGTCCATCTTTCATACTTAGACCCTTGAACAATTGATTAAAAAAATCAATGTACAAACACCTAGAGGATTTCAACTTGTTAAGTAGCAAACAAAATGGATTTATTTCCAGTCAAACCATGTTAAAGAGGATTGTTATTCTTTGATCTTTATATAGGAAAATGATGCTGCAAGTTTATTTCTGAAGTGCTTTCAACAAGCATGCATCCAAGATGGTAGCAACAAGAGTAGTTGCCATGCTGAACACCTAAAAATGATTTCTGACAGTGCTACTTTGCAAGAATGCACATATGACTTTTTTTTTTTTTTTTTTTTTTTTTTTTGTGGTACGCGGGGCTCTCACTCCTGTGGCCTCTCCCGTTGCGGAGCACAGGCTCTGGACACACAGGCTCAGGAGCCACGGCTCACGGGCCCAGCCGCTCCGCGGCACGTGGGATCCTCCCGGACCGGGTCATGAACCCATGTCCCCTGCATCGGCAGGCCGACCCCCAACCACTGCGCCACCAGGGAAGCCCGCATATGACTTTTTGATACAAGGGGGGAAGGACTTTATTTTATGTCAGATGAATCAATAATGTTTAAGCTTTACAATACTTCTATCTTGTGTCATAGGAAAGTAATAAGGATGGACATAAAAAAGGTTTTTTTCCAGCAACAAAGACTGTTGAAACTATATGAAGTTCAAAAAGCAGACTGTAGAGTCACTCTATCAGATAATTTTTCTATAATGGGATCCTGATTTTTTGAAAATTAGGGAGTGGAATATAAAACCAATTTATTTAGTTTTATTTCACTCTTATCAGTCTCAAAAAGCAACAAGGCATGGGTTGTAACAAATGAGTAAGAAAAGAAAGATGAAAAATTGTAGGATCTCTCTCACTGCTGGCATTAGGCAAATATTAAACACTAATAGGGCAGTGTATCCCCTTCCTCTCATTGGCCTTCTCACATGACCCTTCTTTACTTTACTAAGGAAACAAGTTATGTGTAGAATGCTGATGAATAGGATCAACCTTGGTAAAATGTAGATAGCTTTCCTGACACTCTCCCTGAGTCATTGTCTTTCTTTTTTTTCTCATTTTTCTTACCGAGGTTCACAAGTTATTCCAGGCTATTCTGTCTTGGAGAAAAGCATATGCTAAAATTATTTAGTTTGAAAAATTAGTGGCTCCCTATATAAGGATATTACTGTTTTAAAAAGGACCCTAGAAAGATGAAATCTGATTGTAGAGAGATTCATGGGCTAGGTTTCCCCTTATGTCCTACAACATGAGAAAGTGTATACTTATTGATGGCAAAGAGTTTTGACATTATTCCCTCACTTCCATTTCTGCCATATCTTAAAATACACATTCACCATTTTCAGGTATAATCTAAAGGAAAAATAAAAGGCAGTTTAGGGTTTCAAGACACATTTAACAAAACCACCTAAATATTTAAATCCAATGATGTAAATATTATGCAGTCATAGTAAATTAATCATTTCAAGATATTTCAGGTCATGGGAAAATATTAATAATATTGTATATGTAAATGCAGTCTACAAAAGTATATTGAGTAACATTCCAATTTTGATAAAATATAATTAAAATTAAAATTAATTTACATGTGCAAATATAAAGGCTGGACTGAAATATAGCAATATGTTAGTAGTGTTTAAAAGAGCAACTCTGTGATTGCACCAGAAAATGAGAGTGGAAAGCTGTAAAAGAAATAGTACTCTTAACCATGCTTCCTTTATTCATAGAGATAGCAATAATGGGTTTCCATTTTTTCCATATATTGATGAATGGTATCTTTTCAATACACCAAAGCTTATGACATTTTACTAGATATAGACTATTCTTTTGACATCAAATAGTTGAATCCAAAAAGTTTGCAATAGCTATTTTTCTTTAAAACTTTTCATATCATACTTATCTCATTAAAAAGGTAATGTGTTCATTTTAGAAAATTTGAGGAAAACAGATAAGTACACAGCATATCACCTATAAGTCGATCACTGGGGGATGTCATTGTTAGCACTTAGTGCATTTGTATCCAATCCTTAATCTATGCATAAGACATACATTTGCATATATGTGTTTTTATATGTGTATACTAAAAAGTGTATACAGTTTTGTATCCTGCTATTTTTCACTAAATGTTATATGCTGGGTCTTAAGACATGATTGATGGCTTTAGTTTTCCAGAGTATGGCTGTATCAAATGGCCCCTATTGCTGACCTACTAGGTTCTCTCCAGTTTTTCAATATTTTCTGAGTTTCCTTAATGAATATACTTGTACACCAATATTTTCATTTCTGGTTATGTCCTTAGACTTAATATCTATGAGTGAAACTGCTGGGACAAGGAATATATTCATATATAAAACTTGTGAGATGTTTTTGTGAAATTACACTCTAATAACATTATTACTATGTTCCTTTTAGCAGTCTGTGAAAGGCATATTTCATCAAATCCTTACCAAGTTTAAGCATTATCAATGTTTTCATCATTGTGTGTCTAATTGGAAAAGCGATTTTCTAATTAAAATTTTATTTTGCATTCCTTTGGACAGTATGTCATATTTAATAGCCATTTGATTTATTTCTTTTAGGAATTTCCTGTTTATTGCTAAGAAAATCATATAATAACACTCCTCTCTCCCTCCCATTCCTCACATATGAGAAAGAGACAATAATAGTACCTACCTCATAGTATTTTGTGAGGATTAAATGAAAAATTTTATGTGAAACACTTAAACCAGTGGGTATCACATAGTTTGTTGAATGTTAGCTGTTTTTATTATTGTTAATATTATATTACTATTAGGTTATTCATCTTTTTCCTTATTTGTAAGAAATTTTTATATATTAAGAGTGCTCACTTTTTTTTCTGTTTGTTGGTGGTACGCGGGCCTCTCACCATTGTGGCCTCTCCCACCACGGAGCACAGGCTCAGGACATGCAGACTCAGCAGCCATGGCTCGTGGGCCTAGTCGCTCTGCAGCATGTGGGATCTTCCCGGACCAGGGCACGAACCCGCGTCCCCTGCATCGGCAGGCAGACTCTCAACCGCTGCACCACCAGGGAAGCCCAAGAATGCTCACATCTTATCTGCATATTTGATGTATGTTTTTCAATTTGTTTAATTTGGTTTTGTTATTTGTTTTCCCGTACTATGATATCTGTAGAACTTCTAAATTTCTATGTAGCCACATCTATTACTCAATGTGCTTTGTTTTATTTCACGTAGATGTTCCATAAAGAATTAACCTTGTAAAAAGGGGGAGGTTTGCACAAAGAGAGGTTTGGTCTTTGCTCCTGGGGGTACCCTCTAAGTCCTTGGATTGTCCTGCCTAATAAGGGTGTCTTTGCTTATCTGAGAGCCTTAGGTCACACCAGATAGTCTATGATAATAATGTGATTTATTGGGGGTGGCTGCTCAGGCCATGTGGTATCAACTCAACCTCTGGAGGGGCTGAAGATTAAGGTCATCCATGCAGGCAGTCAACCATGTCTATGTGACTGGGGCCCCAGTGAAATGTCTGAATATCAAGGCTTGGGTGAGCTTCCATGATCGGCAATGCTCCAAACATACTGCCACACATCATTGCTGGGACAATTTAGCAGTGTCCACAAGACTCCACTGGGAGAGGACA
This sequence comes from Leucopleurus acutus, assembly GCF_964270905.1. Classification (NCBI taxonomy): domain Eukaryota; kingdom Metazoa; phylum Chordata; class Mammalia; order Artiodactyla; family Delphinidae; genus Leucopleurus; species Leucopleurus acutus. The sequence goes on from NC_139148.1 coordinate 81,300,702, forward strand.
ATGGGAAGCTCATCCATGGAATTCTCTTGGTCCTTGCCCTATATGTCTTTTCTTATTGCTGATTTTAATCAGTAATCTTTCACTGTAATAAATTACATATAACCATGAGTATAATAGCCTTTCCAACTTCTGTGAGTCTTTCTAGTGAATTTTTGAATTGAGGATAGTCTCAGAAATCCCCAAACTTGCAGTTGATGCCAGAAGTAAGGATGGTCTTAAGGACTCCTGAATTTTGGAGAAATATATTCTCTACCCTGAGACAAATGCATATTCACATATATCTGGGTCTAGGCTTTCTTTTATTTATTTTTTCCATTAATTATATCTATCTCTTTAAGTCATCTGCTATTTATCTTTGCACATTTTGTGAAGTAGAGACCTGAATTTGTTTTTGTGTATATATATATATATATATATATATATATATATATATATTTAATCAGTTTTCCAGCCCTGTCAATTGACTAAATCATTCTTTACTTACTAGTATGAGATGTTTCAATTATCAAATACCAAAATATCTAGGCTTTTTATGCTATTCCACTGATCAATTTTTGTGCTGATCTCATATTATTTTACTTATTGTTACTTTATAATGTATGTTAATTTTTGGTAGTACAGACCACCTGTCATTACGGTTTTTGGAGTACACTCATGATGCTGATATTGATGATTATAATAATGGCAACTTTAACTTTTAATATTTATTGGCTACTTACTAGTAGCCCAATACTTCTATATGTGCCTTATGTGTATTAATATATTACAGGTCCTCATAATAGCATAATGAAGATGGTACTATTTTTTCCCTCTTTCACAGATGAAGAAACACAGGCATATGGAGGATAACTGACTTGGCAAAGAGCACACAGCTAGTTATTGATAAAACAGTCTGCCTTCAGAGCTTTTGCTTTATATTGTCCTTGGATTTTCTTGTCTACTAATTCTTCCAGATGAATTTCTTTCCATGGCTCTTAGGAGCTTCAGTGCAAATGTACTTCTTGATTTGTATAACTTCTACTAAAATTTAGCTATGTTTGGCCTGTCTCTGACATCCAGGAGCCTTAAATACTATTTACTTAAACTTGAGTATTTTCTCTTTCTAGGCACATACGTTTTCATTTGTTTGACTATTAGAATTAGGACTAAGCACCTGCTAAATATTTACCAATTTGAGATGATGGCTCTTCCTGGCCTTATTACCTAAGGAAAAATGGCCACCATTTTTCTCCCATGTTTAAGTACCTAAACTGAAGCTCAAAGGACATGGCTACATATGCCCAAGCATTGTAATTATATCAGACATGTCCAAATCCATGTCATTGGTCATAAGGTTATTAAATGCTAAGATCCATAGCTTCTATGCCTATAGAATGGCATTAAATAGAAAGTGTCAAGGCAGCGTGCAAATGTGTGTGCATGTCTTCAGTGTGGTTTTGTGTGAGGTGAGAGGATGTTGCATTTCAGTTTGAATTCCTAGCAGGATAATACTCTTCTCATAAAAGGGTGGGGTGGTTAAAACTGTTTCTGTCTTCACAGTGTGAAGAGAGAATGCAGCTGCCAGAGCAGTAGAAAGCTGATCCCTGCAGAGAGAGCAAAAATAGAGTGTGGGTTAGAAGCAGCTGTAGTATTACATACTCAGTCTCAGAATTCACAAAAGAAGACTAAATCCTCAAGAATGCATTTCAAGAAAGTGCATAAACCGAGACTAAGACTTAATAATAAGTGTTGTCTATGTAGCAAGATGTGGAAAATCTCAATGCAAAAAAAGCACAAGGGGCCAAGAATATTCAGGACAAACAGAAGAAGATTTCAAGCAGACCAGAGCCAGACTCTTACCCTACTTACACTGGTAAGGACTATCACCAGAGATATTCATATATCAGAACCCACTTATATATCCTTTATCTTGTATAGCTTGTTGTATATGAGTATTCATAACATTCACTTTTACAACTGTTCTTATTACACGAATGTGGGGCTCCTAGGTATTGATGAACACTTCTAGTTATTATGATATATAAAAAATTCCTCTAGGCATGTAAAGATAACAGGACAAGAAAATAGAATCAAAATGCTGCTGTCCAGAATGTGCAAAATCCTATAATCAGTCCCCTTTTCTCTCTTCCCTGCTTAAAAACTGTTGACTGGACTTACTGCACATTGAACTAAAAATGCCTGATACATGTCACAAGGGTAGGTGTCCCATTGTGAGGCACAATCAATTTCCTTGACTTGCTCTCCTTCGTCAATAAATTATTCCTCCTTTTTTTTTTTTTGATAAACAAGCATTCATTCTATGGGGTCTTTGCTTTGAGTTACAAATCCAGTTTTATTCCTCTTAAAATGGTCATTGATCTTCATCCTCCTGTAAACTTTTATGCATTTTGCAATGAAGTTAATTCCCTTGGTAACCTTCCTCTGTACCAGGTCTAATGTTTCTAGTGGTTCTAGATACTAATTTTGGGCAAACTTTCTACAGAAATAGGCATTGTAGTAGCCCCTAGTACAAACTACAAGTTCATGAGACTACAGTAAACAGACTTGTAACTTGTTTCTTAATATCGCTTTTGCTCTCTTCAAATCTATTTTCCACAGTAAACTTTTGAGCTTCTTTTACTGTGGTAAAATTTACATAATATAAAAATTTACCGCTTTAACTACTTTTAAGTATACAATTTATTGGCTTTAAGTGCATTCACCTTGTGCAAATATTACTACCATCCATTGCCAGAACTTTTTCATCTTCCCCAGACTGAAACTCTATACCTATAACCCGCAGCCCATGACAGCCACCATTCCACTTTGTGCCTCTGTGAAGTGCCTATTCTAGGTAGCTCATATAAATGGAATCATACAATATTTGTCCTTTGTGTCTGGCTTATTTCACTTAGCATAATTTCTTAAAGATTTATCCATGTTGTAGCAAGTGTTAAAATTTCATTCCTTTTTTAGGTTGAAAATTATCCCAATGTATCACATTTTGTTCATTTTTTCATTCACTGATGGACATTTGAGTTGCTTACATGTTTTTGTTATTGTGAATAATACTGCTCTGAACATTGGTGTACAAACATGTTTTCAAGTCCCTGCTCTCAATTATGTTGGATATATACCTAGAAATAGAATTGCTGGATCATATGGTAATACTACATTTAATTTTCAAGGAACTGCATACTGCTTCAACAGAGAGCACCCCATTTTAAATTCTCATTAAAAATGCAGAAGGGTTTCAGTTTCTCCACATCATCACCAATATTTATTCTCTTTTTAACTTTTTTTCCTTTGATAATTATCCTAATAGGAGTGGAAGTGGTTTCTCACTGTGGTTTTACTTTGCATTTCCTTAATGATTAGTGACTTTTAGCATCTTGGCATGTGCTTATTGGCTATTTGTATATTTTCTTTCTGGAAATGTCTATTCAAATTTTTTACCCATTTTAAAATTTGGTTGTATTTTTGTTGTTGTAGTTGAGAAGTGGATATTCTTTGTATATTCTGGAAAGTAAGCCATTATTGGATGTACAATTTGCACATACTTTTCCTCCATTTCATGGGTGACCTTTGCACTCTGTTAATAGTGTCCTTTGATGCACAAATCTTTCTAATTTTCATGAAGTCCAATGTATTTATTTTTTTCACTTTTGCCTATAATTTGGTGTTACATCCAAGATATTATTGCCAAATCCAATGTTATAAAGTTTTTTCCTTATTTTGTATTCTAAGAGTTTTATAGTTTTAGCTCTTATATTTAAGCCTTTTCTCTATTTTGAGTTAATTTTTTTGTAAAATAGGAGTCCTACTTCATCTTTTTCAATGAATAGCTAATTTTCCCAACACAATTTTTGAAAGGACTGCCCTTTCCCCTTTGAATGGCCCTGACACCTTTGTTGAAAATCATTTGGTTCAGTCTTGGAAGGTTGTACCTTTCTAAGAATTTGTCCATTTCTTTCAGGTTGTCCATTTTATTGGCATATAGTTGCTTGTAGTAGTCTCTTATGATCCTTTGTATTTCTGCTATGTCAGTTGTTACTTCTCCTTTTTCATTTCTAATTTTTTTGATTTGAGTCCTCTCCCTTTTTTCTTGATGAGTCTGGTTAAAGGTTTATCAATTTTGTTCATCTTCTCAAGGAACCAGCTTTGAGTTTCACTGATCTTTGTTGTTGTTTTCTTCATTACTACTTCATTTATTTCTGCTCTGATCTTTATGATTTTTTTCCTTCTACTAATTTTGGGTTTTGTTTCTTCTTCTTTCTCTATTTGCTTTAAGTGTAAGGTTAGGTTTTTATTTGAGATTTTTCTTGTTTCTTGAGGTAGGATTGTATTGCTGTATACTTCCCTCTTATAACTTTTTGCTGCATCCATATGTTTTGGGTCATTGTGTTTTTGCTGTCATTTGTTTCTAGGTATTTTTTTTAAAAGAGTCTCTTCAATAAGTGATGCAGGGAAAGCTGGACAGCAACATGGTGAAAGAATGAAATTAGAACACTCCCTAACATCATACACAAAAATAAACTCAAAATGGATGAAAGACCTAAATGTAAGGCTATCAAGCTCTTAGAGGAAAACATAGGCAGAACACTCTTTGACATAAATTGCAGCAGGCTCTTTTTGGACCCACCTCCTAGCGTAAGCAAAATAAAAACAAAAATAAACAAATGGGACCTACTGAAACTTAAGAGCTTTTGCACAGCAAAGGAAACTATAACAAGACAAAAAGACAACCCTCAGAATGGGAGAAAATATTTGCAAATGAAGCCACTGACAAGGGATTAATCTCCAAAATATAAAAACAGCTCATGCAGGTCAATAACAAAAAAACCCCAACAACCCAATCAAAAAATGGGTGGAAGACCTAAATAGACATTTATCCAAAGAAGACACACAGATGGCCAACAAACACATGAAAAGATACTCAATATCACTAATTATTAGAGAAATGCAAATCAAAACTACAATGAGGTATCACCTCACACTTGTCAGAATGGCCATCAACCAAAAATCTACAAACAATAAATGCTGGAGAGGGTGTGGAGAAAAGGGAACTCTCTTATACTGTTGATGGGAATGTAATTTGATACAGCCACTATGGAGAACAGTATGGAGGTTCCTTAATAAACTAAAAATAGAACTACCATATGACCCAGCAATCCCACTCCTTGGCATATACCTGGAGTAAACCATAATTTAAAAAGATACATGCACCACAATGTTCACTGCAGCACTATTTACAATAAACAGGACATGGAAGCTACCTAAATGTCCATCAACAGAGGAATGGATAAAGAAGATGTGGTGCACATATACAATGGAATATTACCCAGCCATAACAAGGAATGAAACTGGGTCTTTTGTAAAGACGTGGATGGACCTAGAGACTGTCATACAGAGTGAAGTGTGTCAGAAAGAGAAAAACAAGTATCACATATTAATGCATGTATGTGAAATCTAGAAAAATGGTATAGATGATCTTATTTTCAAAGCAGAAATAGAGACACAAATGTAGAGAACAAACGTATGGATACCAAGGGGGTATGAGGGTGGGATGGATTGGGAGATTGACATATATGCACTATGTATAAAATAGATAACTAATAAGAACAGACTGTATAGCACAGGGAACTCTACTCAATGCTCTGTGGTGACCTAAATAGGAAGGAAATCCAAGGAAGAGGGGATATATGTATATGTGTGGCTGATTCACTTTGTTGTATGGCAGAAACTAACAGAACAGTGTAAAGCAACTATACTCCAGTAAAAAAAAAAAAAGGAGAATGTAGTATAAGCTCAATAAACATTTATTAACTAAAAATAAATGAAAGAAAATTATATGATCACATATGTCGGGGAATTATTTCTAAGATCAATATTCTATTCCATTGGTGTATATGTCTCTATGTCAGTACTACACTGTTTTGATTACTGTATGTTTGTAGAAAAAATTGAAATCAGAAGTGTGAGAGCCTCAATCTTGCTTTTGTTTTCAAGATTATTTTTGTTTGGAGGATCTCTTGAGAGTCCATATGAATCTTAGGATAAAATTTTCTATTTCTGCTGATAACATTGGGATTTTGATAGGTATTGTACTGAATCTGTAGATTGCTGTGAGTGGTATTGAAATCTTCCCAAGTTTTCTAATCCATGAATATAAGATGTCTTTCCACTTACTTCTCTTGTTTAATATTTTTCAGCAGCATTTCTAGTTTTTAGTTTTCAAGTCTTTTGCCTCCTTAAGTTTATTCTTAAGCATTCTATTCATTTTTATGCTGTTGTAAATAGAATTGTTTTCTTAATTACCTTTTCAGAATATTCAGTGTTAGTACATAGAAACACAGCTGATTTTTACATTTGATTTTGTATCCTGCAACTTTGCTGAGTTCCTTTGTTAGTTCTAATAGTTTTATTTGTGGAATCTTTAGGGGTTTCTATATAAAAGATTATGTCAGCTGTAAACAAAGATATTTCCTTGAACAACAAATTTCCTTGTAACCATTTTTTCACTGTCTCTCATAAATTTTAGTATTTTATGTTTTCATTATAATTTGTCTCAAGATATATTTTAATTTCCCTTGTAATTTCTTCTTTGACTTACTGGGTGTATGTGTTGTTTTATTTTCATGTTTGTGAATTTTCCTGTTTTCTTTCTGCTACTGATTTCTAGATTCATTCTACTGTGATCAGAAAAGATACTTGGTATGATTTCAATCTTTTAAAATTTATCAAGACTTTTTTGTGGCTTAACATATGATCTACCCTGGACAATGTTTTATGTGCTGTGCATTTAACAAAAATATGTATTATGCTGTTGTTAGGTGGAGTATTCTGTATATGTCTGTTAGATACAAATGATCTATACTGTCCAAGTTCTCTGCTTCCTTATGGACTTATTCTTATGTTTTAACAACTGTTGAAAGTGGGTATGGAAGTTGCTATGGTCTGAATGTTTGTGTTCTCCCAAATTCATATGTTGAAGTTCTAATGCCCAATCTGATGGTATTAGGAGATGGCGCCTTTGGGAGATGATTAGGTCATTGCGGTAGAGCCCTCAGGAATAAAATTAATGCTCTTATAAAAGAGACCTGAGAAAGCCCCTTTGCCCCTTTCACCAAGTGAGGACACAGCAAGAGGTCCAGATGTCTGTAGATCTATCATCTCCCTACAGCTTTCATGAGCAATGGCTTCTGCTTCCTGTGGCTCTTTCTAGCTTGAGATTCAAGCTTTGAGGCCTTTTCTTGTCTGAGTTCTGAGTTTTGTAAAATAGAGTCTTATCCATCAGGAAGCCTCCCAGACAAGTAAGAATGTCATGAATAAAGTCCACCATACTCCCCCTGATTCAATCAAGGGAACTGGAAACTGGAGTGTCACTTCCCTGAGACCACACTGTGCCATGCTGGGGACATGGGGGGCAAGGGTAAATAAAAACACCGTGAAGTTTTCTACTATTTTCAATGTGGCGTTTTCTTTACTGAGTGTTTATTTGGGTGCCATAGACCTTTCACCATTTTTCATAGCTCCTATAAAGTTAGTTTTAGCTAGTCTCTTGTTTGTTTTTTTAATGTTTCCATGAGGAAATGAAGGCCTGGAACCTACTAGTCTGCCATCTTTTGGACATGCCAACTCCACAGTAACTTTTAAAACACAAATCTGGTTGTGTTCTTTCTCTTCTTAAAATTTATAACTCTTTAATACCTTCTATTTTCATATGTAGGAATTGTATTTCCTATATATGGAATAACTTTACCTTGTATATCTAGGCCTGTAAAGATCTATGGGATCTGGCTCTTAAAAATCACTCTATCATCATCTCTAACACTCTTACTCACAGTGATCTGATTCTATCCAAACCATGAGGTTCTTCTAGTAGTTCCACTATGCTGCATCTCATCTCAATTCATTCTAGTGTGTTCTCTTTTCCTGGAACACTTCACCCATCCATTAACTAACCAATTCATTCTACTATTTACCTTTCAGATATCAATTTAAATTTCATTTCTTTAAAAAAGCCTTTTAACCCTCTTTCAATCTAGGTCATATCCCCTCTCATAATGCCCTGTTAGCATTCTGCACTTTTCATTCATAATACCCACAACAATTGTCATTAGTATAATTAATTAATTCATTAATATATTTCTTGCTATATTTATTTTATTTTATTTATTTATTTTTTTGCTGTATGCAGACCTCTCACTGTTGTGGCCTCTCCCGTTGCAGAGCACAGGCTCCAGATGCGCAGGCTCAGCGGCCATGGCTCATGGGCCCAGCTGCTCCGTGGCATGTGGGATCTTCCTGGACTGGGGCACGAACCTGTGTCCCCTGCATCGGCAGGCGGACTCTCAACTACTGTGCCACCAGGGAAGCCCTCTTTCTTTCTTTACAAAGCAGAGGCAAGGACCATGAATTCCTCACTACTGTATTCCTAGTGCTTAGCCCAGTGCCTCGCACATAGTAGGCATTCCATATGTTTTGGTTAAATGAATGAATGAAACTCCTACTCTGCAATATGAGAATATAAGTATTGATGCCAATCATGTAATATGTCATTTTCTATGAAATACCACTTTTTGTGGAATTAGGCTAATTTTTGAAAGCTCCATATTAGAACAATATTTCCACTAATGAGATAGCTTAACACCTCTTGAAACACGTGAGATTATTCTCTCTGGGTTTCATGTAAAAAGGAGCAAAAATAGGCTTTTTAAGACAGAAAAACATAGCTATCAGTATCAACCATTTTACCCTCCTTATTCTATGATTCTACCTTCTAGATAGGCATGTATATAATATTTGAAAAAGGCATATTGTAAACTATTCTCAATATGATGAACTATAGAAAGTAAACAAAAACAATGTGAAATCCAATAGTATTTGTCTCACTGAATGGTATTTCTGTTAGAAAGATATTTAACTGAATGTCCATGTCAATGTATTCACCAGTAACAGATAGCAATGTGATTGTTACTTAGCAGTTATGTGGAACAAGGTGAGTTATTGCTGAGTGGTGATAAATAACTTTATGGAGATATTACACCATGTATGTGATAGTTGATTTTATATAATAACCTCAGATCCTATTTACTAGGAATATTGGATTAATTTGGATTTGTATTTAATTTAATCACAACCTGAATACTTTAAAAAACACTAATTAGAATAACATCTCTTTCAAAGTCTATTTGCAACAAACATGAAATAAGCACTATCAGGTATGTATAATTTTTTGAAAACACTGTTGCTTTACTTCAATTTAGCAAAGCTATTTAAGTGTTGTAGAAGACTAAAAATATTTTTTTCATCTAAATGTTTTCTTTCTGAGTATATTTATGTTACTAAATGCCTTCCTTTTAAAATGTGTATTTAAATAATAAGACAATGAGCACTTCATTAAATCAAAAAACCTAATAGTCAGAAAAGAAAATATCTTATTAATTTTGAGAAGCAAGATAATATTGTACCATTTCTGGAAAGAAAAAGAGAATCGTTTCTTCTTCCCATATATTACTTTAAAAAACATATTTTAATTAATCTCTCTCATGTTACACGGAAAACATTAATGACCAACCCCTACAGTCTTGTTCAGGGAAACATCAATTGACTGTTTGGTCATCTATGACTTAACTTTACTATTATTTAATTCAGAGAAAGTCAAGAGTGAAATAAATAAAGTTGAAAAATGACTCTGTGTCCCAAATAATGCTAGACTCAAAGTCACATAGAAGCCCTGTTAAGAGCTCCTATCCACACTCCGGGTTCACATTTCAGGTACAGTCGTCACTTGGTATCCATAGAGGTTTAGTTCCAGGATCCCCCTTGAATACAAAAATCTTTGGATGCTCAAGTGACTTATAAGAAATGTTGTAGTATTTGCATATAACCTAAACACACCCTCCATATACTTTAAATCATCTCCAGGTTACTTATAATACCTAATACAATGTAAGCACTATGTAAATAGTTGCTGGCTGGCAGCAAATTCAAGGTTTGTTTTCTGGAACTTTCTGGATTTTTAAAAAAATATATTTTCAATCAGCAGTTGGCTAAATCCTTGGATGTAGAAACCATAGATACAGAGGGTAGACTGTATTATTAGACTGAAGGGCAGGTCGGCTCATCCTGCTGCTTGAGTAGAAGGTAAGTGTGATGCAGATCAGGCAGAAAATTATAAGAAAGGACATTTGTTACGGGTTTTCAGCTTTTCTTTCCACATCTTTTCCTTCTACTTTCTCCTTTTACCATTGTTATTTCCCTATTTTTCTTTTATCTGCAGTTGAATGTTCTATCTTAAAGGTTGTTTGCATAGAATCTTTAGGTTTCAAGAGAGTTTATTCATTATCTTTACATAGTCATAATAGCTTTACTCTAATTTCTAGTTTGATTGGCCTACCTTCATTTGAAGTTCTTTTTAGTTTTGGTTCCATGGGTGAATACTAACAGAACTCACACCACCAGTATCTTGCTACAATTACTGTTGATATTCCACCCTAAATATGATGCCTTTAATGCCCATTGTAGGTAATCATCCTTGCACATTTTAATGTGACTTATTATAAACATATATTTGTTTATAATCAACCTCAGAGCAAAGTAAAAGAAAAATACGGGGGTGGCATTGTTCAGAGAAAAATCTGTTTATAGGTTAATATTAAGAGAGACATCATTTATTAGTCTTTTTTTAACATCTTTATTGGAGTATAATTACTTTACAATGGTGTGTTAGTTTCTGCTTTATAACAAAGTGAATCAGCTATACATATACATATATCCCCATATCTCCTCCCTCTTGCATCTCCCTCCCAACCCACTTTTTAGCCTTTTTAAAGCTGCGGAAGAGATTTAAAAATCATTATTTTACACTGTAAAATAATGGTCACCTTATTGAACAATTCCATTCCTTAAAGAGTTAATTAACTAATTAGCATTTCTATTGGCTTAGCTAATGAAACTCTGTAGTCTTCACATAACCAAAAAAACCCACTATTTAGAAACATTGATTATTTTTGCCAACCTGCATTATATCTACTATTTTACTTTTTTTTTAAACATATTTATTGGAGTATAATTGCTTTACAATGGTGTGTTAGTTTCTGCTTGCGTCTCTCTCCCTCCCACCCTCTAGGTGGTCACAAAGCACCGAGCTGATCCCCTTGTGCTATGGGGCTGCTTCCCACTAGCTATCTATTTTATGTTTGGTAGTGTATATATGTCCATGACACTCTCACATTGTCACAGCTTACCCTTTCCCCTCCCCATATCCTTAAGTCCATTCCCCTGTAGGTCTGTGTCTTTATTTATTTATTTTTTGCGATACGCGGGCCTCTTACTGTTGTGGCGTCTCCCATTGCAAAGCACAGGCTCTGAACGTGCAGGCTCAGCAGCAATGGTTCACAGGCCCAGCTGCTCTGCAGCATGTGGGATCCTCCCGGACTGGGGCACGAACCCGTGTCCCCTGTATCGGCAGGTGGACTCTCAACCACTGCGCCACCAGGAAAACCCAAGGTCTGTGTCTTTATTTCCGCCTTACCCCTAGGTTCTTCTTGACATTTTTTTCTTTTCTTAGATTCCATATATATATATATGTGTTAGCATACGGTATTTGTCTTTGTCTTCCTGACTCACTTCACTGTGTATGACAGATTCTAGGTCCATCCACCTCACTAAAAATAACTCAATTTTGTTTCTTTTTATGGCTGAGTAATATTCCATTGTAAATAAGTGCCACATCTTCTTTATCCATTCATCCGATGATGGACACTTAGGTTGCTTCCATCTCCTGACTATTGTAAATAGAGCTGCAAAGAACATTTTGGTGCATGACTCTTTTTGAATTATGGTTTTCTCAGGGTACATGTACAGTAGTGGGATTGCTGGGTCATATGGTAGTTCTATTTGTAGTTTCTTAAGGAACCTCCATACTGTTCCCCATAGTGGCTGTATCAATTTACATTCCCAAAAACAGTGAAAGAGGGTTCCCTTTTCTCCACACCCTCTCCAGGATTTATTGTTTCTAGAATTTTTGATGATGGCCATTCTGACCAGTGTGAGATGATAACCCATTGTAGTTCTGATTTGCATTTCTCTAATGATTAATGATGTTGAGCATTCTTTCATGTGTTTGTTGGCAATCTGTATATCTCCTTTGGAGAAATATCTCTTTAGGTCTTCTGCCTATTTTTGGATTGGGTTGTTTGATTTTTGTTATTGAGCTTCATGAGCTGATTGTAAATTTTGGAGATTAATCCTTGTCAGTTGCTTCATTTGCAAATATTTTCTCCCATTCTGAGGGTTGTCTTTTTGTCTTGTTTATGGTTTCCTTTGCTGTGCAAAAGCTTTGAAGTTTCATTAGGTCCCATTTGTTTATTTTTGTTTTTATTTCCATTTCTCTAGGAGGTGGGTCAAAAAGCATCTTGCTGTGATTTATGTCATAGAGTGTTCTGCCTATGTTTTCCTCTAAGAGTTTGATAGTTTCTGGCCTTACATTTAGGTCTTTAATCCATTTTGAGCTTATTTTTGTGTATGGTGTTAGGGAGTGTTCTAATCTCATACTTTTACATATACCCGTCCAGTTTTCCTAGCACGACTTACTGAAGAGGCTGTCCTTTCTCTACTGTGCATTCCTGCCTCCTTTATCAAAGATAAGGTGACCATATGTGAGTGGGTTTATCTCTGGGCTCTCTATCCTGTTCCATTGAGCTATATTACTGTTTTTGTGCCAGTACCACAGTGTCTTGATTACTGTAGCTTTGAAGTATAGTCTGACGTCAGGGAGCCTGATTCCTCCAGCTCCAATTTTTGTTCTCAAGATTGCTTTGGCTATTTGGGGTGTTTTGTGATTCCATACAAATTGTGCAATTTTTTGTTCTACTTCTGTGAAAAATGCCAGTGGCAGATTGATATAGACTGCATTGAATCTGTAGATTGCTTTGGGTAGTAGAGTTATTTTCACAATGTTCATTCTTCCAATCCAAGAACATCCTATATATCTCCATCTATTTGTATCATCTTTAATTTCTTTCATCAGTGTCTAATAATTTTTTGCATACAGGTCTTTATTCTCCTTAGGTAGGTTTATTCCTGGATATTTTATTATTTTTGTTGCAATGGTAAATGGGTGTGTTTTCTTAATTTCACTTTCAGATTTTTCATCATTATTGTATAGGAATGCCAGAGATTTCTGTGCTTTAATTTTGTATCCTGCTACTTTACCAAATTCATTGATTAGCTCCAGTAGTTTTCTGGTAGCATTTTTAGGATTCTCTATGTATAGTATCATGTCATCTGCAAACAGTGACAGCTTTACTTATTTTCCAATTTGCATTCCTGTTATTTCCTTTTCTTCTTTGACTGCTGTAGTAAAAACTTCCAAAACTATGGTGAATAAGAGTGGTGAGAGTAGGCAACTTTGTCTTTTTCCTGATCTTCGTGGAAATGGTTTCAGTTTTTCACCATTGAGGCCGATGTTGGCTGTGGGTTTCTCATATATGGCCTTCATAATTTGAGGAAAGCTCCCTCTATTTCTACTTTCTTTAGGGTTTTTAGCATAAATGGGTGTTGAATTTTGTCGAAAGCTTTCTCTGCATCTATTGAGAGGATCATATGTTTTCTCTCTTTCAATTTGTTAATATGGTGTATCACATTGACTGATTTGCTTATATTGAAGAGTCCTTGCCTTCCTGGAATAAACCCCACTTGATCATGGTGTATGATCCTTTAATGTGCTGTTGGATTCTGTTTGCTAGTATTTTGTTGAGGATTTTTGAATCTATGTTCATCAGTGATATTGGCCTGTAATTTTCTTTCTTTTGTGACATCCATGTCTGGTTTTGGTATCAAGGTGATGGTGGCCTCGTAGAATGGGTTTGGAAGTGTTCCTCCCTCTGCTATATTTTGGAAGAGTTTGAGAAGGATAGGTGTTAACACTTCTCTAAATGTTTGATAGAATTCGCCTGTGAAGCCACCTGGTCCTGGGCTTTTGTTTGTTGGAAGATTTTTAATCACAGTTTCAATTTCAGTGTTTGTGATTGGTCTGTTCATATTTTCTATTTCTTCCTGGTTCAGTCTTGGCAGCTTGTGCATTTCTAAGAATTTGTCCGTTTCTTCCAGGTTGTCCATTTTATTGGCATAGAGTTGCTTGTAGTAATCTCTCATGATCTTTTGTATTTCTGCAGTGTCAGCTGTTACTTCTCCTTTTTCAGTTCTCATTTTATTTATATGAGTCTTCTTCCTTATTTTCATGATGAATCTGGCTAACAGTTTATCAATTTTGTTTATCTTCCCAAAGAACGAGCTTTTAGTTTTATTGATCTTTGTTATTGTTTCCTTCATTTCTTTTTCATATATTTCTGATCTGATCTTTATGATTTCTTTCCTTCTGCTAACTTTGGGGTTTTTTTGTTCTTTGTTTTCTAATTGCTTTAGATGCAAGTTTAGGTTGTTTATTCAAGATGTTTCCTGTTTCTTAAGGTAGGGTTTTATTGCTATAAACTTCCCTCTTAGAACTGCTTTTGCTGCATCCCATAGGTTTTGGGTCGTTGTGTCTCCATTGTCATTTGTTTTTAGGTATTTTTTGATTTCCCTTTTGATTTCTTCAGTGATCACTTCGTTATTAAGTAGTGTATTGTTTAGCCTCCATGTGTTTGTATTTTTTACAGGTCTTTTCCTGTAATTGATATTTAGTCCCATAGTGTTGTGGTCGGAAAGGGTACTTGATACAATTTCAAATTTCTTAAATTTACTAAGGATTGATTTGTGACCGAAGGTATGATCGATCCTGGAGAATGTTCCATGAGTACTTGAGAAATGTATATATATATTTTTGGATGGAATGTCCAATAAATATCAGTTAAGTCCATCTTGTTTAATGTATCATTTAAAGCTTGTTTTTCCTTACTTATTTTCACTTTGGATGATCTCTCCATTGATGAAAGTGGGGTGTTAAAGTCCCCTACTATGAATGTGTGACTGCCAATTTCCCCTTTTATGGCTGTTAGTATTTTCCTTATGTATGGAGGTGCTCCTATGTTGGGTGCATAAATATATACAATTATTATATCTTCTTCTTGGATTGATTCCTTGATCATTATGCAGTGTCCTTGTTTGTGTCTTGTAATGGTCTTTATTTTAAAGTCTATTTTGTCTGATATGAGAATTGCTACTCCAGCGTTCTTTTGGTTTCCATTTGCATGGAATATCTTTTTCTATCCCGTCACTTTCAGTCTCTATGTGTCACTAGGTCTGAAGTTGGTCTCTTGTAGACAACATATATATGAGTCTTGTTTTTGTATCCATTCAGCCAGTCTGTCTTATGGTGGGAGCATTTAATCCATTTACATTTAAGGTAATTATCAATATGTATGTTCCTCTTTCCATTTTCTTAATTGTTTTGGGTTTGTTACTGTAGGTCTTTTCCTTCTCTTGTGTTTCTTACCTAGAGAAGTTCCTTTAGCATTTGTTGTAAAGCTGGTTTGGTGGTGCTGAACTCTCTCAGCTTTTGCTTGTCTGTAAAGGTTTTAATTTCTCCATCAAATCTGAATGAGATCCTTGCTGGGTCGAGTAATTTTGGTTGTAGGTTTTTCTCCTTCATCACTTTAAATATGTCCTGCCAGTCCCTTCTGGCTTGCAGAGTTCCTGCTGAAAGATCATCTGTTAACCTTATGGGGATTCCCTTGTGTGTTATTTGTTGTTTTTCCCTTGCTGCTTTTAATATGTTTTCTTTGTATTTAATTTTTGATAGTTTGAGTAGTATGTGTCTTGGCATGTTTCTCCTTGGATTTATCCTGTATGGGACTCTCTGTGTTTCCTGGACTTGATTAATTATTTCCTTTCCCATATTAGGGAAGTTTTCAACTATAATCTCTTCAAATATTTTCTCAGTCCCTTTCTTTTTCTCTTCTTCTTCTGGAACCCCTATGATACGAATGTTTGTGTGTTTAATGTTGTCCCAGAGGTCTCTGAGACTGTCCTCAGTTATTTTCATTCTTTTTTCTTTATTCTGCTCTTCAGTAGTTATTTCCACTCTTTTATCTTCCACATCACTTAGCTGTTCCTCTGCCTCAGTTATTCTGCTATTGAACTCTTCTAGAGTATTTTTAATTTCATTTATTGTATTGTTCATTGTTGCTTGTTTCCTATTTAGTTCTTCTAGGTCCTTGTTAAAAGCTTCTTGCATTTTGTCTATTCTATTTCCAAGATTTTGGATCATCTTTACCATCATTATTCTGAATTCTTTTTCTGGTAGACTGCCTATTTCCTCTTCATTTGTTAGGTCTGGTGGATTTTTACCTTGCTCCTTCATTTGCTGTGTGTTTTTCTGTCTTCTCATCATTTTGTTTATCTTACTGTGTTTGGGGTCTCCTTTTTTCAGGCTGCAGGTTCGTAGTTCCCTTTGTTTTTGGTGTCTGTCCCCAGTGTCTAAAGATGATTCAGTGGGTTGTGTAGGCCTCCTGGAAGAAAGGACCAGTGCCTGTTTTCTGGTGCATGAGGCTGGATCTTGTCTTTCTGGTGGGCAGGTCCACGTCTGGTGGTTTGTTTGGGGGTGTTTGTGGCTGTATTATGATTTTAGGCAGTGTCTCTGCTAATGGATGGGGCTGTGTTCCTGTCTTGATAGTTGTTTGGCATAGGATGTCCAGCACTGTATCTTGCTGGTCATTGAGTGAAGCTGGGTCTTGGTGTTGAGATGGAGATCTCTGGGAGATTTTCGCCATTTGATATTGCGTGGTGCTGGGAGGTCTCTTGTGGACCAGTGTCCTGAAATTGGTTCTCCCACCTCAGAGGCACAGCACTGACTCCTGACTGGAGCACCAAAAGCCTTTCATCCACACGGCTCAGAATAAAAGGGAGAAAAAGTAGAAAGAAAGAAAGAAAGAAAGAAAGAAAGAAAGAAAGAAAGAAAGGGGATAAAATAAAATAAAGTTATTAAAATAAAAATAATTATTAAGAAAATTATTTTTAAAAGTAAAACAAACAAAGAAACAAACAAATAAAAAACGAATGGAAAGAACCCTAGGACAAATGGTGAAAGCAAAGCTATACAGACAAAATCTCACCCAGAAGCACACACATACACACTCCCAAAAAGAGAAAAAAGGGAAAAAATAATATATCTTGTTTTCAATGTCCACCTCCTCAATTTAGGATGATTCATTGTCTATTCAGATGTTCTGCCGATGCATGGTACATCAAATTGATTGAGGAGATTTAATCCGCTGCTCCTGAGGCTGCTGGGAGAAATTTCCCTTTCTCTTCTTTGTTCGCACACCTCCCGGGGTTCAGCTTTGGATTTGGTCCCGCCTGTGCGTGTAGGTTGCCTGAGGACGTCTGTTCTTCACTCAGAAAGGACGGGGTTAAAGGAGCAGCTGATTCGGGGGCTCTGGCTCACTCAACCCGGCGGGAGGGAGGGTTACGGAATCAGGGCGAGCCTATGGTGACAGAGGCCAGCATTATGTTGCACCAGCCTGAGGTGTGCCGTGTGTTCTTCCGGGGAAGTTGTCCCTGGATCAAGGGATCCTGGCAGTGGCAGGCTGCACAGGCTCCCGGGATGGAGGTGTGGATAGTGACATGTGCTCGCACACAGGCTTCTTGGTGGCTGCAGCAGCAGCCTTAGCATCTCATGCCCGTCTCTGGTGTCCGTGCTGTTAGCCACGGCTCGCACCCGTCTCTGGAGCTACTTTAAGCAGCGTTTTTAATCCCCTCTCCTTGCGCACCAGGAAATAAAGAGGCAAGAAAAAGTCTCTTGCCTCTTCAGCATGTCCAGACTTTTTCCCAGACTCCCTCCCAGCTAGCTGTGGTGCACTAACTCCTTCAGTCTGTGTTCACGCTGCTAGTACTCTCCCTGTGATTGGACCAAAACCCAAGCCTCAGCTCCAGGCCCCGCCCACCATGGCGGGCGAGCTGACAAGCCTCTCGGCTGGTGAGTGCTGGTAGGTACCAATCCTCTGTGCGGTAATCTCTCCACTTTGCCCTCCACACCCCTGTTGCTGCGCTCTCCTCCACAGCTCTGAAACTCCCCCCTCTGCCACCCATAATCTCCACCAGTGAAGGGGCTTCCTAGTGTGTGGAAACCTTTCCTCTTTCACAGCTCCCTCCCACTGGTGCAGGTCCCATCCCTATTCTTTTGTCTCTGTTTATTCTTTTTTTTTTTTTGCCCTACCCAGGTACGTGGGGAGTTTCTTGCCTTTTGGGAGGTCTGAGGTCTTCTGTCCGCATTCAGTAAGTGTTCTGTAGGAGTTGTTCCACGTGTAGATGTATTTCTGATGTATCTGTGGGGAGGAAGGTGATTTCCATGTCTTACTCTTCCGCCATTTTCCGCTGAGCTTTAGTACTATTTTACTTTTGTTGTAGATTTTAGAAGGAACAAAATTAGTCAATGATTTCTATGAGATAAAGATTTAAAAGATGAAACAGCTTTTAAACTTTAGGGTTAATATATAATTTCTTTGGTTTTGAATTCAGAAATTGGGGCCCCATATAAATAGTCCAACTCCGCTATGAAAAATTGTGTACTCTGAAAGCCTTAGGCATGTGGTTTATTATATATGCTCCTGTACCAGGGTAAACAAGAGAAGGACTGCCTCCCAGTCTGTCAACCCTGCAGGCAATGACCTCCCTGTTTCCCATGAGATAGCTATTGTCAGGATTCCCTGCAAAGAACACTGGACAACAAATGCAATTACTGTATTTTTGCCCCTTCTTTCTGACCCTGGTATACTTTTAACACTTTTCTTTAAAAAATTGCGTACAAATAACTAGCTCATTATTGAATTAACCATTCCTGAGGTAGACTGAGCATCACCAACTAGAGAGTTTTGGGGGACATTGACTTGAAAGAATCTATTTTTGTTACAATGAAATAGGAATGTTAATATCCTGCAAGGTCATTAAGAAAAAACTTGCTAAAATATTGCTAACTCTGGTGTCTGATGTATTCAAGGCTTTACATATCACAGAGAGTTGTAATTGGTTTCATTGTGTAATTTAATCAGTTATTTTAACATCGATTACTCTATCATTTCCACACAATGAAACAGACTTGTTTGTCATTCATACCTTATTTATGTCATTTTAAAAATAATGAATCCTGTTTAAACAAATCCTATATGTGGTTTACATTAATTGCTGGGTTAAATACTCTATATTAACTTTCAGAAATAACTTTAGTAGAATTTCAGGAAAGTGTCACATACTGAAATTATAAAGCTCAGAAATATTTTCAAGAAAAACTGTAGCTCTGGGTGTTACAATATCTCCTCCATGAAATGAGAAAGCATGAAGATAGTCCCTGTATGAAAATGCTGTCATTATCCATAGGCTAAAATCTGATTTACTTAGTCTGGCACCAGGACAGTTCACTATTTAATTCCTGATATTATCTAACAGAACCCTATATTTATTTATTTTTAAAAATATTTATGTCATGCTAAACCTTACATTGTTTATCAAACATACACTATTTTGTGTCTGTGCCTTTTTGTCATGCTGTTCCCTTCGCATAGAATAGTTTTGCCATATCTGATTCACCTGGTAAAGTCCCACCCAGTTCACAAAACTCTTTTCAAACATAAAACTGCTATCATAGTTTCAAGTAGAATGCCTTAGTTTCAGTTCTTCCAAAAGAAGACACTGAGACAAACATTCAAGTGCAAGTAGTTTATTTTGGTGGTGATCCCCAGAAATTCTGGTAAGGAAGCAAATGAATGAGACAGAGAAAAGAAAAAGAACAGATAAAAGTCATTAAAAATGCATTTTCAAGCAAGTTATTGTGAATGAAAAATATTTCTTGCTGTATCAGTAAACAAAGAATATTGCAGCCATCAAGCCATCACATTACAGCCACCCCAACATTGCACACTGAGGACACTCAGGATGAGAAAACAGGATACTGGCCCCAGATAGCTGAGGTGCATATCAAAGGAATGATTTCAATGAGCCCAGACTTTTACATCTTCCCATACATAGAAAAGCCTAAATTCCTTAACTTGAAATGTCTGGTTTTCTTTAATTAACAGTAATCTTTTAATGTTCCAACTACCTGGTTTTTGTTGCAAAAACTCCTATGTATCCTGGATCCTCCCTTACCTCTTTGGAGCACTCCCTCAGAGCTATCTGAGAGGCTGCATTCTGGGCTTAAGTCCTCAGAAATTCTGCCCAATGAAACATAATTCTCAACTTTTAGATAGTACATTTTTTTCCAGTCGACACTTATGAGAATATATTTTATAGATTTTGTAAAAATATAATTTCCATGTTTTTTGAGCATATTCTATAGAAATCTGAATCCTTTAAGTAATATTCCTGCCTTTCACATTACTGTTGTATGCTGTGTGAATTAACTGATACTTCCTTCTTTGCTAATACTCTCTTCTTTCTTCTCGATTCTTCTTACTCTTTATTTTCTATTTAAAGACTTACCAGAATTCACAATTCTTGTGAGCTGGGCAATGGACTAATTTTTCTAAAAACAGAAAGTATTTCCCGAGTAGTCAATATATACCAAGCAAAATTCAAGCCAAAGTGTGTATACATGCTTTAGAATACTTAAAACTTCTATAAACATTTCATTCATGCATACATTCAACAAATATTTTCAAGTACTTAGTACTTATTAAGGGTCAGGAACTGTACTAGGTGCTAAAGATACAATGATAAATAAAACACAGTTCCTGCTCTCATAGAAAGTATATTCTGCAAGGGATACTAATCAAATATCCATACAAATATTCTTGAAGAATTATATTAGAAACCAAGATCTGGCACTGGGTGTTGCTATCATAGTACTGCACTGCCTCTAGACTCTCACCTGACAGAGCAAGGAAATTTGTGTGTGTATGATAACCTACATATATACACATATGTATAAACACTTCTGTATATAACCATATGTAGCTATATTAAACTTATGAGTTTATACTTATGCCTCCAAATCTAATTCATTACCACATGGATGATTCTAGCCTTTTCCTTTTCTTTGCTTATCTGTAATTTTCCACTCCAATAGTGAGAAACCTGTCTCCTGGAATTTGAAATGCAAGTACTTAATTGTTCAATTGCAGTATATATGTATAGCAGTATCAGAATTGTTAACCCATTTTCTAGTGGGAAACAACTTTATCTACATGAGTACAGTGCTAAATTGTTTTTTATTTTTATTATTTTATTTTTTATTGATGAATAGTTGACTCACAATGTTGTGTTAGTTTCTACTGTACAGAGAAGTGATTCAGATATACATATATATACATTCTTTTTATATTCTTTTCCATTATGGATTATCACAGGATATTGAATATAGTTCCCTATGCTATACAGTAGGACCTTGTTGTTTATCCATTTTATATATAACAGTTCACATCTGCTAATCCCAAACTCTCAATCCATCCCTCCTCCACCCCCCTCCCCCCTTGGCAACCACAATCTGTTCTCTATGTCTGTGAGCCTCTTTCTGTTTTGTAGATAGGTTCATTTGTGTCATATTTTAGATTCCACATATAAGTGATATCATTTGGTATTTGTCTTTTTCTTTCTGACTTACTTCACTTAGTATGATAATCTCTAAGCCAATCCATGTTGCTGCAAATGGCATTATTTTATTCTATTTTATTGCTGCATAGTATTCCATTGTATATATGTAACACATCTTCTTTATCTATTCATCTGTCAAGGGGCATTTCTTTTTTTTCCCTGTCTTGGCTATTGTGAATAGTGCTGCTATTAATATAAGGGTGAGTGTATCTTTTTGAATTATAGTTTTGTCTGGATATATGCCCAGGAGTGGGAATGCTGGATTATATGGTAACTCTATTTTTAGTTTTTAGAGGGTCTGCCTGCCAATGCAGGGGACATGGGTTTGTGCCCCAGTCTGGGAAGATCCCATATGCATGGAGTGGCTAGGACCGTGAGCCATGGCCGTTGAGCCTGCACATCCAGAGCCTGTGCTCCACAATGGGAGAGGCCACAACAGTAAGAGGCCCACGTACCACAAAAGAAAAAAAAAATCCTACCTCAAGAAACAAGAAAAATTTCAAATAAACAACCTAAACTTACACCTAAAGCAATTAGAGAAAAAAGGAAAAAAGGAAAGAAATCATAAAGATCAGACCAGAAATAAATGAAAAAAAAATGAAGGAAATGATAGCAAAGATCAATAAAACTAAAAGCTGGTTCTTTGAGAAGATAAAAAAACTGATAAAGCAATAGCCAGAGTTATCAAGAAAAAAGGGAGAAGACTCAAATCAACGGAATTAGAAATGAAAAAGAAGTAAAAACTGACACTGCAGAAGTACAAAGGATCATGAGAGATTGCTACAAGCAGCTATATGCCAATAAAATGGACAACCTGGAAGAAATGGATAAATTCTTAGAAATGCACAAACTTCCGAGACTAAACCAGGAAGAAATGGAAAATATAAACAGACCAATTATAAGCACTAAATTGAAACTGCAATTAAAAACCTTCTGACAAAGAAAAGCCCAGGACCAGATGGCTTCAAAGGTGAATTCTAACAAATATTTAGAGAAGAGCTAACACATATCCTTCTCAAGATCTTCCAAAATATAGCAGAGGGAGGAACACTCTCAAACTCATTCTACAAGGCCACCATCACCCTGATACCAAAACCAGACAAAGATGTCACAAAAAAGAAAAGTACATAGGAATAAACCTACCTAAGGAGACAAAAGACCTGTTTGCAGAAAACTATAAGACACTGATGAAAGAAATTAAAGATGATACAAACAGATTGAGAGATATACCATGTTCTTCAATTGGAAGAATCAACATTGTGAAAATGACTATACTATCCAAAGCAATCAACAGATTAAATGCAATCCCTATCAAGCTACCAATGACATTTTTTCACAGAATTAGAGCAAAAAAATTCACAATTTGTATGGAAGCACAAAAGACCCCAATAGCCAAAGCAATCTTGAGAACGAAAAACGGAGTTGGAGGAATCAGGCTCCCTGACTTCAGACTATACTACAAAGCTACAGTAATCAAGACAGCATGGAACTGGCACTAAAACAGAAATATAGATCAATGAAACAGGATAGAAAGCCCAGAGATAAACCCATGCACATATGGTCACTTTATTTTTATAAGGGAGGCAAGAGTATACAATGGAGAAAAGACAACCTCTTCAATAAATGGTGCTGGGAAAACTGGACAGCTACATGTAAAAGAATGAAATTAGAACACTCCCTAATATCATACACAAAAATAAACTCAAAATGGATTAAAGATGTAAATGTAAGGATGGGTATGGTAGATCAAAAAATCTATAATAATCAATAAATGCTGGAGAGAAAAGGGTATGTGTGGAGAAAAGGGTACCCTCTTGCACTGTTGGTGGGAATGTAAATTGATACAGCCACTTTGGAGAACATTATGGAGATTCCTTAAAATCTAAAAATAGAACTACCATACACCCCAATAATCCCACTACTGGGCATATACCCTGAGAAAACCATAATTAAAAAAGAGTCATGTACCACAATGTTCATTGCAGCTCAATTTACAATAGCCAGGACATGTAAGCAACCTAAATGTCCATCCACAGATGAATGGATAAAGAAGAAATGGCACATATATACAATGGAATATTACTCACCATAAACAGAAATGAAATTCAGTTATTTGTAGTGAGATGGATGGACCTAGAGTCTGTCATACAGAGTGAAGTAAGTCAGAAAGTATAAAACAAATACTGTATCCTAACAGATATTTATGGAATCTATAAAAAAAATGTTTCAGAAAACTTAGGGGCAGGACAGGAATAAAGACACAAACCTCGAGAATGGATTTGAGGACACAGGGAGGGGGAAGGGTAAGCTGGGACGAAGTGAGAGAGTGGCATGGACATATATACACTACCAAATGTAAAATAGATAGCTAGTGGGAAGCAACCACATAGCACAGGGAGACTAGCTCGGTGCTTTGTGACCACCTTGGGAGGTGGGATAAGGAGCGTGGGAGGGAGACAAAAGAGCGAGGGGATATGGGGATGTATGTATACGTATAGTTGATTCACTTTGTTATACAGCAGAAACTAACACAACAATGTAAAGCGATTATACTCCAAGAAAGATGTTTAAAGAAAAAAAAAGAATGTGTTTTGTAAACTGTAAAGTATTATGGTAATACAAGTTGCTAATGTTACTAAGCAGCTCATCTTCTATCATCAGTTAGGCACCCTATATAGCGGGGTGTTTTCCTCTTGTATTAAGTAGATTTGGGGGACATTTAAAAAAATCAGTGCTAGTTATTTATTTATTTATTGTCACAATCATCTGTATTATTTCTCACTTAACTAATGTTTTGGTCTTACTCTATATTACTTCCCCATGTGAAACAATGAATAATTGTTCATGGGAATTTTACCGCAAATTCTAATCTACTCTATTTGAGTACATTCCATAAAGTGAAAAACATCACAATTACTTTATTCAAGCATATGAAGTGCATAATGACAACCGAATTCCTATTTTTTTATATTTTGGAATGTTTATATTATTAGTTACAAATTCTTTCATTCAGGGTTATGTCTGTATCTCCAATTTACCTCTGACATATAATGAATTACCTTGAGCTTTATTTTTATGTATTTTATGAGTATATTTATGTATTACTCTTAAAATATCAATCTTAAAAATTAAATTGCCATGCTTATAGTGATTCTAAGGCCCCCATGTGCTCACTCTGACAGATTCTTCAGTTTTCTAATGATAAGGCACATTTCTAGTTAAGTACACAACTTTTTTTACAGAGCAGAACTGATGAGATTGATGAAGCAAAAATGAACATTTTGACAATTATACATTTGACCAAAACTATGGTATATATTGATTGTGCCATACCTAGTAAACATTAAAATATGAGTTTATACTAAAATGTAAATTTGAGGTTTGTTCTCCTCATTGTGTTCTTACTTTCAAAATACAATACCTACAGGGTGATCTATCACTTCAAATAATTTCACTTTGATCCTACGTCTTTGAAAAGATAACTACAATTCTGAAGTCTACAATAGTCAGAGTCTAGAAAATTATCAGATATCTAATGAATCAAATATAGTTTCAGAAGTGACAGGATAAGAACATTTAGTGTGATACTTTATTGAGCTAAAAACATACATGTTAAGAAAAGTGGAAGCACAGTTGTATTTAGATCATAGTAGTTAAACACATGAAAAAAATTATAAATCTTTAAAAAATAAGCATAGCTTCAATCAATGAAATTAAAGAAAATAAAAAGAATTGAATTGTATTTGAACATAATTTGAAGGGGGAGCACTTTTACTCAACCTTTTTTTGATAATAATTTGATCAATAAAGTTTCCTATGTAAGTAAAAAAAAAAAAGTAACATGCCATTGCCTCAGTCAGTTCAGTTCAAATCAGTTCAATTCAAGACATTTATTGAGATTTTACTATGTATAATGGAGCATCCCATGAGTTGAGTGTGTCAGTGGTGAACACGAGATAATTCTCATCTTCCAGGGCTCTAAACTGTTATGAAAGTCAGACATATACAGAAATACCTCTGATCTATGAAAGGGTAAAATAAATACAATAATAGGGACACAAAATGCCATGGGAATATGGTGGAAGAAAAAATCGGTTCTGACTGAAATTAACCAGTTCTGGCTGAGAAATCAGCAGTGACTAATAATCTTACCCTAAGCAATATAAATATCCTGAATAAAACAATCAGAACCTAATATTCCAAACTGAGGACACAATTAACACTCTTGCAAATTATTTTTCCATATGAGTTGCTACACACATGTCATAAACATTTTACATTATCTGAGACATCATGTAATACCTGTATATATCTCTGTGGGTGAAAAAATATAAAATAAAGGTAGATCCCAGTTGTGAAATGCTAGACAAGGGTGAAAAATATTTTTATTATAGAAACACAAGCATGTTGTCATTTCAGACAATAATAAATCATATTTCTAGAAAATTAGACATGGAAGGACACTTAGAGGTCATTCTTACATGAGAAACTGAGACCCAGAGAGGTGAATTGACTTAGTGAAGGTCACACAATGGGTTATTTGGCAAGAAATAGATTTAGTATTCCCAGTTGGGTGCTGCCCACCAAGCTGTTTTACATGAGCAAGGCAAGTTAATGAAACAATTTAATATATTTCACAATTAATGTTAAAACCTAATTTTAAAATTAAAAAAGATTATTTTATAAATAAATGGATTATCAACATTTAACTCACATTAAGGTTTGTGGAGCTGAACACTGAAACTCTGAGACAATACAAAATGTTATCTGGGTTTTCTTAGGGTAACTTATTAGGAGGTACTTTTGAAAAAAGTTAGTAGAATTTTGTAATATGTGCTGGCAATTGTCTGATTAAACTGTCAGAAGGCAGTCAGGTGAAGAAGGTATACAGAACTTGAGTTTATGAAAAACTTGAAAAGGAATCCACACCTTTAAATTCAGTTATCTTCACCTAGCCCTACAACTTAAAAATGTATATTGATTTAAAATTCTAGACATTTATAGTATCTGAGTAAGAATAGCTAATGCCTAGTAAAGCACAAGAAAGTTACATGTTTAAGGTCAAGTTTGCAAAAGAAGATGCTCTTATGACTAGATTACTCAGAAGTAGTTATCAAAAGATAAGACCTCAGTGTGTTATACAAAGAATTAAAACAGGTTGGTTAAGCGTGTGGGTGTGTTACTTTAGATGGTCAGAAGGTTTCTTTAAGAGTAATATTTGCATCCTTCTGAATGACAAGAAAGATATAGATTGGCAAAAGATCAAAAATAATTAGCAAAGATAGAGGCTATATTTTTAGGGACCTTATCTTCTTGACAGGCTTCAAATAAAAAATGAATACAAGTAGTGCAATATGGTTGCAAACATATATTTTAATACACACCATCTAAGAATGTGCTCTTTCTCTTCAATCAGAGTATATTAGAATGAGTCAACCATTGAATATCTGTAAAGTGTCATCATTGGTCAACATGCCTTTTAACTAAAAAATTACAAAATATGAATTAACATTTCATGGAAATAAGACAGATTATTTGAAACTGGGACAATTTTATCAGAAAATATTTTTAAATATTTACTATACATATTCCTATGGGGTACTCATCCTTTTTTATTAATATTGAAAATAATTTTAGAAAGAGAAAATGACAATTATCTAGTTCTGAATTTCTTCATATTGAATTCATATTGGTTTAGATGTATGCTAAAGATATTGAATACTCAAAAATAAAAATAAACAGATTTTTTTTAAAAATGAAGGACTATTCAGAATCTTTGTTATGATAGAGTTTTGCTAAATTTATTTGACCATTTAAACACATGTATTTTCAAGTTTGAGTCATTAACATCTCCCAAAATAGTGTTCCATGGAACCCCTGATTAGCTGATACTAAGGTAGTCCAACAATTTCACCTAGCAGAAGTGAAAATGGAGATACACAGAACTTAACTCACTTCACCTCTCTTACAAGACTGAAATCAATATGCAGGCAGGTCTGGGCTCTTATCTAAAGCCTCAGGGGAAAAATATGCTTCCAAGTTTATTCAGATTAATGGTCCTTGTTTCTTTGCTGATTGCCAACAGGGACTGGCTCTCCATTCCTAGAGGCTGCAACACATTCCTTCTAACATCTCCTCCATCTTCAAAGCAGAAAAAGCACATCAAGTTATTTTCATGTTTGAATCTTTTCAACCTCCTCTTCTGCCAGAGAAATCTCTGTTTTTAAGGACTAACGTGATTACATTGGGCCTACCCTGGACAAATAAGGATATTCCCCCTTTCTCCAGGTCAACTGTGCCATATAACAAAATAATTACAGGACTGATATCTCATCATATCCAAATGCTTTAAGGATTAGGGAGAGGAAATCTTTGGGAGGCCATTTTAGAACTCTGCTTATCATAGCAGCAGAGCTGAAACTAGAACTGAAGTCTACTGTGAATCCACAATTTTTTCCTATCCTGTTTGAAATTAGTAAATGTTTTTTTATAAATATTTGAGTCATTGAATTAATATTGAAATTATAATTCATGTTATATTTAATTTACCCATGTTATATTTAATTTACCCTAAGAGATTAGAACACTACCCAATA
Source organism: Leucopleurus acutus (assembly GCF_964270905.1). Taxonomy (NCBI): domain Eukaryota; kingdom Metazoa; phylum Chordata; class Mammalia; order Artiodactyla; family Delphinidae; genus Leucopleurus; species Leucopleurus acutus. The sequence continues at coordinate 81,328,808 of NC_139148.1, forward strand.
TTGTGTAGCAGACATAAGCACAAGTTTATAGATCACTGATGCTGTGAACATGACGCCACTTTCTGTGCTTTCATATTACACACTTCCACTTGGAGCATAAGTCCATTAAACTGTAGAATCCCATTTTTGAGAGGTGGGAACAATGACATTGATCAATTATTGCCAGGAAACATACTAACTCGTTGCATCAGCTGTCATAGCGAACCATGTAAGTCTTGAAATATTTTTATTTCCTACTTTTAAAATGGAGATTTTTTGTGGGTTTTATATTTAATGGTAGTTTCTTCCTCATGTTGTGTTAGTTGCTGATGTACTTGGAGTTGCTGGAACTGTCTTTGAGTTGCATTCTTCTATTGGCTGCAAGTACAGTCCAATTGCTTTTAGGAGTGTTGTCAAATGATAAGTGTTATATGCAAACCTACACTTTGAACATTTACCATTAGTTGCCTAATTATGATTGTGCCAGAAAGTGTATCTTGTATAAATATGCGAATTAGACTCTTGTACTTTTTTATCAATTAAAATATATATTGCATTGTAAAACTTGCAATGTCAATTACAGTATCTCTCTGATTTCAAAATCACTATACATGCTGAAAAATTAGTAAACGTATATTTTAAAGAAAAACAACTCATGGAGAAAAGCATTGTCCTTTTTGTAGCTAAATACTAGCTAGATAAGAATGTTAAGATGGACAAGTCACCTAGTTAATGCTTAAATTTTGTTTGGCTTCCTTTTGTTTTAGAAATTCCATAGCATATTTAATAAATGTTTTTATTACATGTTTCCAAGGAACTACTTAGGTAGGCCTTCAATTTTTTTGTTATTGTAATCTTCTGACCTCATTACAAGCAGTTCTTATTCCAGAGCAGTAATCCACTTCATAATAATACACTGTTCACAATGCTTTGCCTATTGTATTCATTTTACTATTTATTGTATTTATAACAGGTAGCACAAAAATTATATTATTCATTGAGTTTTCACACACAGTATCTTCTTCCTTTTAGAGAAGAGTTAATCTCTTGGTTATTACTGGATCCCAGACTCTTACATAGTATTTTATTAAATTCTGCTACACTGAGAAGTCCCAGTTCTTGTCCAAGTGATAGTCATTCTTTCAGAAATCACATATAAGTTATATTAAATAAAAATTATTTTATTCATCCATGAATTAATTAATTGATTTGACAAATATTTTGAACCAATTACTAGCTACATAATACTAAGTACTACTTATAAAAGATAAGATACATGAAGCCTCTCCTTTCATAGGCTTTACATTCCAACGGTCACTGTCCTGTCCCATTCATTAACATACATAATTCTGAAAGCTTTATGTCATGTGAAATAAAGGCATATCATTTTTAGTTTATTTAATATACAAATATGCACTGAGTTTATGCATTTTCTCCCTCACACTCCTGTAATTTTTCTCTACAAATAAACAAGGGTAATGGTAATCTTTGCAACATGTAAATCAGATTATGTCATTCATCCTCTTCAAATGCAACATGCCATATATATCTCACTTAGAATAAAGTCCTAGTGGCCTACAGGACCCCATAAGGTTTTACCCACTGCTACCTTTTCAACCTCACCTAATGTCACTCTCTTATTGTATTGTTATGTCTGAGTCACAGTGACTTTTCTGTTTCTTGAATATATACGTGCTGGTCCTTCTGGTTGGAATGTTCATTCATAGGATTTCACATAGTTAGTTTTTTTTAATAATCATCTCCTACAAGAAGCCTTCCCTGGGGCAGCCTAGCTTGGCTCTATTGTTATCCCTTTCAGCTCTTTTATTAAATAACAAATAACAATTTACAATTCTACACTTGTTTGCTTGTTTATTGTCTGCCTCATCCACTAGACTAAGCTCCATGTGGGCAGGAGCAAGATCTCTTTCATTCATTACTGTATATTTAGCCCTTGGCATGGCACTGACACAGGAAGAGATTGTTTAATAAATGAATAGGTGAATGATTAAATGAATGAGAGCCTGTGGTGGGGGATGCAGCCCTTCATTATAACATTTGTCCTTCCTATGAAACAGTCTTAGACCCATATCATTGCAGTACCTTTTTCAAGAACACAGTTCAAAGTTGAAGAAATATCAACTTGAAAATATACATGATTTTTATAAATGTTTCATGAGCCTGAATCCAAAATTTATGCTGATATGGTGCAAAAATATTTTAAGTTTCATACATGGCTATTATTCATATATGCTGAAAAATACAAAGTCTGCTTTCTTAAACAGATTAAGATAAATCAGTATTTTTAAAACTATTTTTATACATACAGTCATTATGGTATCCATGAGGGTTCCAGAAATAAGCTGTTGTGATGTGATTTAAATTCTTTGGATGTGGTGAGCCATAAAGATTGTGTGTGCAAAGACTAAACAGTCACTGAAGAGGACTCACCTCTGTATTTCTAAAGATGTTAACTAAGGTTTACAGTAAACTTCTTCCAATTTTTTGGCCTTAAGACACATCTCTTCCATGTAACAGTCCCTAACTAGCCATGTCTTCAACCATATCCCTCCTTTCATGAATTTATCATCTGCTCTGTGCATGATTTAGCACATAATTATAAGCTAGTTTTTTTTTTAATCTGTTGATTTCTTTGTGTATGCTAGTTTGATCTCCACAACTAGATTGCAAGCTCTTTAAGGGTAGAAAACTATCATGTCATATCTCTTCTGTATACTCCAAATCTCTGGCATGATACTGAGTACACAAAGAGTGCAAAACACATGCTTAATTACTATATGTGTTAGTTTTGAATATTAATATTTTATGTATAAGGTAATAATGTATGTACAAAGACCTGAACACTCTTTAATACCTTAAGAATCCTCTACAAGAAGAAAAGTTATAAATGAAGAGGTAATTTATATTTTTTCATTTGGATCAAATATAATTTGTCTAAATTTTATTTAAATAGAACCCAAATATATGGTCCCTATTGGAATTTCAGGGCCTGGCCTTCACAGGGAAGTTATTTTCCCCAGTCTATGTGATAATTTCTATTCCTATATAATGTCAGGAACTTTATGTGTGTGTTTCTGTAGGAAGCATCAGGGAAATGAGTAGAAAAGCAAATTGAGTCTCCTGGCGATTTTGACCTCTTCTATTTTCTTTCTTTCCTTTGTTTTTAAAATTGTTTTTAATTTCTGAATTTTATTTTATTTTTTATACAGCACTTTCTTATTAGCTATCTATTTTATACATATTAGTGTATATATGTCAATCCCAATCCCCCAATTCATCCCGCTACCACCACCCCTCCTGCCACTTTACCCCCTTGGTGTCCATACGTTTGTTCTCTACATCTGCGTCTCTATTTCTTCCCAGCAAACCGGTTCACCTGTACCATTTTTCTAGGTTCTATATATATGCGTTAATATATGATATTTGTTTTTCTCTTTCTGACTTACTTCACTCTGTATGACAGTCTCTAGATCCATCCACATCTCTACAATGACCCAATTTCGTTCCTGAGTAATATTCCATTGTACATGTGCACCACATCTTCTTTATCCATTTGTCTGTTGATGGGCATTTAGGTTGCTTCCATGACCTGGCTATTGTAAATAGTGCTGCAATGAACATTGGGGTGCATGTGTCTTTTTGAATTATGGTTTTCTCTGGGTATATGCCCAGTAGTGGGATTGCTGGGTCATACGGTAATTCTATTTTTAATTTTTTAAGGAACATCCATACTGTTCTCCATAGTGGCTATATCAATTTACGTTCCCACCAACAGTGCAAGAGGGTTCCCTTTTCTCCACACCCTCTCCAGCATTTGTTTGTAGATTTTCTGATGATGCTCATTCTAACTGGTGTGAGATGATACCTCATTGTAGTTTTTATTTGCATTTCTCTAATAATTAGTGATGTTGAGCAGCTTTTCATGTGTTTCTTGACCATCTGTATGTCTTCTTTGGAGAAATGTCTATTTAAGTCTTCTGCCCATTTTTTGATAGGGTTGTTTGTTTTTTTAATATTGAGCTGCATGTGCTGTTTATGTATTTTGGAGGACCTCTTATATTTTCAAATCTTCTTGTTGTCCAACAGAAAGGGATACAGTTAACACTGAAATGTTTGCTTAAAACAAGGAATTTAAAAAGTCAGACTAAATTCCTTTCTGTGCCACTCTCAGGGGCAAGACTGCAGAGATTTTCAGCATGAAATCTTATGCTATTCCCAGTCAATGGACCCCCTGCAACAGTGTAGCCAATGTTTCCCTTTGATTCTTCTTTAAATGTAAAATTTGTTGTTTCTTCACATATGTTATTTAATTTAGTCTTCACATCAGCTCTCTTGAGACAAGCATGATTGACTCTACTTCAGACAGAAAGGAAATTGCATCTCAGAGAGCTTGAGTAATTTGACTCAGGTAAAACAGTAATGAGGTTTTTGAGGACCTACACTTACCTCACTACAATTCCTGTGTTCTTTCTAATATTTTACAATGTGTCCTTCCAAAACACACAGAAAAAAAATATGTTAGGGGAAGAAACCTGAGATTGGGTATTGCAGATAGAGGTAGACAGAATTGTCACTGAGGAGAAGGAAAAACAGAGAGAAATGTTTTTGAAAACTCCCTAACACCATACACAAAAGTAAGCTCAAAATGGATTAAAGACATAAATGTAAGGCCAGACACTATAAAACTCTTGGAGGAAAACATAGGCAGAACACTCAGACATAAACCACAGCAAGATCTTTTTTGATCCACCTCCTAGAGTAAGGAAAATAAAAACAAAAATTAACAAATAGGACCTAATTAAACTTAAAAGGTTTTGCACAGCAAAGGAAACAATAAACAAAATGAAAAGACAACCCTCAGAATGGGAGAAAATATTTGCAAATGAAGCAACTGACAAGGGATTAATATCCAAAATATACAAACAGCCCATGCAGCTCAATAACAAAAAAACAAACCACCCAATCAAAAAATGGGCAGGAGACTTAAAGAGACATTTCTCCAAAGAAGACATACAGATGGCCATACAGATGAGAAGATGCTCAATGTCACTAATTATTAGAGAAATGCAAATCAAAACTACAATGAGGTACCACCTCACTCCAGTCAGAATGGCCTCCATCAAAAAATCTACAAATAATAAATGTTGGAGCGGGTATGGAGAAAAGGGAACCCTCTTGCACTGTTGGTGGGAATGGAAATTGATACAGCCACTGTGGAGAACAGTATGGAGGTTCCTTAAAAAACTAAAAATAGAACTGCCATATGACCCAGCAATCTCACTCCTGAGACTATACCCAGAGAAAACCATAATTCAAAAATATACATGCTGCATCCGATGTTCATTGCGACACTATTTACAATAACCAGGACTTAGAAGCAATCTAAATGTGCATCAACAGAGGAATGGATAAAGAAGATGTGGTGCACATATACAATGGAATGTTAGCCATAAAAAGGAACAAAATTGGGTCATTTGCAGAGACGTGGATGGACCTAGAGACTGTCATGCAGAGTGAAGTAAGTCAGAAAGAGAAAAACAAACATCATATATTAACGCATATATGTGGAATCTAGAAAAATGGTATAGATGGTCTTAATTTCAAAGCAGAAATAGAGACACATACGTAGAGAACAAACATATGGATACCCAGGGGGGAAAGTGGTGGGAGGGATGGTGGTGGTGGGATGAATTGGGAAACTGAGATTGACATATATACACTACTATGTATAAAACAGATAACTAATGAGAACCTAAAAACATTATTGAAGGTTAAAAAAAAGAATATATTTGTTTTGTTAAAAAGATTTCTCTTTGACAAGAAATATTAATGAGCATGATTTTTTTTTTTTTTGTGGTACGTGGGCCTCTCATTGTTGTGGCCTCTCCTGTTGCGGAGCACAGGATCTGGACGCACAGGCTCAGTGGCCATGGCTCACGGGCCTAGCTGCTCCGCGGCATGTGGGATCTTCCCGGACTGGGGCACGAACCCGTGTCCCCTGCATCAGCAGGCGGACTCTCAACCACTGTGCCACCAGGGAAGCCCAAGCATGGGTTTTAATTGTTAATAAATATTTTATTAAGATAGTAAAATAATAAAAAATATATAAGGATAAAGCAGAGGGTGAATAAAAGCATAGATTTTCTACTAAAAGAAAACTCAGCTAATAAAACCAGTTGGTTGCACCTTAGAATATAATCGTCTTCCACTTTCACAGTGGTCAGGACGAGTTGTTTTACTAATGTCTTTGCATGATGAGAATTTTCCCAATGTTGTCCATGGATGGGTTTTTTCTGCTGCTTTGCTTTGTCAGAAACTTGTTTTGCTGCCTGCAGCAAATTTGTAACTATATCAAGGAATGTACAGGGTTGAAAATTACTACATTTACTACATTTATTGCTCAAGACAACTAAGCAAGACCAAATGACACCAAATTAGTTCTGAGAAATTAGTTAGTCACTTTCCAGTTTTGGTTGAAAGATAAAATCCTCACTAAAAGAACACTCTACAAAGGTCAGAGTTTGTTTATTGTTTTCTCTTTTCCTCCCTATTTTTTCCCAAGACCTAAAAGGTACATGAGAAGAAGCAGCATTTTATTAAAGTGTTCCCCGATCCAGCAAGATGTGGAAGACATTAACACACTGATGAACAAACTTCATCTAATCCTATTCTAAACACACAAAAGCAGGCCATGAATGGCTTTAGACAAAAATTTTAAGCATTTACAAGGATCATTAATACTGTTGTGCAATTAAAATGTCAGTAGTTAATGCCAACCTTGGGGAGGAAATTGATTGGTTTAATAGCTTCCCAAGGTGACAACAATCATCTGCAATCCAGTAGTGAACTCTAATGTGAACTGCCTAGAAGAGAAAGGAAACAAAATAATAGAGGTCATTCCTTAATTGCTTTCTAACTTAAAGTGACAGTAAAAACAAGCCAATGTAGAGCATTTCTAAATCTCTTGCAACATAAACAGTCCTTTGGACTGTTTAAGCTAATGAAGGACATAAAACATGTCAATTATAAGGATATTTAGGAATTCAGAATTAAGAATTTGTAAATAGTCATTTCCTCATATGCGTTTTTAAGTCCAAAGCATAGCATATTAATCAGATGATGTCTAAGTATAATCAATTAAATATTTTTTAGGACACTGTCTTAAAAGGCCTTTCTGGTAAATGAGGAAGAAAGTTAAATAAATCCCATTTCCAAATGAGGATAAAGGCTTGAGAGGTTATACAGTTTTTCAGGACCTGAATTCTATTTGTGTATTCAAGCATCAGAAATGATCACGAAGTTTCAATGTTACATTTAAATTAACTTTAACCTGAAACCCTCTATCTTGGAGTAAGTGGATATGGAAGCATGGTGCTCTGTAGTATGACTTCTGCTAACCCTCTCCTTTCTAGTTTATATGGCATAATGGTCAAGGGCATAGGAGTTAGAGTCAAATAAATTAGGGTTTTGGTCTTACCTCCAATATTTATTAGCTATGTGCCAGACACTGTGTTAAGCAATTCATGTGCTTTATCCTAATTTTCCCATCAAATTATCTAGTAAATTATTTTGAACTACTTATTTTCAATATGGAAATAAAGGCTCAGGTGGCTAAAGGAATAGCCCAATATCACACAGATGTTAACAAATAAAGTCAGGATTCTAATCAAGATGTATTTAAATCCACTACTCATAATTTAGCCTTTGGCATTTGTAGCAGATGCTGCTAGTGCCCTGTCCAAAATCCCTGCAAACAATTTCTAGACACTTTAAGGGCTTCCTGTATCTCTCTGCTTGAAGGCATTTTCTGACCAAGGGGGCCATTCAGGGGCAAGTGTCATATCATATCTGTAAATTATGCAGATTAGGGTTCATGTGGAGAAATAAAAGATTCTCCACTGTAAATGAGGTGGATATGTCTGAACTGCCTTGCCATGGTGTTGAGGAAGGAATTAAAAGGCTAAAAAAGATGACATGCTAGAAGGGATTAACCATAAAACCTATCATCTGAACATCTTCCTCAGGAGGGCCCAGAGGCCACTCTCTTCATCAAAGTAGGAAGGAATAATTTGGCTGATCACCGGAAGTGTGTAATGAGAAAGGTTTGAAAATTGAGGACCACAAAGTTTGAGGGAGATAAATGTGACTGAACCTACCGGAGTAGGGGCAAAGTGTACAGATTTTTGTCTCAAGTCAATGCCCACCTGAGACCATCCACACACAGGAGACATTGAACAATCAAGTGGATTGAATGACTGTTTTAGTGGATTTCTTCTAGTTTATTTTCTCTTCCACCCCATTGCTTACAGAATGAGATTATGAATACAGTAATCATGGTGTATTAGTTTCCTAGGTCTGCCATAAAATGTCACCATAAATTTGGTGGCTTAATATCATGGAAATTTACCTTCTCACAGTTAAGGAGGCCAGAAGTCCAAAATCAAGATATCAACTGGGCTGTGCTCTCTCCCAAAGCTCTGGAGAAGAACTGATTTTATACCTTTCTCATAGAGTTTGGTAACTGCTGGCAATCTTTGGCCTCCTTCACATTGCCTCCTCCTTGCCTGTCTGTTATAAGCACACTTGTCATTGGATTCAGGACCTACCCAGATAATTCACATTGATCTCCTCATCTCAAGTTCCTTAACTTAATTACATATGCAAAGATTATTTTTCCAGATAATGTAACATTTATAGATTCCAGGGATTTGATGTGGGCATATCTTTTTGGGGGCACCACCATAAAGCAACTACACATGGTAACAAATTTGGCAATTATGCATAAGCTCAAAAGCATGGATTCGCTCTCACCAAGGCTAATCTACCTACTTGTGCTGCTAAATATCTGATATGTAAACAGTAAAGACTGAGACTGGGCTCTTGATATAGTACCAGCCCTCAAAGAGAACAACGAGCCACATGGTGGGAAGTTGATTACATACAACTCTTTCCACTAGAGATGATGGTCCTTACTAAGAATGACATGAATTCTTGATATGGATGTGCTTTATCTGTTCACACTGTTTCTGCTAACATCACTACTCAGGGACTCACAGAGTGTCAGATTTGCCCACACTGGTTCCCACATAATATTACCTTGGAACAAGGGATACATTTTTTAGCAAAAATGCTGCCACAATCAGCACATGATCACAAAATTCATTGCTTATACCATAATTACATCACCCGGAAGCTGCCAGCCTGATGAAACATTGAAACAGTCTCTTGATGGTGCAGCTAATGTACTATCTTGGAAATGACAATCTAAGAAGCTGATATACTCTTTTTTCTCTGGATGTAGTCTACCCCTTAAGCAAATATGAATTTTATGGTGCTATTCCCCCAAAGATAGAACACAATGATTTAGGAACAAAGTGGTAGAGGTAGAAATGACACACTCACCAGCACTGAGGAATTTGTGATTCCTTTTTCAGCAACTTTAAGTTCCATGGTTCCCGTTTCCCACAGAAGCAGCTTCTATTAGTGAACACAAGAAGAGGCCTATGAAATCTAAATCTATGGCTGAAATGGGTCTCTTTGTGTTCTTTCTACATGTAGAACAGTAGGGAAAGAAAAATGTTACAATAATTACAAATAATTACAAATAAGCTATTTTGTCTACACTGGAAATATGTTGTTTAGTGTAGCCATTTTCATTAATTATCTTACCTAGATCTTCTGGATAAGTTGCTGCAGCTTCTACATTTGCACTTGCTGCTTCACCTTGAACTTATGGAGGTGGCTTCTTTCCTTAAACCTCACGAACCAACTCTGTTAGCTTCAAACTTTTCTTCTGTAGCTTCCTCACCTCTCTCAACTTTCACAGAATGGAAGAGAGTTAGAGCCTTGCTCTGGATTAGTCTTTGGCTTAAGGGAATGTTGTGGCTGATTTGACCTTCTATCTAAATCACTAAAACTTTCTACATATTGCAGAAAGGCTGTCTGCTTTCTTGTCCATCATGTGTTCAATGGAGTGGCACTTTTAATTTCCTTCAAGAACTTTTCCTTTGCATTCACAACTTGTTTAACTGTTTGGTGCAAGAGACTTAGGTTTCAACCTATCCTGGCTTTCTACATGCTTTCTTCACCAAACTTAATTATTTGTAGCTTCTGATTTAAAGTGAGAGATATACAAATCTTCTTTTCATTTGAACATCTGGAGGTCATTATAGGGTTATTATTAATTGGCCTAATTTCAATATTTTTGTGTGTCAGGGAATAGGGAGGCCTGAGGAGTGGGAGAGAGACTGGGTAACAGATAGTTTGCTGTCTTATATGGGTGCAGTTTCTGGAACCCCAAAATAATTACAATAGTAACATCAAAGATCACAGATCACCATAACAAATATAACAATAATGAAAAATTTATATATTGCAAGAATTACCAAAATGTGACACAGAGACACAAAGTGAGCAAGTCCTGTTAGAAAAATGGCATCGATAGATATGCTCAATGTAGTGTTGCCACAAATCTTTAACTTGTAAAAACCACAATATCTGTCAAGTGCAATAAAGGGAAGTGCAGTAAAATGAGGTATGCCTGTATCATTTAAAATTAATCAAAATAAAGCAGGAATGGCTATATTAATATCAGGTAAAGTGGACATCAGAGCAAAGAAAATAACTGCAGAAAAAGAGGGACATTACATAATGACAAAAAGGTCAATATACCAGGGAGCCATAATGATCTGAAATGTGTGTGCAGCAAACAATGAAGACTCAAAATAGATGCAGCAAAAATTGATAGAAATGAAAGCAGAAATAGACACATCCACAATTACAGATGATGATTTCAACACCCCACTCTCTGCAATTAATAGAACTACTAGAGAGAAAAATCAGCAAGAATATAAAAGAACTCAGCAACACCATCAGATAATAGAATCTTATTGATGTTTAGAGAATAGTCCACTCAACAACAGCAGAATACACATTTGTATATGATTTCTTTCTCCATAATTGTATCAAACTAGAAATCAATAGCAGAAAGGCAAAAGGAAATTTTCCAAAAACTTGGAAATTAACATAACCCTAAACAACACACGGAAATACATTGTATTTCCTAAACACATGTAGGAAAATTCCTATAGAAAAGACAACAGGAGCGCTTTCTTGGTGGCACAGTGGTTGAGAGTCCACCTGCCGATGCAGGGGTCACGGGTTCGTGCCCCGGTCCGGGAAGATCCCACATGCTGCAGAGTGGCTGCGACCATGAGCCATGACCGCTAAGCCTGCACGTCCAGAGCCTGTGCTCCACAACGGGAGAGGCCACAACAGTGAGAGGCCCATGTACCGCAAAAAAAAAAAAAAGAAAGAAAAAATAGATAACCGGAGATAATTAAATTAAAAATGGGAAAACAATAGAGGAAATAGATGCAACAAAAATTGGTTCTTAAAAAATAATTGACAAACCTCTAACAACAAATGGCACATGAAAGGATATGCAACATCAGTAATTATCAAGGAAATGCAAATTAAAATCACAATGAGATATCACCTCATACCCATCAGAATGTTCATTATCAAAAAGACAGGAAATAATGTATTGGTGAAGATGTGGAGAAAAGGAAATCCTTGTGCACTGTTGGTGCAAATGTAAATTGGTGCAGCCACTATGGAAAACAGTATGGATGTTCCTCAAAAAATTAAAAGTAGAACCACCTATGATGCAGCAATTCCACTTCTAGGTATTTACCTGAAGAAAACAAAACCACTAAATCAAAAAGAAATATGCATTCCAAAGTTCAATGCAGCATTGTTTACAACAGCCAAGGTATGTAAACCACCTAGGTGTCCTTTAACAGATGAATGGATTAAGAAAATGTGATACATACACACAATGGAATATTACTCAGCTATTAAAAAGAATGAAATCTTGCCATTTGAAACAACATAGTTTGAACTTGAGGGTATTATGTTAAGTGAAATAAGTCAGACAAAAACAAGAACCATATGATCTCACTTATATGTGGAATCCAAAAACAAAACAAAACAATAAGCTCATAAATAAGAAAAACAAATTGGTGGTTGCCAGAGGTCAGGAAATAGGTGGGTGGGTGAAGTGGGTGAAGGGGATCAAAAGGTACAAACTTCCAGTTATAAAATAAATAAATCATTGGGATGCAATGTACAGCATAGCAACTACAGTTAATAATACTGTATCACATATTTGAAAGTTGCTATAAGAGTAAATCTTAAAAGTTGTCAGTACAGGAAAAAAAATCTGTAACTATGTATAGTAACAGATGTTAACTAGACTTATTGTGATAACTGTGCAATATATACAAATATTGAATCATTATGTTGTACATCTTAAAATATTATGCTGTTGTATGTTTTTACCTCAATAAAAAACGTCACCACATTTTTCTCTAATTTATTATTAAAATATTTTCATAAAAAATCACTGCACATTTGATATTACTTATATGTAGAATTAAAAAAAATAATACAAACGAATCTATATACAAAACAGAAACAGACTCACAGACATAGACAACAAACTTATGGTTACCAAAGGGGAGAGAGAGGGAGGGAGGGACAGATCAGGAGTATGGGATTAACAAACTACTATACATAAAATAGATAAAGGACAAGAATTTACTGGATAGCACAGGGAATTATATTCAATACCTTCTAATAACCTATAATAGAATAAAATCTGAAAAAATATAACTGAATCACTTTATTGCACACCTGAAGCTAACACAATATTTTAAGTCAGCTATACTTCAATTTTTAAAAAATGCACTGCACGTCTGTACTCACTTTCTATTATTATTCTGCCTAATTTCTGAACAGACAACATAATTAAGCAGAAAAAATAATAACAAGGGAATGCTACAAACAACATTATTTTCATAAATTTGACAACGTTGAATTCTTTGTAAACCACAAACTTCCAAATTCCACAAAAGGTAAAATAGTCAACACAAATAACCTTGTAACCACTAATAAAATTGAAATTGTAATTTAAATTTTCCCAGAAAAGACATTTCTAGGCTGAGATGATTTCACTGGAGAATTCTATCAAGCATTTAAAAAAGAATTATCATCTATTATACACAATCTCTTCTAGAAAACGAAAGAGAAGGGACTACTTCCCAATATATTAATGAGGCTACTGTTACCCTGATTGCAAAATTAGACAAATACAGTACAAAAAGGAAAACTATAGACTGATATTCCAAAATTAATAACATATTAACCTTTATAATTATTCCAAAGGCAATGAAATATCTAAATATACATATATATATATATATATATATATATATATGAGCTGTATACTGAAAAAGATATATACTGATGAAAAAAATCAAAGAAACCCTAAATAAATTGAGAGAGATACCATGTTCATGTATTGGAAAACTCAACATTGTAAAGATGTCAATTCTACCCATATTTATCTCTGCATTTATGCAATTCCTATCACAATCTCAGAATGTTTTTCTACTAAGTGAGTATAATGATTGCAAATAAGCACATTAAAAGATGGTAAAAATCATTAGCCATTAGGGAAATGCAGATAAAACCACAATTTAGATATCATGACACACTGATAAGAATGGCCAAAATTTTTAAAAATAGTGTCAATAAATTAAAGAGAAAGACATGTCTCCCTTAAAGAAGAATTCCAAATATCTTATGTTGATACTCTGCTCTGTATGTATTCATAAGAACATCTTAAACATATTTATGAAATTGTTGTTGGAAACCCAATGGTGAGTCACTAAAACAATTGAGTTTGTTGTGACCATCATTTTTTAAATGAAATTGACTAGAATAGAAAATATCAGAGTACATTGTTCATAGCAAGAGTAAGAATTGCTTGGTAAAATTTTTGTTTCTTTTTTGCAAATGTGTATGTATATGGCTTGAAATGTGAAATGCATTTTTCACTGAGAATTTTGGTCAACTGAGTTTGAAAGCCAGTTCTTTGAAGAAGTTCTTCCATCAGAGGCTAGATATAGAACAAAATGATGAGTAGACATCATGCTCTGAAATCACATAAGGCTACCAAGAGAGATATCAAGTTAGCAGTTGATATCAGGATTCTTATTTTAGTGCTGTTCATTGCAGGAATTGCCTGGAAATCGCTGATGAGTATATAGAGCTCATCTGTAGTGAGTTCATCACTCACTCATCAAGTTTCACTCCTCATCCAAACTTGCTGGTGACTGCATTTTTACCATCTTTTATTTCTAGATATCTGGAAAGAATTATGTCAACAAACATTTACTGAAACACCTCTCATGATTACTCAGAGCAATTTTGGTACCATAATCCTGGCATCTCCATTTATTCTTCCCAAGAAATATGAGACTGCTCAGAAATGGAAAAGGTAAACATATATATGTGAAAATATTTAAATCAGGTTGAACCTTAGGAGCCTAATGTTGAAGAAAAAAATCTATGCTGGGGGATTAAAATTTCAACTTCAATTAGTCCTGTGACCTTCATATTTGATTTATGATCATCTTTAGAAGCAGAATTGAAGAACTGTATATCTTAAATTTCATGTTCAGTAGAATTCATAGTTAAAAATGGTATAGTCATCCATGCTGGTCTCTAACTTATAAAATTCTTTAGTGTGAGAAAGCTAGAAAGCATCATAGACAGGGAACTTTTCTATTTTTTTAGAGGAATAGGGACAGTATTTCCAGGAAGCCAGTGTTCCCAAGTACATGATGAGGAGTTTTGCAGACAGTAAAGACCTAATTTCACAATTAAGAATCAGAAGTTAGTAATCACCAGATTAGAGTATGTAGATGTAAAATAGAGATGTTTTTAGTATGAATAGAATAAACTAAGTGATAAAATTTGGAGAAAGAAAAAGAAGGAAAGCCCAAAGAAGATATACAGAGAGCAAATAAGCATATGAAAAGATGTTCCACATCATATGTCATTAAGGGATTGCAAGTTAAAACAACAGTGAGATGCCACTACATACCTATTAGAATGGCCAAAAATCCAGAACACTGAAAACCCCAAATGCTAGTTAGGACGTGGAGCAACAGGAACTCTCATTTGTTGCTGGTGGGAATGCAAATAGACATAGCCACTTTGGAAGTCAGTTGGGCAGTTTCTTACAAAACTAAACATGTTCTTACCATATGATCCAGCAATTTCAATCCTTGGTATTTACCAAATTAGTTGTAAACTTATGTCCACACAAAAACCTGCACATGGATGCTTACAGGAGCTTTATTTGTAATTGCCAAAACCTGGAAATAACCAAAATGTCCTTCAGTAGGTAAATGGATAAATAAACTGTGGTTCATCCAGAAAATATTTTCCAGCACTAAGAAGAAATGAGCTATCAAGCCATGAAAAGATAGGGAAGAGCCTTAAGAGCATATTACTAGGTGAAATAAACCAATCTGAAAAGGCTACTTACTCTGATTCTAACTCTGTGACATTATGGACAAGGCAAAACTGTGGAGAGAGTAAAAAGGTCAGTCGTGGCAGGGGTTGGGGGGCAGGGAGTGATGAATAGGTAGAGCATATTTTTAAGGCTGTGAAATCATTCTTTATGACAGTGGTGAATCCATGTCATTATTTATTTTTCCAAACCCATAGAATGTACAACAGTAAGAGTGAACCCTAATATAAATTATGGACTTTGAGTGATAATGATGTTTATCAATTGTTCCAATTGTATCACTCTGGTGCAGGATGTTGATAGTGGAGGAAGCTGTGCATGTGTAGGGACAGGAGTTATATGGGAACTCTAGGTATATTCTGCCTAATTCTTCTGTTAACCTAAACTGGCTCTAAAAATAAAATCTATTTAAAGGGAAAAAAGAGAGGGAAACGAGAGATATTATTAAATATTGCATGTATAGTATCATTGAATGCATTGAATATCACTGAATAGATATATATTCAAACTTAGAATCCAATGAAGGTATTACAATAAAAAATACTTTGGAGTATACTTTGTGCTCAGATACTTTGTTTGCAAAACAATATATAGGCTACAGGGTACAATGGAGTTGATGCATGGTTCAGTGAGGGTTTGTTGGACAAAATTTGCAAGGGTTCTAAAGAAAGTGCATTTATAATGATTTGTAGTAGGAGCAGTAACTTCCTCATAGTGTAATAAATTAAATTTTAAGTTAATTATAGAAGCAACCTGTAAATCCCTATGAAACACACTTAGAGCCCAGAAGATTAAGAAACAGACAAATGAGAATATGATCTCATTATCCCTGGTTACAGAGTTATCGTAAGTACCAACTGCTTAGTGATGAGCAATTAGATATCAAAACTAAACACATTCCTGTACCATATATCTGCAATTTGCAGTTTATGCTTAATTAAACTGCTTAGAAATTATGTTTTTATGTTGATCCACCCTGTGGTCATGTTATACCCCAAAATACCTATACACTTTAAATCTGAACTAAAGAAAACAATCAAGTATTAGCAAAAATCAGAAATACTTGAATATGGTGAATTCTATAAATCGTCTGATTAATGGATTAATGTGGAGACAGACTGCCTATCTGTCTTCTGGCCTACTAATGAGGTAAGTGAGTGAAGGCTATAAAACTGGTGTCCTGAATGTAGGCATTTAAATCTACAGTACTTACTTCAACATGGATTAATGTTTTGCTTAGAAATCTTAGCATATCACGAGATAGTGCTAAAGATGTTAGAAAAAATGCAGTACTTTTTAAAAAAAATATGGATTCCAGCTTTCAGTAGGAGATACACAATGCTTTCAATGGTGTTTTAAGATGTTTCAGTTATTTCCAAACAAGAGACTGCAAGGAGCATAAAACACAAAAAAACACATATCAATGAATCTCCAAATATTTACCATGAAATCAAATGTTTATTCAATTATCATAACTATGACAAGTAAGAGTAGGTGCCATTATGCCTGAGTCTAAATTCTTTTTTATCTTGGAAAAGATAAAATTCAATTTAACAACCATCACGTATTTTGGTTCCTAGGGAGTATAATGCAAAAGCTGTGAAGGGAATACAAAGATGTATAAAACATAGTCCCCATATTTCATCAAAAATATCACAATGCAGGGCTTCCCTGGTGACGCAGTGGTTGAGAGTCCGCCTGTCGATGCAGGGGACGCGGGTTCATGCCCCATTCTGGGAAGATCCCACATGCCACGGAGAGGCTGGGACCGTGAGCCATGGCCGCTGAGCCTGCGCGTCCGGAGCCTGTGCTCCACAATGGGAGAGGCCACAACAGTGAGAGGCCCACGTACCGAAAAAAAAAAAAAAATCACAATGCAGTGGAGTTGGCAAATGACACTCATTCTCAGTAGCTCTAGGAGAAGGTCTAATGTCTTCTTATTTGGAGGAAGCAGTGTTGCTTCTCTTTGGTGTACTGGCAAATAACTTCAAATGTGTCATCCTGGAAATAACTCTCAAAGCTATTTGAAGTATACTTCTGGCCTATGTAAGGAGAACCTATTTTAAACTATCGCATGTATATTAGTGATACTTATGCTTTGAATACTGTACTATTCTTGAATGTAGCAATAATTGCCTGGTACACCACTGTCCTTTGCCCTCTTATTGCCTCATGGCATCCAACACATAAACACATTAGCCTGTCAGAAATCCAGAAATAGAAAAATTAAAACCACCAAATCAATAAATAGTACTTAGTAAGAGATTATTGTGCATATAAGAACAGCTCACCAATCAGTAGCTTTCAAATTTAAAACTGATATGAAGCTCAGGAGCATCATGTTACAGAATGGCCTATAAAGTGAAAGTGAGGAAGTTGTTAAAACTTTACAATGATTAGTTATTACAATGAGAGATTCCAGACGGCAGGGAATTGGTTAAAAATCATTATACCATTTCTAGAAAGATGATTTAAGTTTCTCTGATGATTATCAGAGGCATTTATAAGAAAGAGACTAAGTTTCACTTATGTTCATGAAATAAGCTACCTTTAATTTTGCATGTGTGGCTTAAATTGTTTTATCTGCTCAGGAAATTTTCAAGTCTGGTCTTCATTTTGTATTTAATTTTAACAAGCTCAAACGATTCAATTTTGCTTTATCTTTGACATTAAGTAAGTCAGTTTTTGGTTTGAGAATTTTCAAAACTTGTTTTTTAAGAAAAAGTCTGCATGTTTGGAGGTAATATAATTATCACCTTTAGCAAGAATATAACTTAGGAATATAAATATAACTTCTGGAATGATGGAGTTAGGAACTAGGTAGACTCTCTCCCCAGCAAAATTACAATCTAACTGATAAAAATTGTAGAAAACAGTCATTTAAATTCTTTGGAAACTGTGCTAAGGGCATATAGCAAGTGGAGAAACGTTCCTTCAAGAAAATTTACTAAATCTCAGTAAGAAAAATATGAATCTCTGACATTTTAGCCATGACTTCCTGCTCCATTACTCACCACCCCTGTCTAGCTCAGGTGTTTAGGTGATCTATTAGTACAAGAAGTCAAACTGAAAATAACAATCCAGCTTTTATTCACTTACCATGATAGTGCAGACAAGAGGCAAAGGAAAAAAGTGCTGGCTCCTTACTGTTCCATTTTTTCCCCAGGGAAGCACACAGGTAAGCATCAGTCAGATGGCATGCAGTGCAGGTAGGGGGAATCATCTCACTGCCAAGGAGCCCAGAACAAAATGTTCCTACTGCTTTATGGACCTTGAGAACTAGGACTCAGGAGAGGGGGAAAGTCTAGGTGTGAGTCAGATATTAAATATACTGACAGTGAAAGAAAAAGTATCTTAGTCAAAGATCCCTTATAAGGAGGTCTTAGCAGAGGTGCCTCAGTGGAGGTCCCCAGATGTGACAGCCTCTGAATGGAGGCACCTTGGCTGGGAAGGCAGATATGTATATGAGCATGGCTGGCCCAGGGGTTACCTTAGTCTTTGACTGCAACTCTCTCCAGAGATTGTAATGTGCTGACTGTGCACCACATTTGGGGTGGGGAGGGTAGCTTTCGCCCATATGGTCTGCCAAGCAAAGCCTTTGCAATTGCCTGTAGTTGGGTCTGAAAGATTACACATTGAATTTTCATATGCAGGTGGACTCCTCAACCCCTAGCTCTGTATTTGAGCTAAGACCCTACTCTGAGCATGTGCAGTCAAGAAGACAGGCTCTCTCTCCCTTCTACTTCCAGTCTGGCATGACAGTTCAACCCTGAGAGAGGCAAGCTGTAAGCATTTTTCATTCCCTTTCCCCCAGCCCCATATTGCAGAAACTTTTTCTCGTATGCAGCTACAGCAAGCTGAGAACATGGTGGGCCTCTATCCCAACTTGCTTATAGGGTGAAGGTTCTATGCCAGAAGGGGCAAGCCAAGAAGTTGAGGAGTTGCCATCCACTCCCCACAATGCTTACTTGTAGAACTGGGTTATCACTCCTAGAACTGAGGGACCCCAGTCTCTATTCCTGTGCAAGGAGCTCTAAGTCTCTGTCAGAGGTGATAGACCTTATTTGGAACATTGAGAACTCCATGCCTAAGGGCAGTGTTTGGGAATATAAATTGATACAACCACTATGGAGAACAGTATAGAGGCTCCTTAGAAAACTAAAAATAGAGCTACGATATGATCCAGCAATCCTACTCCTGGGCATATATCTGGAGAAAACCATAATTCAAAAGGATACATGCACCCCAATGTTCATTGCATCACTATTTACAATAGCCAGGACATGGAAGCAACCTAAATGTCCATCAGCAGAGGAATGGATAAAGAAGTGGTACATATATACAATAGAATATTACTCACCCATAAAAAGGAATGAAATTGTGTCATTTACAGAGATATGGATGGACCTAGAAATCGTCATACTAAGTGAAGTAAGTCAGAGAGAGAGAGGCAAATATCATATGATATCAGTCATATGTGAAATCTATTTAAAAAAAAAGAGACAAATGAACTTACAAAACAGAAACAGAATTATAGATATTGAAAGCAAACTTATGGTTACCAAAGGGAAAATGTGGGGGGAGGGATAAATCAGAAGCTTGGGATGAACACACACACACTACTCTATATAAGATAGATAACCAACAAGGACTTACTGTATAGCACAGGGAACACTACTCAATCTTCTGTGATAGCCTGTACGAGAAAAGAATCTAAAAAAGAAAAAATATATGTATATGTATAACTGAATCACTTTGCTGCACACCTGAAACTAACACAACATTGTAAATCAAATATACTCCAATTTTTTTTTAATTAAAAAAAGGGAGATTTTGGTGGAGAATCATCATTACCATGGAGGTTTGTAACTCCATTATATGAGCAAAATCATAGAGCAACCAGAACTTTAGTATTTAACACTCACTCTATTATTTGGGGAAATAAATTATATGATAACCTTAAAGCTAATAAGTATTTTATATACAGGTTTCTGTCTTGTCTATTCTTACATTTTAGTATAAAGCTAGACATTACAGGTTCAATGCAGAAACCTGGGTAGAATGGAAACATCAAGACCTTGAACTTCCCTTAGCACAAGGTTAATGCAGTCACTTGAGATACGGAGTCAGCCATACATATTAAGAGGATGATAGAAGATTAGAGGTGATAGTCCTACACAAAAATTAACCTTGGGGTCTGTAGTGAAACTTACATTCATAAAACCTAATAGTTGAAATTTAGAATGGCTGGGCTTTATATTAAGATCAATGAAAGTAAAACGTTTCAACAGTAATAAATATAGTCATTGACTAATGCATTTAAAATTCAGCATTATGTCAGTATCAAGCAAAATTGTTCATGAAGATAACTTCAGCAGAGTTTTCTTAAAAATCTGGCTATAATAGCATGGCTTTGTCATATATAATTTAATATTATTCCAGGCAATCCTAACTATATATAAAGTGGGTGGACTGATAAGTATTTGATTTATTTGAGACCATTCCAGCTGGCAATAAAAAAGCAGAAAACAAACAAACAAAAAAAACCCTTCTATAATGTAAAAAGTCTTTGTGAAAGTACAGTGATTTAACTTTGAAGCACTTTAAACAGGGTTTCTTTAGCTGCAGGACTTCTCAGTGTGTTAACATGTTAATATTATACATTATGAATCCCCAAGAGAAGGGTTTAATAAGCACCATTTCCCATTTAACAAAATCGCACTTTGCTCTTTTATTTCGTCTTGCATAGTAATATAATATTGTCAGTTACAATTAAAAACTAAATCTCATACACATATTTCTAATCCAAAATTGGCAAAACTGCAACAAAACCTAATTTCAAGAAGCAATGAATATATATGAACAAATAATTATAAACTGTTACCAGGTTGGCATGCATTGTATCAAATGGCTTCAACTGAGGAGGTCAATGGAAGACCTGGACCAGCAATCTCGGTCCTTGTGATAGCAAGCAAAGAATTGTAGACTATCACTTCAGGCTTAAGTGCAAAGCAAAGTTTATTAAAGCATTGTTACACTCTCAGAGGGAGAGCGGGCTGTTTCTGTGAAGTGAAACCAGCCTGTAAGCATAGTTACACTCTCAGAGAGAGAGTGGGCTGTTTCTGTGAAGTGAAACCAGCCCTCCTGTACAGGCTTAAGGTGTTTATAAGGAGCATTCTGTGACGAGGCTGGGCACGATCATGGGTGAGTGACAGGAGAGCATTATTTGATTGACAGTCCTGAGCTATATAACAAGTTCATTACTGAGCATGTCCTTACCCTTGATTTGATAAGGAAAGCCCACGGTGGGTGGGGGGCAAAATCTTATGCAGATTTTATTATAATAATGGTATAAAGAGTTTGGGTTTACTATAGGTTATATGCCTGTCTGGTCTGGGCATGTGCAGCCCGGGGAAGTTCCCTCATGTTACTGTGCTCCCTCTTTATCAGGATAAATTGCCCACCACAAGACCATAGTTTCACCCGTTCTGGGTCGGGTCAGGGGAGGGTCCCCAGATGGTTGGGGTGTGAACTGATTATTCCCCTCTTGTCTTTCTGCCACTGTCACCTCCTTGTTGCTAATGTTTGACTAACTACCTAACATAAACTACATTATATTATATGACTTGTCAAATTTACCTTGTATAAGTAGTGCTTTCTCTATCTGGCCCAATCTTACTTAAAAACCTCTTACTCAATCAGTCATTACAATGATGTTTTAAAGATCTGGATTTTTATAACATGCATAAAATGTATGCACATATCTCATCAAGCCTTAGAGGAGGTGTTAAGCTTTGTGTTGGGGACCATTTTTCCTACTTTAGCCATTCATTGGGACAGTGCAATTGGGCGCTTGTTATCCTGACAGATGAGCAAAACATAGCAGTAAGGAATTTAGGACAACAAACTTGTAACTGAGTAGGACCCCATGGGGGCCTTCCCGGGACAGGCCTTCCCCCATATTCTCTGCTTTGGCTCCTCTCTGAGTACCTAGATAATAGTATTTGATGCACATTTCTTGAGTTGTTTTGCGGATGTAGGCCTCCCCCGTCTCCAGCAAGTGGAAGATGCTAACTACTTGACGACCATGAGCACAGAGCCCCAGGCCTCCTGGAGCTTAACGACTGATAATGTTAACCCCGTGACACTACCCTGCTACCTCACCATCATACAATCAGAGAATTGTGCACAAGCTGATCACATACCTTGCACCCCATTCCCTCACCTGGCTTTTAAAAATGCTTTGCTTAAACCCTTCAGGGATCTCGGGGCTTTTTAGGGCATGAGCCACCTCATCTCCTTTCATGGCTTTGCAATAAACCTTTTTCTGCTCCAAACTCCGACATTTCACTCTGTTCGGACTCACTGTGCGTTGGGCATACGAACTTGGGTTAACAGACTATGCTTAGAAATCCAGTCACGTTAGCAGTTGAAATCAGAAAATGTTGTCAATCTTTCAGACTAAATTGTTTCAAATCATTACCCTGGATGACCATGACTGCCCTGAATACTGACTTTCTTCAGCAGAGCTGCTAGTATAACCTAACTGACCATAGAAAGGGTATGCTTCCTTACACTTTTAAGCATTTATTTTACCTTTTTTCAGCCATCCTACTTCATCCTGACTTTGAATAGCTGTCTGAGGTTCATTCACTATCTTGTAATGTACCCATTGGAAAGGGTATTGACTTAATGTTTGTAGGTTGTCTGAGGTTGTTTTGTTTCTTTTGTTTGTTTTATTAACTTTTTTTTTAAGCATCAGGCTCTAAAGGCTCCTCCTTGATGATCAGGTCCTATTTGTTAAGATTAAGGAGGGCTCATAGGTAATATAGATTGCATTGCTCCTGAGAGTTAGTGGGGCCTATTTGTAAATCTATGGTCAAACAAGGAAGAAGTGGGGCTTCCCTGGTGGCGCAGTGATTGAGAGTCCGCCTGCCGATGCAGGGGACACGGGTTCGTGCCCTGGTCTGGGAGGATCCCACATGCCGCGGAGCGGCTGGGCCTGTGAGCCATGGCCGCTGAGCCTGCGCGTCCGGAGCCTGTGCTCCGCAACGGGAGAGGCCACAACAGTGAGAGGCCCGCGTACCGCAAAAAAAAAAAAAAAAAAAAAACAAGGAAGAAGTCATGAAACCATGTACAAGCCCCTGTGTCCTTGTCATGTTGCAGCAAAAATAGAAATGAAGTTTTTTGCTTTTCTGACAAACAAGGAAAATAAAGGAACTATGGGTAGGCTATAGAAACAACATAAACTGGCCTGAAAGAGTTAATCAATCCTAGTTTTATTTTAACTGTTACTAATCTGTATTGTCTGTAACTAGATTTGTCCTTCACAAAGCTAACCTCTAACACTCTCTGACACTATGTGAATCACATCCTGCACCTATCACTCCCTAACTCTGTGAATTACATCCTGACCCTAACATTCTCTGATCCCGTGTGAATTGCGTCCTTCACCTGGTGTTTACACTCCCTGCACTTCCTTGTAGCAAATAACCCCTTATAGCATTATGCATTCAGAAAGTAGGTTGTGGACTGATAACCCAGAGATGAACAGACCCACTTACTGGGCTGCCAGACCCATTTACCAGGCTGCCTGATGCCAACTGTGACCATTTTAAATTTTTGCAAAAGAAAGCAGAATACAAGGTCATCACTGCTTTGATCCTTATCACCTATCACAGACCGCAGACTATAAGACCTCTCCTAATTCCCCAGAGAGGGGGCACAGTTCTTGAGGCGCTAGCCTGTTGTGTTCCCTGTTTGCCTAGCAAAGAATAAAGCTTCTCTATTTCTTTTCCTCTAAAACTCTGTCTCCGTATTTCTGTTTGGCGTCGGTGCACAGAGAGCCAAGATTTTTTGCATCAATCAGAAAACAGGACTATATACATTTTTGTTCTTGGTTATAATGCAAAATTGCAGCCAACCACTGTCTTTCTTATATATTTATTTTTAAAAAGCAGAAGAAAAGGTCAAACCCATGTAACTATATGTTTTAATTAAGATTGTGAGTTTTCTTAAAGGGTTGTTCTACATGAATTTATTCTGATATCTCCTTGAAAATATAATAAAATCATTATTCTTTCCCCTGCATTTATATATGTGCATCTTTACTGTACTTGTGTGTATTATCTACTCTGTTCTTCACTCTAAATTAAACCGTAAAAATTTGACTTCATAAAAATATCTATTCAGTCCTACCACAGAAATTTAAATGGGAGAAAACCTCCATAAACTGTGATTTCTCATCCACTGGCATGTCCTTACAAAAGTAGATGTTTAGAATAACCAGTCTTTTGAAATGCATTGATAGATCTCTAATAGTTTTATTGTCATATGAACTTCACTTTCAGCTCTAAGGTATTGAATTCTTTCAAATTGTAATTTGAAGCCATTCTTTCATTCTGTACTGCCATTTAGTTTTCTTTGTAAGTTCCTTGAATATAAGTTATATGACTAAAGCATTAATTTATTTGGTGTAACAATGACACCAATTTTAAGTGGAGCTATGCATTTGATTCACAAGAAGTTGCTAATGTGTTCAAGACAATTAAGCATCCAAATATAAAAACCAATTATTAGGTAAAATGATTTTTTTAAGAATCACCTTTCAACAGTTTCATAATGTTTGACAGAAGGATGAACAAATTGTTGGTTAAAAAGTCATGAAGCTGCAGTCATCTGAAATGAAACTAATTATAAGATGTATTACTTTAGAAGGAATTATTTTGTCAAATTACACTTAACAACACTATTTTTTTAAATGATTTGCTCAAGTCTTAAAATGTAAGCAAATTTCTAGCTAACATGGCAACTAAAACATGCCCTTATGAAACACTACAATGAAGGTACAAAAAGTGTAAATTCACAAGGACAAAGAGAATAGAAAAGGAGGTAAAAGGCAACAGCATTTTAGAAGTGTTGACAGAATTTTGGTGGATGGAATGTAACTAGATAAATGGTAACTGACTCACTCAAAGAGTGTGGAAAGTTGAGACCTAAGGGCTACAGGAAAGAAAGTGACCAGAAACACACAAAGCTGTGCCTTGTTGACCAATAATGCTGTTAAGAGAAGCATTTTCTATATATTGCCTCTTTCTTTAGTGTATTTAGCCAAAAACCCATGTCCACAAAATCATAAATATCATTATTTCAGAATTAAAAGTATTTTTATTATTCAACTCAATGACAAACCTTGCCTACTGAAAACAATCTTCTTTAATTCTGTATTTCCTCCAGCTACCACCCTCTTTCCACCTATTCACAAGCAAAGTCTCCCCCACTCCTCAACTGAACATAATTCGATTTCTTCCCTTACGACTCAAGTTAAATTTCTCTTCCTCAGGTCACTAGTGACTTTGTGTCTCTAATCCTAATAAAGATTTCTCAGTCTACATCTTGCTTGACTTCTTTTTTAACAACTTTATTGGAATATAATTGCTTTACAATGGTGTGTTAGTTTCCGCTTTATAACAAAGTGAATCAGCTACACATGTACATATATCCCCATATCTCCTCCCTCTTGTGTCTCCCTCACATCCTCCCTATCCCACACCTCTAGGTGGTCACAAAGCACTGAGCTGATCTCCCTGTGCTATGCGGCTGCTTCCCACTAGCGATCTATTTTACATTTGGTAGTATATATAAGTCCATCCCATTCTCTCACTTCATCCCTGCTTACACTTCCCCCTACCCATGTCCTCAACCCCATTCTCTACATCTGTATCTTTATTCCTGCCCTGCCCCTAAGTTCTTCATAATCATTTTTTTAGATTCCATATATATGTGTTAGCAAATGGTATTTGTTTTTCCCTTTCTGACTTACTTCACTTTATATGATAGACTCTAGGTCCATCCACCTCACTACAAATAACTCAGTTTCATTTATTTTTATGGCTGAGTAATATTCCATTGTATATATGTGCCACATATTCTTTATCCATTCATCTGTCCATGGACACTTAGGTTGTTTCCATGTCCTGGCTATCGTAAATAGAGCTGCAATGAACATTGTGGTACATGACTTTTTTGAATCACGGTTTTCTCAGGGTATATCCTCAGTAGTGGGATTGCTGGGTCGTATGGTAGTTCTACTTTTAGATTTTAAGAAACCTCCATACAGTTCTCCATAGTAGCTGTATCAAATTGCATTCCCACCGACAGTGCAAGAGGGTTCCTTTTTCTCCACAATCTCTCAAACATTTATCGTTTAGAGACTTTTTGATGATGGCTATTCTGACCAGTGTGAGATGATACCTCAGTGTAGTTTTGATTTGCATTTCTCTAATGATTAGTGATGTTGAGCATCCTTTCATGTGTTTCTTGGCAGTCTGTATATCTTCTTTGGAGAAATGTCTATTTAGGTCTTCTGCCCATTTTTGGATTGGGTTGTTTGTTTCTTTGATATTGAGCTGCATGAGCTGCTTGTAAGTTTTGGAGATCAATCCTTTGTCAGTTGCTTCATTTGCAAATATTTTTTTCCCGTTCTGAGGGCTGTCTTTTCATCTTCTTTATGGTTTTCTTTGCTGTGACAAAGTTTTAAGTTTCATTAGGTCCCATTTGTTTATTTCTGTTTTTATTTCTATTTCTCTATGAGGTGGGTCAAAAAGGATCTTGCTGTGATTTATGCCATAGAATGTTATGCCTATGTTTTCCCCTAAGAGTTTTATAGTGTCTGGCCTTACATTTAGATCTTTAGTCCATTTTGAGTTTATTTTTGTGTATGGTATTAGGGAGTGTTCTAATTTCATTCTTTTACATGTAGTTGTCCAGTTTTCCCAGCACCACTTATTGAAGAGGCTGTCTTTTCTCGATTTTATAGTCTTGCCTCCATTATATATGGTAACCATATGTGCATGGGTTAATCTCTGGGCTTTATAGCCTGTTCCATTGATCTATATTTCTATTTTTGTTCCAGTTCCATACTGTCTTGATTACTGTAGCTTCGTAGTATAGTCTGAAGTTAGGAAGCCTGATTCCTCCAGCTCCATTTTTCTTTCTAAAGATTGCTTTGGCTATTCGGGGTCTTTTGTGTCTCCATACAAATTGTGAATTTTTTTGTTCTAGTTCTGTGAAAAATGCCAGTGGTAATTTGATAGGGATTGCATTGAAACTGTAGATTGCTTTTGGGTAGTATAGTCATTTTCACAATGTTGATTCTTCCAGTCGAAGAACATGGTATATCTCTCCATCTATTTGTATCACCTTTAATTTCTTTCATCATTGTCTTATAGTTTTCTGCATACAGGTCTTTTGTCTCCTTAAGTAGGTTTATTCCTAGGTATTTTATTCTTTTTGTTGCAATGGTAAATGGGACTGTTTCCTTAATTTCTCTTTCAGATTTTTCATCATTAGTGTATAGAAATACAAGAGATTTCTGTGCATTAATTTTGTATCCTGCCACATTATCAAATTCATTGATTAGCTCTAGTAGCTTTCTGGTGGTGTCTTTGGGATTCTCTATGTATAGTATTATGTCATCTGCAAACAGTGACAGCTGTACTTCTTTTCCGATTTGTATTCCTTTTATTTCTTTTTCTTCTCTGGTGGCTGTGGGTAAAATTCCACAAGTATGTTGAATAATAGTGGTGAATATGGGCAACCTTGTCTTGTTCCTAATCTTAGTGAAAATGGTTTCAGTTTTTCACCATTGAGAATGATGTTGCCTGTGGGTTTGTCATATATGGCCTTTATTATGTTAAGTTCCCTCTATGCCTACTTTCTGGGGACTTTTTATCATAAATGGGTGTTGAAATTGTCAAAAGCTTTTTCTGCATCTATTGAGATGATCATATGGTTTTTATTTTTCAGTTGGTTAATGTGGTTTATCACACTGATTGATTTTCATATATTGAAGAATCCTTGGATTCCTGAAATAAACCCCACTTGATCATGGTGTATTATCCTTTTAATGTGCTGTTGGATTCTGTTTGCTAGTATTCTGTTGAGGAGTTTTGCATCTGTGTTCATCAGTGATATTGGCCTGTAGTTTTCTTTTTTTGTGACATCTTTGTCTGGTTTTGGTATCAGGGTGATTGTGGCCTCATGGAATATGTTTACGAGTGTTCCTCCTTCTGGTATATTTTGGAAGAGGTTGAGAAGGATAGGTGCTATTCTTCTCTAAATATTTGATAAGAGTTTGCCTGTGAAGCCATCTGGTCCTGAGTTTTTGTTTGTTGGAAGATTTTTAATCACAGTCTCAATTTCAGTACTTGTGAATTATCTGTTTATATTTTCTATTCCTTCGTGGTTCAGTCTCAGAAGGTTGGGCTTTTCTAAGAATTTGTCCATATCTTCCAGGTTGTCCATTTTATTGGCATATAGTTGATTGTTTGCTTGACTTCTAAGCAGTGTTTGACTCTTCTGACTACACTTAATATTATGAAATATTCTTGTCCTTTGGCTTCCTCACAAAAGCAAATGGAACAACACCTCTTTTATAACTTTAGGGAGTTTAACTGGCCACTCCTTTTCTATCTTCATTGCAGGCTCATTTTCTCTATCCATTAATTAAGTATTGCAGTTCATCCACTTTGAATCCCATGCCCTCTTATTCTCTTGTTTTATATTCTCTTAGGCAAACTCATCCAGGTCTGAAACTGTACTGACCACTTAAATGGTGTCCTCTGTCAAATCTTTATCTTCATCATAGGACTTTCTTCTGTAGTCCATAATTATAAATCCATTTATCTAAGTGGCATATCCTCTAGGTTGCTTCTAAGGAAATTTAAACACTACAGGAACAAGTTGAAACTTGGTCATCCTGCATCCCTGAACCTGATGATCTTCCATTGCTCTCTATTTCATTTAATAGACACCACCATAAACCTAGAAACCCCGGATTCAGCCCTGACAACTCATTTTCTCTCACAGCTACTGCTTCCACAATCTGTCATTAATCCTGTTTACTTTACTTCCCAGTATCTCTCAAACCCATCCATGTCTCTCATTCTCCACTGCCACTTCCCTCCCTGATTCTAAGCAACTATAAACTTTCTCTTGAGTTAGTACTGCAAGAATCTCCTAACTCCCAGCTTCTCTTCAGGACTCCTCTACATTTTTTATATCACTGAAACCAAACTGATATTTACAAAATGCAAATCTCATTAGGTAACTCTCTACTGGAAATCCTTAAATGGTTTCAAAATACTTTTAGAATACAGACAAAACCTAACATGGCTTACATGGCCATGCATGGTCTGGACTCTACCCATTCTTCCAGCCTTATCTCCAGCCACACTCTCCATTGCTCTCGTCACTCCAGATGCATTTTAAGTTATTTAAATGTGCTTTTACTGTCTCGCAAAATAGGGCATTTGCATAAGTTACTAGCTCATTTCACAATTCTTCACACATCTACCGGCTCCCCAATCATCATTAATAAACATATTTTCTTTCTTCAGAGCTCAATTCATATATAACTTAGTCAAATAAATTTCCCTATATAACTTCACTTTTACCCTCAAATCCACACCCTGCAAGTCTAGGTCAGATTACTTCAGTATAGGTTCTCATGGTGTCATATTTATTCAGATCATTTTCCTCTGCTTGTGATTAGACATCCATTACTGTGATGGTTTAATTTTTGTTTTATGTCACTAGATTTTAGGCTCATTAGGGCAGCAACTATGCCTCAGTAGCTCACTGATGTCAAACACCTTGCACACTGCTTGATAGACTGTGGGAGCTTAATAAATATTTGTTAAAAGAATCAATTAAATGGTGAATTGATGTGTTTGGAGGAAGAGCTTTGTGTCTCATAAATAGGGAGCCTGAGATCAATGAAGAGACATTCTGTGGTAAGCCCCCAGGGGTAGAATCAGTGAACTTGAAGGAGGGTCAATAGAAATTACCCAATAAAGCATAGAAAGAAAAAAGAGTGAAAAAAGAGAGAGAGAGAAGAAGAAAGTGCCAAAGAGCTGTGAGAAAATAACAAATGATCTTACATACAGATAATTGGAACTCAAGAGGAGAAGTGAGAGCAAATGGACTGGAAGAAATATTTGAAGACATACTGCCTGAGATTTTTCCAAAATTAATGAAAATATTCAAACCACAGTTCCAAAAAGCTCAGAGATCCCCTTTTCAGGAAGGTAACTGATACTCTAAAGGAAAAATAGTAGCAATCTATTGTAGTTCATGTCCCATATAAAAATAAAATATATGACAATAAAAGCACAGAATATGGGGGAGTGAGGTATTAGAAGTATACTGTTGAAAGGTCCATGCAGTATATGTAAAGTATAATATTTCTTGAAAGTAGATATGATTAATTAAAGATATATATTGTAAGCATCAGGAAAATTCCTCAAAAAATTGAAAAGAAGTAAAAATAATGAGTCACTATTGGAGATAAAATGCAATAATAAAAACACTCAATCCAAAAGTAGGCAGAAAGATGGAAAAAAGAAATATAGAACAGATGCAATGAAGAGAAAACAAATAGGATCCTGTTGCTTTAATGCCAACCATATTAGTAATTACATTAAGTGTAAATGTCTAAATCAGGAATTATAAAGCTACAGACTACAGGTCAAATCTGTTTTGCTATCTGTTTTTGTAAATAAAGTTATTGGAGCACATTCATTATCATACTTTTACCTATTTCTATGGTTGCTTTCATGGAATAACAGCAGAGTTAAGTACTTTGGAAAGGGGCCATAAGGCCTGCAAATTTTAAATATTTACCATCTGTCCCTTCATAAAAAAAGTTTGCCAAACTATGGTCTAAACACATAAATTAATGTCATTGGCAGATAGAATATTTTTAAAGAAAAGATCCAATTATATTCTGTCTATAAGGAGACTTTTAAATATGAGGAGATAAATAGGTTGAAAGTAAAGAGATAGAAAAATAAGTGCCATGCATGCATTAATCAAAATAAACCTAGCATGGCTATCTTAGACAAGTAAACTTCGGAACAATAAAAATATCAGGGATGAAGAGAAATATTACATTATGGTAAATAGATCGATTCACCAAGAAGACACAACAGTACTAAATGTATATGCATCTAACAGAGTTTAAAAATACATGAAGCAAAAAATGATAGAACTAAAGGGAGAAATAGGATAGTTCACAATTATATTGGAAAAAAATCCACTTTCAGTAATCGATGGAATAAGACAGAACATCCAAAAAATCATAATCTACCAATCTGACAATATTTATGAACACTACACCCCAGAATATCAATAGAGATTATTTTAAAGTGCATATAGAACATTTACCAAGATAGAGCAAAGTATGTTCTATAGTATAAAACTCAACAAATTTACAGAACTGAAATCATACAAGGTGTGTCCTATAACCATAGGGGAATTAACCTAGAAATCAGTAACTGCAAGATAGCTGCAGGATAATAGAGTAACTTTATTTTTAGTTTTTTTAAGGAGCCACCATACTGTTCTCCATAGTACCATAAGATCCAGCAATCCCACTTCTGGGCATATAGCCAGAAAAGATGAAAATTCTAATTTGAAAAGAGACATGAAGCCCAATGCTCATAGCAGCACTATTTACAATAACCAAGATGTGGAAGCAACCTAAATGTCCATTGATAGATGAATGGATAAAGAAGATGTGAAATATTGATATATCTATATATATCTATATGCATACACACAGTGGAATATTATTCAGCCATAAAAATAATGAAATAATGCTATTTGCAGCAATATGGATAGTTGTGCAAAATTATTATACTAAGTGAAGTAATTCAGACAGAGAAAGGCAAATATCATATGATATTGCTAATATGTGGAATCTAAAAAAAAAAGATGTAAATGAACTTATTTACAAACCAGAAATAGACCCACAGACATAGAAAACAAACTTGGGGTTACCAAAGGGAAAGGGGGAGAGGGATAAATTAGGAGTTTGGGATTAACATATATACATTACTGTATATAAAATAGACAAACAACAAGGACCTATTGTGTAGTACAGGGAACAATATTCACTATATTTTAATAACCTATAATGGAAAATAATCTGAGTCACTTTACATCTGAAACTAACACATTATAAGTCGACTATATTTCAATTAAAATAGATAGTTGCAAAGTCCCCAAATATTTGAAAAAAATAAATAACACACTTCTAAATTACCCATGAATCAAAACAAAATTTAAAAATAACTTGAATGAAAATAAGAATATAACATTTCAAAATTTATAGGATGCCACTAAAGCAGTACTTAGGACAAAATGTATTGCACTAAATTCTTAAATACTTATGCAGATGATCCCTGACTTACAATGGTTCTACTTATGATTTTTTGACTTTATGATCATACAAAAGTGATGGGTATTCAGTGGAAACTGTACTTAAAATTTTGAAATTTGATCTTTTCTCAGGCTATCAATATGTGGTTCTATTCTCTCAAGATGCTGGGCAGTGGTAATGAACAGCATCTCTTAGTCAGCCATGCAATCGTGAGGGTAAAAATGTGATACACTTACAATCATTCTGTAACAATACAACCATTCTGTTTTTCACTTTCAGTACAACATTCAATAAATTATATTAGCTATTCAATACTTTATTATAAAATAGTCTTTGTGTTAGATGATTTTGCCCAACTATAGACTAATGTAAATGTTTTGAGTATGTTTAAGGAAGGCTAGGCTAAGCTAACGTTTAGTAGGTTAGACATATTAAATGTTTTTTGTATTTTTGACTTACAATATTTTCAATTTACAATGGGTTTATTGGGATGTAATCCCATCATAAGTCAAGAAAAAAAATAGTAGTAGAAAATAAGAAAAGGTCTGAAATCAATGATCTATACTTCCAACTTAAGAAACCAGAAAAGGAAAAGCATTTTAAACCTTAAGCAAGTAGAGTAGAGGAAATAATAATGATGAGCAGAAATTTATAAAATTGAAAAATTGAAAACAAAAAAGAATAGACAAAATAATGAAAACAAAAATGGATTATTTCACAATATTAATAAAGCTGATAATTCTCTACCCAAACTGATTCACAAAAAGAGAAAAATAATATTAAATCCATAATTTTTTTTATTTTTCATTTTTATTTATTTATTTTTTTGTGGTACGTGGGCCTGTTACTACTGTGGCCTCTCCCGTTGTGGAGTACAGGTTCTGGATGCGCAGGCTCAGTGGCCATGGCTCACAGGCCTAGTCACTCCACGGCATGTGGGATCTTCCCAGACTGGGGCACGAACCTGTGTCCCCTGCATCGGCAGGTGGACTCTCAACCATTGCGCCACCAGGGAAGCCCTAAGTCCATAAATTTGACAAAATGATAGAAAATGTGCAAATGTGGTGAAAGATACGAACTACCACAAGACAGTCAAGAAGAAGTAGGTAACTTGGTGAATTAAATTCACAGTAAAATGGCTTCTGTGTAGAAAACTTCACTTCTGTGTGTTTCTTCTTTATTCTCACACTACTACCATGCTCACGACACTTCTAACACCAGATGTGTGGGGTTTCTTCCCCACACCAAGCAATTCTTCATGACACCAGTTGAATGTTCTATAACTTAACTACATTCTGAAACTATCTACCTGGAGACAGTGTCAGATCCCATAGGTTAAGTGCTCAGTCCCATGAGACTGCACTCCACTTCATGTGCCAATGACAAGTAAGAGGTCGCCATGTTAACTACAACTTCCGTCTAACTTGGCTATGCCCAGGAAATTCCAAGGGATTTAGGAGCTCTGTATCAGGAGTAAGAGTCAAAGACCCAAATATTAGAACAAAAGATGCTCCTAGTGCTGTTATCACTTGGGATATTACAACAGTTTTGGGAGTCCTGTGTCAGGTACCAGAGATGGAGACCAATATATGTATTTTCTGTTATCTCACACCATCCAGTAAAGAAAACTTTAGACCAAGGAGGCTTCACTGATGAAATATACCCATCCTTTAAGGAATATTAATATCTGCTCTACAAAAATTCTGCACCATACAAGAGAGTAAAGCTTTGAAGCTGCTTTCATGCATACAGCAATACCCTTATACTAAAACTAGACAAAGACATTAAAACGAAACTACAAGCAAATATCTTCTATCTAATATAGACACTAAAATACACAAGAAATACTATTAATTCTAATCCACAATATATAAAAATGATAGTAACTCAAGATCAAGTGAAGTTTGTCCCTGGAATACAAAGTTAGTTCAACATTCAAATGTCAAACAATACAAGGTAACCTCCTGAAAGGTGGAGTAAGGAATTCTGTAAATCCATTCCTCCATAAAAGCAAAGAAAATACTAGAATTGTGAAAAATCATCATTTTGAAAATTCTTGAAGTTAACCAAATGCAACAATTGCAAGAGTATTGAAGAAAAACTGCTGAACCTTGCTAAGAAAATCAGGTTCTGTAATATTTTTATTTGACCTCCTCTCATTCCCTCTACAGCTCCATAGTTACTTTGAAAACCTTCGGTTTTTACAATGTTAGCTCTGAACACCAGCAGTCTTGCAGACCCTGGAGGGTGCAGACTGGATTTTCTAAAAGTTCTATCTCCAAAGCATTGTCACTATTTGACCTTTTGCAGGTTGTGGAAAAGACGTAATGACAGAGTGTAGTCTCTATTTGACATGTCTCAAATCTGGCTCAGTGGGAAAAGTCCTACCCTCAGGATGTTTGTTGAGAACAATCAACTACAATTGATAGATATAACAATTACCTGAGGCTATGATATCAGTTATGGTAAAAAATCTCAACCAAATTTTAAAGGAATATCGGGGGAGCAAGATGCCCACAGATGACTTTGAAAAGCTCTGACATGTTCCTGGGGAGCTAGATGACAATAAGCATGTTTAGGGCTGTATATCTTCCCAGGAAACATGTGAGGTCCTCAGTCAGACTCAGCTCTGATTAAAACCGAGGCCCTGAGATTGGTTCAAGATGGTGGAGTAGAAGGACATGCTCTCATTCTCTCTTTCAAGAACACCAGAATCACAACTAACTGCTGAACAATCTTCAACAGGAAGATACTAGAACTCACCAAAAAAGATACCCCACATGCAAAGACAAAGGAGAAGCCACAATGAGACGGTAAGACGGGTGCTATCACAATAAAATCAAATTCCATAAGTGCTGGGTGGGTGACTTACAAACAGGAGAACAATTATACCACAGAAGTCCACCCACTGGAGTGAAGGTTCTGAGTCACACATCAGACTTCCCAACCTGGGGGCCTGGCAACAGAAGGAGGAATTCCTAGAGAATCAGACTTTGAAGGCTAGTGGGATTTGATTGCAGGATGTCGGCAGGACAGGGGGAAACAGAGACTCCACCCTTAGAGGGCACACATAAAGTAGTTTGCACATTGGGACCCAGGGGATGGAGAAGTGACCCCATAGGAGACAGAACCAGACATACCTGATAGTGTTGGAGGGTCTCCTGCAGAGGTGAGGGGGCAGCTGTGGCTCACAAAGGGACAAGGACACTGGCAGCAGAAGATCTGGGAAGTACTCCTTGGCAGAGCCCTCCCAGAGTCCACCATTAGCCCCACCAAAGAGCCTGGGTAGGCTCCAGTGTTGGGTCACCTCAGGCCAAAAACCAACAGGGCGGTATCCCAGGCTTACCCATCAGCAGACAAGTGGATTAAAGTTTTACTGAGCTCTGCCCACCAGAGCAACAGTCAGCTCTACCCACCACCAGTCCCTCCCATCAGGAAACTTCGACAAGCCTCTTAGATAGTCTCATCCAAAGAGGGAAGACAGCAGAAGCAAGAAGAACTACAATCCTTCACCCTGTGGAACAAAAACCACATTCACAGAAAGATAGACAAGATGAAAAGGCAGAGGGCTATATACCAGATGAAGGAACAAGATAAAACCCCAGAAAAACAACTAAATGAAATGGAGATAGGCAACTTCCCAGAAAAAGAATTCAGAATAATGATAGTGAAGATGATCCAGGATTTCAGAAAAAGACTGTAGGCAAAGATCGAGAAGATGCAAGAAATGTTAACAAAGACCTAGAATAATTAAAGAACAAACTAGCAGAGATGAACTATACAATAACTGAAATGAAAAATACACTAGAAGGAATCAATAGCAGAATAACTGAGGCAGAAGAATGGATAAGTGACCTGGAAGACAGAATGCTGGAATTCACTGCTGTGGAACAGAATAAAGAAAAAAGAATGAAAAGAAATGAAGACAGCCTAAGACACCTCTGGGACAACATTAAACACAACAACATTCTCATTATAGGGGTCCCAGAAGGAGAAGAGAGAGAGAAAGGACCAAAGAAAATATTTGAAGAGATTATAGTTGAAAACTTCCCTAAGATGGGAAAGGAAATAGCCACCCAAGTCCAGTAAGTGCAGAGAGTTCCATACAGGATAAACCCAAAGAGAAACATGCCGAGACACATAGTAATCAAATTGGCAAAAATTAAAGACAAAGAAAAAGTATTGAAACCAGCAATGGAAAAATGACAAACAACATACAAGGGAACTCCAATAAGGTTAACAGCTGATTTCTCAGCAGAAAATCTACAAGCCAGAAGGGAGTGGCATGATACACTTAAAGTGATGAAAGGGAAGAACCTACAACCAAGATTACTCTAGCCAGCAAGGATCTCACTCAGATTCAATGGAGAAATCAAAAGCTTTACAGAGAAGCAAAAGCTAAGAGAATTCAGCACCACCAAACAGCTCTATAACAAATGTTAAAGGAACTTTTCTAAGTGGGAAACACAAGAGAAGAAAAGGACCTACAGAAACAAACCAGCCAAAATTAAGAAAGTGGTAATAGGAACATACATAGTGATAATTACCTTAAATGTGAATGGATTAAATTATCCAAACAAAAGACAGGCTTGCTAAATGGACACAAAAACAAGACCCATATACAAGCTGTCTACAAGGGACCCACTTCAGATCTAGGGACACATACAGACTGAAAGTGAGGGCATGGAAAAATATATTCCATGAAAATGGAAATCAAAAGAAAGCTGGAGTAGCAATACTCATATCAGATAAAATAGACTTTAAAATAAAGAATGTTACAAGAGACAAGGAAGGACACTACGTAATGATCAAGGGATCAATCCAAGAAGAAGATATAACAATTATAAATATATATGCACCCAACGTAGGAGCACCACAATACAAAAGTCAACTGCTAAGAGCTCTAAAAGAGGAAATCGACAGTGACACTATAATAGTGGGAGTGTTTAACACCTCACTTACACCAGTGGACAGATCATCCAAAAAGAAAATTAATAAGGAAACACAAGCTTTAAATGACACAATAGACCAGACAGATTTAATTGATATTTATAGGACATTCCATCCAAAAACAGCAGATTAAACTTTCTTCTCAAGTGTACATGGAACATTCTCCAGGATAGGTAACGTTTTGGGTCACAAATCAAGCCTCAGTAAATTTAAGAAAATTGAAATCATATCAAGCAACTTTTCTGACCACAATGTTATGAGATTAGAAATCAATTACAGGGAATAAAATGTAAAAAACACAAACACATGAAAGCTAAATAATATGATACTAAATAACAAAGAGATCACTAAAGAAATCAAAGAGGAAATCAGAAAATACCTAGAGACAAATGACAATGAAAACACGATGATCCATAACCTATGGGATGCCAGAAAAGCAGTTCTAAGAGGGAAGTTTATAAGCTATACAAGCCTACCTTAAGAAACAAGAAAAATCTCAAATAAAGAATCCAACATTACACCTAAAGGAACTAGAGAACAAAGAACAAACGTAACCCAAAGTTAGCAGAAGGATAGAAATCATAAAGAACATAGCAGAAATAAATGAAATAGAAACAAAGAAAACAATAGCAAAGATCAATAAAACTAAAAGCTTGTTCTTTGAGAAGATAAACAAAATTGATAGACCATTAGCCAGACTCAACAAGAAAAAGAGGGAGAGGACTCAAATAAATAAAATTAGAAATGAAAAAGAAGTTATGACAAACACCACAGAAATACAAAGCATCCTAAGAGACTACTATACTACGAGCAACTCTATGCCAATAAAATGGACAACCTGGAAGAAATGGACAAATTCTTAGAAAGGTATAATCTTCCAAGACTGAACCAGGAAGAAATAGAAAATACGAACAGACCAATTACAGGTAATGAAATTGAAACTGTGATTAAAAATTTTCCAACACACAAAAGTCCAGGACCAGATGGCTCCATGGGTGAATTCTATCACACATTTATAGAAAAGCTAACACCCATCCTTCTCAAACTCTTCCAAAAAGTTCCAGAGGAAGTAAAACTCCTAAACTCATTCTATTAGGCCACCAACACTCTGATACTAAGACCAGACAAAGATACTACAAAAAAAAAAAAAAAAGAAAATTACAGACCAATATCACTGATGAACATAGATGCAAAAATCCTCAATAAAATACTAGCAAACAGAATCCAACAACACATTAAAAGGATCAGACACCATGATCAAGTGAGATTTATCTCAGAGATGCAAGGATTCTTCAATATATGCAAATCAATCAATGTGATACACCATATTAACAAATTGAAGAATAAAAACCACAGGATCATCTCAATAGACACAGAAAAAGCATTGACAAAATTCAACACCCATTTATGATAAAAACTCTCCAGAAAGTGGGCATAGAGGGAACCTACTTCAACATAATAAAGGTCATATACAACAAACCCACAGCAAACATCATTCTCAATGGTGAAAAACTGAAAGCATTTCCTCTAAGATCAGGAGCAAGACAAAGATGTCCACTCTCACCACTATTATTCAACATAGGGTTGGAAGTCCTAGCCACGGCAATCAGAGAAGAAACAGAAATAAATGGAATACAAATTGGAAAAGAAGAAGCAAAATTGTCACTGTTTGCAGATGACATGATACAATACATAGAGAATCCTAAAGATGTCAACAGAAAACTACTAGAGCTAATGAATGAATTTGGTAAAGTTGCCGAGTACAAAATTAATGCACAGAAATCTCTTGCACTCCTATACACTAATGATGAAAAATCTGAAAGAGAAATTAAGGAAACACTCCCATTTACCATTGCAACACAAATAATCAAATACCTAGGAATAAACCTACCTAGGGAGACAAAAGACCTGTATGCAGAAAACTATAAGACACTGATGAAAGAAATTAAAGATGATACCAACAGATGGAGAGATATACCATGTTCTTGGATTGGAAGAATAAATATTGTTAAAATGACTATACTACCCCAAAGCAATCTACAGATTCAATGCAATCCCTATAAAATTACCAATGGCATTTTTACAGAACTAGAACAAAAAATCTTAAAATTTGTATGGAGACACAAAATACCCCGAATAGCCAAAGCAGTCTTGAGGGGAAAAAACGGAGCTGGAGGAATCAGATTCCCTGACTTCAGACTACACTACAAAGCTACAGTAATCAAGACAATATGGTACTTGCACAAAAACAGAAATATAGATCAATAGAACAGGATACAAAGCCCAGAGATAAACCCACACACCTATGGTCAACTAATCTATGACAAAGGAGGCAAAGATATACAATGCAGAAAAGACAGTCTCTTCAGTAATTGGTGCTGGGAAAACTGGACAGCTACAGGTAAAAGAATGAAATTAGAACACTCTAACACCATACACAAAAAAAAACTCAAAATGGATTCGAGACCTAAATGAAAGATCAGACACTATAAAACTCTTACAGGAAAACATATGAAAAACACTCTTTGACATAAACCACAGCAAGATCTTTTTTGATCCACCTCCTAGAGAAATGGAAATAAAAACAAAAATAAACAAATGGGACCTAATGAAACTTAAAAGCTTTTACACAACAAAGGAAACTTTAAAGTAGATGAAAAGACAACCCTCAGAATGGGAGAAAATATTTGCAAATGAATCATTGGACAAAGAATTAATATCAAAAATATATAAACAGCTCATGCAACTCAATATTAAAAAAACAAACAACCCAATCCAAAAATGGGCAGAAGACCTAAATAGACATTTCTCCAAAAAAGGCATACAGATGGCCAAGAAGCACATGAAAAGCTGCTCAACATCACTAATTATTAAAGAAATGCAAATCAAAACTACAATGAGGTATTACCTCACACCATTTAGAATGGGCATCTTCAGAAAATCTACAAAAAACAAATGCTGAAGAGGTTGTGGAGAAAAGGGAACCCTCTCGCACTGTTGGTGGGAATGTAAATTGATACAGCCATTATGGAGAATAGTATGGAGGTTCCCTAAAAAACTAAAAATAGAACTACCATATGACCCAGCAATCCCACTACTGGGCATATACCCAGAGAAAACCATAGTTCAAAAAGACACATGTTGGGCTTCCCTGGTGGCGCAGTGATTGAGAGTCCGCCTGCCGATGCAGGGGGCACGGGTTCGTGCCCTGGTCTGGGAAGATCCCACATGCCGCAGAGCGGCTGGGCCCATGAGCCATGGCCGCTGAGCCTGCGCGTCCAGAGCCTGTGCTCCGCAACGGGAGAGGCCGCAACAGTGAGAGGCCGGCATGCCGCAAAAAAAAAAAAAAAAAAAAAAGACACATGCACCCCAATATTCATTGCAGCGCCATTTACAATAGCCAGGTCATGGAAGCAACCTAAATGCCCATCGACAGACGAATGGATAAAGAAGATGTGGTACATATATACAATGTCATATTACACAGCCATAAAAAGGAATGAAATTGGGTCATTTGTAGAGACGTGGATGCATCTAGAGACTGTCATGCAGAGTGAAGTAAGTCAGAAAGAGAAAAACAAATATCGTATATTAACACATATTTGTGGAACCTAGAAAATGGTCAGATGATCCGGTTTTCAGAGCAGAGATTGAGACACAGAAATAGAGAACAAACATATGGACACCAAGTGGGGAAAGTGGCAGGTGGTTGGGGTTGTGGTGTGATGAATTCGGAGATTGGGATTGACATGTATACACTAATGTGTATAAAATGGACAACTAATAAGAAAATAAAGAAATAAACATTAAAAACAGAAAAAAAATAGACCTTTATAAAAACAAAAATAAAACAAAAAACGTAGCCCTCTACAAACAGGAAGTGAAAGCTAAGGCAGATTTATAAACTCCCTGAGTAGTGAAGTTGTGCCCCAGGTACATATTCATCTGAGACATTTAAGGAATTCTGACTAATCATTAGCTGTGCCCTAAGTTAACTGAGAAGATACTACAATGGCCACACACTACAGAGAATACATGATTTGTATAATTTGTCCAGAAAAGTTCCCTAACCCCAACAATTACAACATTGACCAAACAATGACATAAAACAACAGCAACAATAGCACACCCTGGGAGGGGGTAATTAGATTTCCAGAATTGAGAACTTATTATTTTTAAAATATCTAGTTTTCAAAAAAATTACAAGACATACAAAGAAACTAGAAAGTCTGGCCCATACACAGGAAAAACATCAGGCAACAGGAATTGCCCATGAGAAGCCCTAGATACCAGATTTAACCGACAAATCCTTTAAATCAACTATTATAAATATGTTCATTTAAAATTTTTTTTATTTACTTATTTTAACATCTTTATTGGAGTATAATTCCTCTACAATGGTGTGTTAGTTTCTGCTTTATAACAAAATGAATCAGCCATATGTATACAGATATCCCCATACCTCCTCCCTCTTGTATCTCCCTCCCACCCTCCCTATTGCACCCCTCTAGGTGGCCACAAAGCACTGAGCTGACCTTCCTGTGCTATGTGGCTGCTTCCCACTATCTATCTATTTTACATTTGGTAGTGTATATATGTCAGTGCCACTCTCTCACTTCATCCCAGCTTACCCTTCCCACTCCCTGTGTCCTCAGGTCTATTCTCTATGTCTGCATCTTTATTCCTGTACTGCCCCTACGTTCTTCAGAACCTTTTTTTTTTTTAGATTCCTCATATATGTGCAAAAAACTTAAAGAAAACATCTCTAAAGAATTAAAGGAATATATGAGAACAATGTCTCACCAAATAGAGAATATCAATAAAGATATATAGATTATTTAAAAATTTGATTCCAGAGTTTAAATGAAAAATAGTGGTAATGAATAATTCATTAGAGGAGTTCAAAATCAGAATCAACTTGGAATAAGAAAGAATTAGTGAACCTAAAAATAGGTCAATTGAGATAATCTAGTTTGAGGAACAGAAAGCATAATGAATGAGGAAAAATAAATAAAGCTTCAGAGAAATGTAGGACAACACTGAAGGTATCAACGTTTGTGTAATGAGAGTTCTAGGAGGAGATAAATGAAAGGGGCAGAAGAAGTATTTGAAGAACTAATGCCTGACAAATTCCTAAATTTGATGAAAAACATGTATTCACACATCCAGGAAACTCAATGAACTTCAACTAAGATAAACTAAAAGAGAGTCACACCTATAAACATCACATTCAAACATACTCAGGCATGACATATTCACTGTGCTGAAAGAAAAAAGGATTGTGAACCAAGTATTCTATATCTAGTAAACCCATACATCAAAAATGAAAAAAAAATCAACAAAATCTGAGAGAATTCTTAGCAGATCTGCCCAGCCCACCAGAAATATTAAAATGAATAAATATTTTAGGCTGAAATAGAGAACACAAGACAGTAATTCCAATCCATATGAAGAAATAAAGAACACTACTGAAGGTAATTATATAGGTAAATATAAAAGATAGTATAAATGTATTTTTATTCATAATTCTTTGCTTCTCATGTCTGAATTAAGAGACAATGCATAAAGCCATAGTTATAAAACTGTGTTGATGGGTTTATAATGTATAAATATGTAACATGTATGACAACAGTAATAAAAATGAGGGAAAGGGAGGAAGTCGTATTGGAATAAAATTTCTAAAAACAAGCCCTCATATTTAAATTCAGTTGATTTACAGCAATTCAGTGGAGGGGTGGGGGAGGGATAATCTTTTTCAACAAATGGTGCTGAGACTTTATACCTTATACAAAATTTAACTAAAAATGGATCAAAACTTAATGTAAGACCTGAAACTATAAAACTGTTAGAACAACCCATAGGTGTAAACATTTGTGACATTGGATAAGGCAGTGGATTCTTAGATATGACATCTAAAATATAAGCAACAAAAGAAAAAATACATAAGTTTGAGTTTAATCAAAATTAAAAACTTTTTCATAAATCAACTTCAATAAAAAATTTTAAAACTTTCATGCTTCAAAGAATACTATAGAGTGAAAAGACAACTGACAAAATGAGAGAACAAATTTTCAAACCATATACCTAACAAAAGTTTAGTATCTAGAATATGTTTGAAAAAAACTCTCACAACTAACAAAAACACAACTCAATTTTATAAAGGACAAAGAATTTGAATAGATATTTCTCAAAAGAAAATATACAAATGGCCAATAAGCACATAAAAAGACCATATCACTAATCATTTAGGAAATATAAATACAAGTCACAATGAGAAACTACTTCACAACCATTGGGATGGTTGTAATTAAAGTGATGGACACTGATGCATTTTGGCAAAGATGGAACCCTCATACATTGTTGGTGGGAATGTAGAGTTGTACATCTCCCTGCTGAAAACAATTTAGCAGTTTCTCAAAAAGTTAAACATAGCATTACCATATAACTCTGAAATTTTACTCCTAGGAATATCCCCAAGATAAAAACATATGTTCATACAAAAACTTCTATGCCAATGTTCATAGCAGC
The DNA here is from genome assembly GCF_964270905.1 of Leucopleurus acutus. Classification (NCBI taxonomy): domain Eukaryota; kingdom Metazoa; phylum Chordata; class Mammalia; order Artiodactyla; family Delphinidae; genus Leucopleurus; species Leucopleurus acutus. The sequence goes on from NC_139148.1 coordinate 81,372,895, forward strand.
ATTAATCATAATAGCTAAAAGGTGAAAATAATTTTGCATTTGCCAACTGATGAATGGATAAGCAAAATGTGTTATAGCCATATAATGGAATGTTATTCAGCCATAAAAGAAAATGAAGTACTGATTCATACAACATGGATGGACCTTGGAAACATTATGCTAAGTGAAAGAAGCCAGACATAACAGACCATATACTGCATGATTATATTTACATAAAATATCCAGAAAAGTCAAATTTGTAGATGAGTGGAAATGGGGATTAATTTTAAATGGGCATGTTCGTCTTTTGGGAGGTATAAAAATGTTTTAAACCAGATTTAGGATGGTGGTCACACCACTTTGAATTGTACACTTGAAATGAGTAGATGTTGTGGTTTGCAAAACAGACCTCAATACATTTGTTTAAAAATAAATTAACATAAATCACCATGTCAATAGATTAAATATATAAAACCATGTGATCAACACAATTGGTTTAGGAAAATTATTTGGAGAAAGTTCAATATCCATTCGTGATATAAGTTTTAGGAAGCAAAATAGAAGGGAACATCTTTAAGGTGATAAAGGCATCTACAAAAACCTATAACTAACATCAAACTTAATGTTCAAAACTGGAATCCTTTTCCCATTTTGGACACAATACAGGGACGCCTATTTTCATCACTCCTACTCAACATTATACAGGAAGTCCTATGCAGTTCAATAAGAATAAATAAATAAATTTATTCTTCATTCCTACTCAAAATTATACTGGAAGTACTGTATAGTTCTATAAGAATAAATAAATAAATAAATACACAAATAAATACATAAATATTATACAGATGGGAACAGAATAAATAGTCTCACTTAACAGAAGTTGTGATTGTCTACTTGACAATTTTAAAAAGATTACAACATAGTTATTAAGACTTAAAAGCATCTTTAGCCAGGTTGCAGGATACAAGGTCAATATCTAGAAATCAACTGTTTTTCTATATACTAGGAATAAAAATCTAAAAGTACCATTAAACTACCATCCAACAGCAACAGAATACACAGTATTCTCAATTACATATGGATCATTTTCTAGGCTAGATTTTATGTTAGGCCACAAAACAAGTCTTAGCAAATTTAAGAAGATTGAAATCATACAAAGTATCTTTACCAAGCACATGATATGAAATCAGAATTCAATAGCAAAAGGAAAGCTGGAAAATTCACAAACACATGGAAATTAAAACACATCCCTGAAAAACCAATGAATCAAAGTAGAAATCAAAAGGAAAATTAAAAAGAATCTTGAGATAAATGAAAATGGAAATACACATAACAAAACTTATGGGATGTGGCAAAAACAGTTCTAAGAGGAACATTTATAGTGATAATCACATACATCAAGAAAAATCTCAATAAACAACTTAACTTTACACCTCAAGCAAACAACTTAACTTTACATCTCAAAAAACTAGAAGAACAAACTAATCACAAAGTTAGCAGAGAAAAGGAAATGATAAAGATTAGAGAAGAAATAAATAAAATAGAGGACAGGAAAACAATAGAAAAGATTAACAAAACTAAGAGTTGGTTCTTCTCAAAGACAAAATTGACAAAACTTTAGCTAGACTAATCAAGAAAAAAAGAGAAAGGACCTAATTAATGAAAATACAAACGAAAAAGGAGGAATTACAATTGGTACCACAGAAATACAAAGGATCATAGGAGACTACTTTGAGCAACTACACATCAAAAAATTGGACAACCTAGAAGAAATGGATAAATTCCTAAAAATATACCACCTTCTGAGACTGAATCATGAAAAAATAAAAATCTGAACAAACCAATAATGAGTAAGAAGACTGAATTGGTAATCAAAAATGTCCAAACAAAGAAAAGTGAATGACCAGTTGGCTTCACTGGAGAATTCTTCCAAACATTTAAAGATTAATACCAATCTTTCTCAAACCATTCCAAAAAATTGAAGAGGAGGGAATACTTGCAAACTCATTTTATGAGATGAGCATTACCCTGATACCAAAGCCAGATAAAGCTACTTCAGGCCAATATCCCTCATGAATTTAGATGCAAACATTCTCAACAAAATACTACCAAACTGAATTCAACAGTACATTAAACGATCATACACCATGATCAAGTGGGATTTATCCCTGAGGTGCAAGGATGGTTCAACACAAATTAATACAAGCAAACCAACAAATATGATACTTCACATTAATAGAATGAAATATAAAAATAATATGGTTATCTTAATAGACACAGAAAAAGCATTTGACAAAATTCAACATCCATTTATGATAAAAATTCAACAAATTAAGTATAGAAGGAATGTTCTGAAGCATAATAAATAGGATATATGACAAGCCCACAGCCAACATTATACTCAATGGCAAAAGGTTGAAAGTTCTTTTTCTAAGATCAGGAACAATACAAAGATGTTCATATTCACCAATCCTATTCAACACGGTATTGGAAGTCCTAGTCAGAGCAATTAGGCAAGAAAAAGAAATGAAAGGTATCCAAATCATAAAGGAAGAAGTAAAATTTCTGCAGATGATATGATTATATATATAGAAAATCCTAAAGCCTTCACCAAAAAACTGTTAGATATATTCAACAAATTTAATAAAGTTGTGGGATACAAGATCAACATACAAAAATCAGTGACATTTCTACACATTATCACCAAATTATCTGAAAAAGAATGAAAAAAAAACATATCAAGCATCAAAAAGAATGAAATAGGAATAAATTTAACCAAGAAGATAAAGGTCTGTACAGTGAAAATTCTGAGACATTGAAAAGAAATCTAAGAAGACACAAATAAATGAAAAGATATCTCATATTCATGGAATGAAGAATCAATTCTTTTAAAATGTGCATATTACCCAAAGCCATCTATAGGTTCAATGCAATCTTTATCAAGATTCCAATGGAATTTTTTACAGAAGTAGAAAAAAATCCTTAAAATTTATTTGGAACCACAGAAAAACCCTGATTAGCCAAAGCAATCCTGAAGGAGAAGAACAAAGATGGAGGCATCACACTTCCTTATTTCAAAATATATTCCAAAGCTGTAATAATGAAAACAGGACAGTGCTGTATAAAAACTGATATATAGAGCAATGGAACAAACTTGAGAGCCCAGAAACATACATAAAGACAACTAATATTTAGCAAGGGAGCTAAAAATACTCCACGGAGAAAAAAACAGTCTCTTCAATAAATAGTGTTGGGAAAACTGGATATTCACATGCAAAAGAATGAAACTAGACCCCTTTCTTACACCACAAAAATTAACTCAAAATTGATCAAAGGCTTAAATATAAAACCTGAAACTATAAAACTCTTAGAAGAAAGTATAAGGAGAAAGCTCCTTGACATTGTTCTTGGCAACAATTTTTTGGATGTGACAGAGGAAACAAAAACAAAAATCAACAAGTGAGACTATATCAAATTAAAAAGCTTCTGCAGGGCTTCCCTGGTGGCACAGTGGTTGAGAGTCTGCCTGCTGATGCAGGGGACACGGGTTCATGCCCCAGTCCGGGAGCATTCCACATGCCGCGGAGTAGATGGGCTCGTGAGCCATGGCCACTGGGCTTGCGCGTCTAGAGCCTGTGCTCTGCAACGGGAGAGGCCACAACAGTGAGAGGCCCGCATACCGCAAAAACAAACAAACAAACAAACAAAAAAACGCTTCTACAGAGCGAAAGAAAGAATAAACAAAATGTAAAGACAACCTATAAAATGAGAGAAAGTATTTTCAAACTACATGTCTAATAAAGGATTAGTATCCATATACATAAGAAACTCATACAACTCAATAGCCAAACACACACACACACACACACAGAAATCTAAGAACAAAAAATAAACAAGCAAACAAACAAAACAAATAATCCAATTAAAAATGGGTAAAATACTGGGACTTCCCTGGCTGTTCCAGTGGTTAGGACTCCATGCATCCACTGCAGGGGACAAGGGTTCAATCCTTGATTGGGGAACTAAGATCCCACATGCCATGTAGCGCAGCCAAGAAAACAAAATAAAATGGCAAAGGACCTAGATAGAAACTTTTCCAAAAAAAATATTCAAATAGCCAATAAGTATATTAAAAATTGCTCAAAATCACTAACCATGAGGGAAATGTAAATCAATACCGCAATACACGATAAGATACAAACTCACAACTGTTAGGATGTCTATTATCAAAATGACAAGAGAAAACAAGTGCTGGAGAGGATATGGTGAAAAGTAACCCCTTGTGCATTGTTGGTGGGAATGTAAGTTGATACAGCTACTATGGAAAACAGTATGGTGGTCCTCAAAAAATTAAAAATAGAACTGCTATATAATCCAGCAATTCCACTTCTGGGTATATGAAGGAATTCCACTTCTGGGCACATGAAGGAAATCAAATGACTATTTTGAAGAGATATTTGCATCCCTATGTTCATTGCAGCATTATTTGTAATAGTCAAGACATGAAAACAACCTAAGTGTTTATTGGGGAATGAATGGATAAGGAAAAATTGACTATATATATCATATATACATGATATACATAGATATCTATCTATATATATCTATATATTTATCTATATATTTATTCAGCCAAATAAAAAGAAGGAAATCTTTTATTTGCAACAACATGGACGAACCATGAGGGCATTATACTGAGTGAATTAAGTCAGATAAAGACACATACTGTATGAGCTCACTTTTATGCGGGATCTTAAAAAAACAAACTCATAGAAACAGAGGACATATGAGATTGTTGCCAGAGGCTGAGGTATAGGAGAAAGATACAAGCATCCTGTTATAAGATAAATAAACTCTGGGTATGTAACATACAGCATATTGACTATAGCTAACAATACTGTGCTGTAAGTTGATAAGAGAGTACATCTTAAAAATTCTCCTGATAAGAAAAAACATTTACAATGGGTGAGATGATGGATATTAAACTAAAATTATTCTGGTAAACATTTCACAATATACACATATATCAAATTATTGTGTTTACTTATTAAACTTTTAAAATATTATATGTTAATTACATCTCAGTAAAACTAGAAAAAATGTGCCATTAAACTAGCACCTAATAACAAAAACAAAATTCTAGGTATATATTTTTAAAATTATGTGCAAAGTGCGTATGGTGAAATCTACAAAACACATATGAAAGAAATTCAAAAATTTATATAAATTTAAAGATGTAACATTTTGATGGAAAGAAAAACTCAACATTATTAAGATGTCAATTCTCCCTAAAGTGACCTCTAGATGTTATGCAATCCCAATCAAATTCCAAGCAGAAAATTTAGTTGAAATCAAATTTGATTCAAAAATAATATGTAAAGGCAGAGAAAGCAGAATGGCCAAGTCAATTAAAAAAAAACAACAACACTGTTTGAGGGTTTTTACTACCTGATTTTATGCAATATAAAGCTACAGTAGTCAAGACAATGTGGTATTGACAAAATGATTGACACATATATCAGTGGAACAGAACAGAAACCCAAGAAATAAACCCACCTGTGTATGTATTGAAAAGATGTAAAAGCAATTCAATCAACGAAGGTTAGTATTTTCACTAAAAGGCAATGGGACAATTAAATATGCCTATTCAGAAAAAATGCAAGTAAAGCTAGACCCACACCTCACATTATATACACAAGTTACCACAAAAATGGATCCTAGTTACAAAACATGTTGAAAAAAAAACCCAAAAACACAAGCAAAAACATTTGAGGCCCTGATATTGGCAAAAATTTCTTAGTTACAACAGCAAACATACGATCCATTAAAGAAGATATGTTAAATTATCTTTGATCAACATTAAAACTTCTGCTTTTCACTTATGCAAAAGAAAAGTGAAAAAGAGAGTATTTGCAATTCACATATTAGACAAAGAATGAATTAGCAGAACAGAAAAGAACTCAACATAAACATATAATAATTATTTTTTGAAAAACCAATAAAAAGTGGGTAAAAATGTGGATAGATATTTCACCAAATAAGGTATATGGATAGAACGTTACCACATGAAAGGTGTGCAGCACAATTAATCGTTAGGAGAGTGTAAATTAAGTCACAAGGAGATACCTTTAATAATCCATTAGAATGTCTAAAATAAAAAACAAAACAAAACAAAACAAACAACAAGGAAAAAAATCTGAATACCAGATTGTAAAGACACTGAGCAACTGGAACTCTCACTTTCCTGATGGGAATGACAAAATGATATAGTTAGTTTGAAAAACATTTTGGCAGTTTCTTATATAGTTACATATGCACTTACCATATGACTTCACAATCTCACACCTAGGTATTTCCCCAAGGGAAATAAAGGCTTATGTCCATACAAAAACCTGTATGTGAATATTTGCCTCAGCTTTAGTCCCAATCATCCAAAAGTGGGAACACCTGAAATTGCCTCAACTGGTGAATGTATAAACAAACAATGGTAACTCCATATGATGGAAAGATACTCAATAAAAAAAAGCAAAGAATTAATTATATACACAGTAGCACATACAACTCTCAAATGCCTTATACTAAGTGAAAGAGTCTGACTCAGAAGGCTACATACTGTACAATACCATTTATTGTAAAACATTTTTGTAAAAGGCAAAACTATAAGGACAGAAAGTTATCAGTGGTTGTCAGAGGCTGGGGTGTTGGGAAGGGCTGACTAGAAAAGTATAAGATGGAATTGTTCACCTTGATGAAACATATCTTGACTTTGGCTGCCGTATGCATTTTTCAAGTTCATAGAACTGCATATAAAAAGGATGAATTTTACTCAATATAAGTTATGCCTCAATAAATAAGACTTCAAAAAATAATGCAATATTACAAAAAACCAAACCAAACCCCCAAATCTGACATTCAATCAGTACAATTCACTCATATCTCAAACACTATTAAGGCACCTTTAGTAGGAAAGATTATCTTCTTTTACTTGGCATATAAAAACATTTTCACCTTCTGCCTTTATTCTATTTTCTTAGTTAGAATAGAAATAAAATTTTAAGAGCAGTCTCAGGTTGTTTAAATATAAAAGTGCTGTCTTCTCAAATACAAATCAAATACTGTGGATACCTGTATAATCGAAGAGGCAGCTATATATTTAAGAATTTTGTTGGCAAATCAAAGCAAGCTGAACTTGCAGTCCCTTTCCTCTGCATTTTGAAAGAATTTGTTATTGTTTAGATAAACACACCTTTGCCCTCATAGGATCATTTCTGTTTGGTCTCTATGGGCTACAGATTGCACATTTCTTTCTCTCAGAAAAACATGACTTGTTTTAAGAACAGTCAATAAGAACTGTCATTTAATCTAATTTCTGCCACACCAATCTCACCACTTTCTTTCTCTTTCAATGTAATTAAAACGAGATTTCTTTTGATGCAATTCAAAATAACACAGTAACAAATAAATAATTTAATTTTAATATCTGAAAACATAAATCCCATGAACAAAGGTATAATTCATAAACATTTTTGTAGTCTCAGGAATTGAATTACTTGTATGTCATAGAATTTCCAAATGATTTCCTATATATGTATGTATATATGTGTATATATATATATCTCCTTTCACTAGAATTTTTGGGAAATAAAGATAATTGGCATATTTTCCTAATCCAATATGGGCTATTTTAACAGACAACAAACCTAACACAATTATTATGACAAAATGTCTCTTTTGTTTCACAGCCTTCACATATTATATTTTCTGTTAGCAACCAATACTTTCCCTTCATCACACTTATTATAGCCATGCTAAATTTATTTTAGTTTTACAAATATATTGTACTCTTTTTGCCTTACAGCCTTCACAAAAGTAGTTCTCTACTCCCCACTCCCACCAGCCCCATTTTCCTAAATCCTACTGAAATTTTACTCCAATTCATTTTGCTAAAATGTGGCTTTTTTGGGGAAAAATTTTATTGCCAGCATAGGTTAGCTTCCTTTTTATACATTTTTATAGCTAACCCTTCCTTTTCTTTTAAACATACATCACACTTGTAATGATTTGTTAAATTACTATATCTCCCATTTGAGTTTTTACTTTATGAGGAGTATCTCTAGTGTTTACAGCAGAACTCTCACATTGTAATTGTTGATAAATGTTTCTTGAATGAAAGAATAAATGGATGAGTGCACAAAAAGGAACATTTTACTAAGTGCTGTGGAAGTTTGAGTGGGAATATGTCAGGTAAGGAACTGAAAATGTGTGAGATATAAGAAGGTTATGAACAAATGCAAAAAGCAATAAACAAATATAAGAGATGTTTGGAAAGCAGCTATCAGAAAAAATTGCGTAGAGAAGAGGGTTTAAATAGAAAAATGGTGACACCTAAAGGTGAAATTTAGATTAGAGTCAGAGTCTGCATCACCGCTGTGATAAACCATGTGTTTGTCATTTTGTTTGAAAAGAGATGGGAGGCCACATCATGAGGTAGGGAGTGACAAGATCAAGGTGGCAAATGAGGAAAAAATATTATAGGATCAATTAGATCTGGGGAAATGTCAAAGCTGTTATACTTACTGTGTCATTCACTCTTACTTCATAACTCAGATAATACCCAGGTTATAGAAGTTAGGAACAGGCCATAGCATTAGTCACTAATTGATGATTCTGCTACCACTATTAATTTTAGCTAGCATTCACTGAGCACTTACTTAGAGTCCCAACACTACGTTATGAGCTGTATGTGTATTCAAAAATAAATCTTTAAAACAATCTTTTGAGGTGTAGTCTATTATTACGCTCATATTTCAGATGAGGAAAATGAGTCTCTGAGAGGTTATTTAAATTGCCCAAGGTATGTGGGAAATCTGAGGGTATATTGAAATCCCTTGCTTTATTGAGGGTAGGGAGATTCACATGATTTGATAAAGACTAATGTTGCCTAATAGACACAGGGCAAGCAAGCTTTATTCTGGGAATGGGTGGTTACTGCCATTCCATGCTTCCAGAATGACTGACACTTTCTGATTTACCTAATATCCCAGTAGGATGTTCTAGAATGCATAAACTATCGATATTGAGGGCTTATTCATTGTTTCACTTTTCCTTGGCTACTTGATGTATATAATGAGTACCAAGCACAGTTTATACTTTTTTCTTATACTCTACAATTACTGCCATGTGTCTAAGCATTGCACAATCCTCATTGAATACCGATACTTAAGTACGTGTTCATTTACAATTAGTTGTGTTTCATAACCAAGGCCTTATATTCACTTGTAGATAGAATAACTTTTAGGTCAGTGTTCCTGAAATGTACTGGAGGATAATAATTGGTTTCTGCTGCATCTTTGTACAAAGAGCCTAATTGGTTTAACAAACAATGGATTGAAAAAAAATGAATCAGATTTCTTTATATCATAACTTCTCAGAAATATTTAATATGTAAATATGTATACGTATTTCTATTTATGTATGTATGTATATATGCACAAATGAATGAAATGCTGGTGTTTAGAGAGACTAAAAAAATGCTGTGGAATTTGGCTTTTTAGATCATTGGTGATCTTTGAAAAAACACTTTCAAGAGATCAGTGAACATATAAACAAAACTGTAGTAAATTGAGAAGTAAATAGAGGCAGTAGTGTAGTATCATTTGGAGAAAAAACTGAAAGCAGAAACAACAATATTATATTGCTGCTGTTGTGGGTGTTGATCATATTGTTGTAAAACTTAAAAGACATTATCATATTTGAAGATCAATAAGAAGGTACCACTTGAGGAGAGACTAAAAATACAGTGGGTGAGTGGGCAGGCAGGCAGATAATTGGTGGATAAAAATTAGGAGATAATAATAAGAATGTGGTCAAGAGTACACAAGAAAGAGTAGAGTTGTAATTTCTATAAGGACAATAAAAGCTAACATTCATTCACCACTTATCATTTGTCAAATATTGTACTAAGAGTTAGATATTATTTTAGGTCTTTACATGTTATCTCATTTCATTTTCATGGCATCCTTATGAGGTAGTATATCAGTTGACTCTTTGCCTAGCAGTCACAGTGATGGAATTAGGAGTGCAAAAGTTTTTTTGGGGAATAAGTCCTGTAAAATATGAAAGGAGGAAAGGTAGGATTGGGCAGGGAAAGCTTTCAGAGCGTAATGTCAAATGTAATATAGATATGTCTATGAAAGGAACTGAAGAGGAGGGAGGAAGCAGGATTAGGTAAGGGAGAACACAGATAAGGTGTAGATCTGACAGTCTTGGTTGACCCAATGAGGAGCTCCAGATCAAAGACTGCCTATTGGAGGAGTCATGTTGATTAGAAATGTCCAGTCCCTAGTACCTTGACATACTTGGTCAATTGGCTAGAGGGTGCTCACAAAGAATGTGGCCTCATCTGAAAATTGGAGGCAGATCCTGAAGGCATTAGTAGATGGCGGCTGTCAGTAAAATGTACTCTTTTAGTTGAACAGCAATTTTTTTTCCTTGAAGGGATATCCAAGCCACACATTTCCATGGCTGCTACAGCTGCTCACCTCTATGGCTGTTACAGCTAAGTACAATTATTACCTTTCTTTTTCAGATCAGGAAAATGAAGCTTAGACCTGTTTACTAATTGCCTAAGATCACACAGCAGGTAGGTGGCATAGCTAGGACTCAAACTGAGAAGTCTAGATACTTAAACTACTTATGACTCTATGTCAGCAAAAAAGGGAAGACAGAACAGGTGGAGATACAAGGAGGTTGAGGACATAGAAAGGAAGTTAGAGTATCTACATGTGAAAACCTAGGTTTTCTTTTTCTCTCATATGTATCAGACAACCTGGCAACCCAAAAATGGCAATGGGCACTTACCAAAAACAAAAATCAAATAAAACAAACAAACAAAACAATAAAAGCCTGCTCTCTCTAACCAAAGAATCAGGAAAGGGGCCGTCTGGAAAGACATAAAACTTCAGGAAAATAATTTCTCTACTTCAGCAGAACATCACAGAACTGTGGCCTATCCAACCACGACAGCAAAAACCAAATGGGGAGCTTTGAATTCCAAACTTGTCAGGCTGTAGTGAGGTGCCCAAACCCACAGCCAGGGTGGTGTCAGACAAGGCTGCATAGGGTACTGAGACTTTCATTTCACCAAGTAATAAAGATATTCTCTCCCTACCATGGTATGAGTGTAGACCAAATGGGGATCCTAGATTTCTTCTTCCTCCCAGCAGTAACAAATACTCCTTTCCTCAAATGTCCACAGAGGCTTAATGAGGAACCTGAATTTCTACTTTGAACTGGCAGTAGTGAGTTAGTATCTACACTCTCACCCCCAAATGCCAGAGCAATGTCAGAGGACCAGCAAAATCAGATTTCAATAAGATTTATAGTCTTATAACCTAATATCTATTCCAGATGTCTAGATTTCCATAGTAAATCACTCATCATTCCAAGAGCTAGGTAGGTCTCAAACTGAATCAAAGAAACAATCAATAGATGCCAACACTAGGATGATAGAGATTAGAATTACAATTTTTTTTAAGTATTAATAATATGGGGAGGGGGAAGGGTGAGCTGTGACAAAGCGAGAGAAAGGCATGGACATATATACACTACCAAACGTAAGGTAGATAGCTAGTGGGAAGCAGTCGCATAGCACAGGAAGATCAGCTCGGTGCTTTGTGACTGCCTGGAGGGGTGGGATAGGGAGGGTGGGAGGGAGGGAGATGCAAGAGGGAAGAGATATGGGAACATATGTATATGTATAACTGATTCACTTTGTTATAAAGCAGAAACTAACACACCATTGTAAAGCAATTATACCCCAAAAAAGATGTTAAAAAAAATAATAATAAAACGCTTAAATGACAAATTATGAACATGCTTGAAATAAATTGAAAAGAATTAGAAAGTCTTATTAAAGAAATAAAATATATAAAGAGAAACCAAATAGATGTTTTAGAGGTAAAAAATATATTTCCAAAATAATACATTTGGTGGATGGGCATAAAGCAGAGGGAGAAGAAAGAGGAAAGAATCAGTAAACTGGAGGTGGAAACAATAAAAAATACCTATATGAACAATAGAGAGAAAATTGGCTGAAAAAAAGTGAAAAAGGGGCTTCCCTGGTGGCGCAGGGGTTGAGAGTCCGCCTGCCGATGTAGGGGACATGGGTTCATGACCCGGTCCAGGAAGATCCCACATGCCGCGGAGCGGCTGGGCCCGTGGGCCATGGCCGCTGAGCCTGCATGTCCGGAGCCTGTGCTCTGCAACGGGAGAGGCCACAGCAGTGAGAGGCCTGCGTATCGCAAAAAAAAGAAAACAACAACAACAACAAAAAAAGTGAAAAAGTCCTCAGGGATTTGTGGGACTATAAAAAGATCTAGGGCTTCCCTGGTGGCGCAGTGGTTGAGAGTCTGCCTGCTGATGCAGGGGACACGGGTTCGTGCCCCGGTCTGGGAAGGTCCCACATGCCGTGGGGCAGCTGGGCCTGTGAGCCATGGCCGCTAAGCCTGCACATCTGGAACCTGTGCTCTGCAATGGGAGAGGTCACAACAGTGAGAGGCCCATGTACAACAACAACAAAAAGATCTAGCATTTTTGTTATTGGAGTCTCAAAAGAGAGTAGAAAGAGAGCAAGGAATAAAAGTACTTGAAGAAATAATAGTTAAATACTCCCCAAATGTGGCAGAAGACATAACCCTACAGATTCAAGATGCTAAGTGAATCATAAATATGATAAGCACAAGTAAATCTATATCAAAACACATCATAGTCAATCATTTGAATAGATAAGTGTGTGTGTGTGTGTGTGTATATATATATATAGCAGTAAGAGAGAAACAAAACCTTACGTATAGGGAAAAAACAAATTTGAATAAAAGTGAATCTCACAAGAAATGCTATGAAGACCAAAGGAAACGGCACCATAGTTTTCAGATCCTGAAAGAAAAGGTCTGTAAACCCAGACTTCTAGATTCCTTCAGAAATTAAAGGGAAATAAAGTTGTTATAAAATGAAAGTTTCAGGAGAGGCCACATGAGGAGCAATAATGAGGGACCCTTACACCTCCCAGCCAGGGTAGGAATGGTGGACACCTAGTGGAGACCCAAAGCTTCCACCAAATCCCAGCAGTAATGAGGAACCCTGGCCTCCTGAGGGTTGTCAGTGAATGTGGAATAGGGGAGGTGAAATCTCATACCTGATTGGTAGAAATGAGTGGTATGATAGTAGGCCAGCTACATCAAAAGATTTAAATAAGGTCCAGAGTCTCACAATACCTCAAATGCTCAGGTTTCAATTGGAAATCACTTATCAGATACCAAGGAGGCCAGGGGAAAGTGGCATAATATTCAAATGCTGAAAGAAAAGATCTGTCAACAAAAATTCTATATACAGTGAAAATAACTCTGAAGAGTGAAGGAGATGTCTAGATATTTTTAAATAAAGGAAAAACAAGAAAGTTTGTTGCCAGCAGACCTACCTTAAAGGAATGATAAAGAAATTCTCTAATCAGAAAGTAAAAAATAAGGAAACTTGGACTATTAGGAAGAAAGAAAAAACATGGTAAAAAAATATGGGTTAATGTAACACTTTCCTTCTCTTCTTACTTTTCTAAACCACACATGAAGTTTGAGGCAAACATTATATGACTATCTGATGTGGCTCTAAATGTATAGAGATGATACATTTAAGACAATTATAAGTGGGAAAGAGAGCAAAGGGACATAAAGCGAGGTAAAGTTTCAACACTTTATTTCAACTGAAAAATGATAACATAAGTAGACTGTGATAAGTTATGAGTATATAATATAATATCTGTAGCAACCACTAAGTAAAAATACTAAGGGATACATTCAAAAATATAATAGATAAATCAAAATGGACTCTATAAAGCTCCAGGAATCCACAGGAAGCCAAGAAAATAAAAGAGAAAGGAAAAAACAGAACAAACATAAAACACAAAATAAAACGGCAGACAAGTTATGATCTATCAATAATTCCATTCAGTGTAAAGGGTGTAAATGCACAAATTAAAAGATAGAAATTGATAAAGAGAAATTGATAAAGAGAATTGATAAAGAGAATGACTCTATTAAATGCTTTTTATAAAAAAACTCACTTTAAATATAATGATATAAGCAGGTAAAAAATAAAAGGATGAAAAAATGTATCATACAGATATTAATCCAAAGAATGCAAGAGTGGTTATATTAGTATCAAATATAGTAGAGTTGATAACATGCAGTTTGTCCTCTGACAAGAATAGAATAAAACTAGAAATCAATAAGAAAAGATAACACGAAAATCTACAATCACTTGGAAACTAAAAACACACTTTATATAACCCATGGGTCAAAGAGAACTGCAAGAAAATAAATAAATAAATAAATAAATAAATAAATAAATATATATATATATATTTGGTGATAAATCAAAATAAATAAAATATATAAAATTTTGTGATAAACAATTAAAGTAGTGCAAAAGGAAGATTGACAGCACTAAATGTATACATAAGAAAAGACAGAAAGTCTCAAATCAGTAATCTATGTTCCTGCCTCAAGCAAGTACAATAGAAAGGGAAGGGCAAAATGAGCAAAAAATATGCATAAGAAAAGAAATACTAAACATAAAGAGCATAAATCAACAAAATTGAATATAATAAAAATACAGAAAATATATAAAATAATTTATTATTTAAAAATATCACAAAATTGATAAACTTCTAGAAGGATTGGCAGTCAACAAACAAGAGAAGACAAATAACCAAAATAAGTTATAAACAAGGAATATCACTACAGACACTGTGGACATTTAAAAAATAAAAGGAAATACTGTGAACAGGCCTAGACATATAAGTTTGATAATGTAGATAAAATGAACCAATTTCTTGAAAGATACAAACTAACACAACTCGTTCAATGTGATATAGGTAATTTGAACATCCCTATAACTATTAAGAAAATTAAATTTATAATTAAAAAAAAATCACACACATAAAAGAAATCCCCAGGCATGGATAGTTTTACTGGAAGACTCTACAAACATTTAAAGAATTAACACAAATTTTAAACAATCTCTTCCAGAAAATAGAAGAGAATAATTTTCAATTCATTTTATGAAGCTAGAATTACTTTTATATCAAACCAGACAAACACAGTACAAAAAAAAAAAAAACTACAGTGCAACATCCCTTGTGAAAATGGATGACAAAATCTTTAACAAAGTATTAGCACAAAGAATTTAATAATATATAAAAATAATTTTATACCATGACTTAATGGGGTTTATTTCAGGGATATAAGACTGGTTCAATATTTGAAAATTAACCAATATAGCCTACCATAATAATATGCTAAAGAATAAAAATCACACAATCATATAAACTGGCACAGAGAAAACACTTGAAAAGATTCAACACTCATTCATGGTAAAAATTCTCAACAAAATAGCAATAGTTCAGAACTTCTTCAGAATCTACAAAATTTCAACAGGTAACATCCTTCCTTTCTTTTTTTAAATATAAATATTTATTTTTTATGGTAATAAAAATGTATTGAAATCCTACTAATTGTATAACCTATTTTTGGTGATGTGGATATATATTTTTTTTCACTTTGTTTTTTTAAACAGCTTTATAGGCATATAATTGCTTTACAATGGTGTGTTAGTTTCTGCTTTATAACAAAGTGAATCCATTATACATAAACACATGTCCCCATATAGCTTCTCTCTTGCATCTCCCTCCCTCCCACGCTCCCTATCCCACCTCTCTAGATGGTCACAAAGCACCGAGATGATCTCCATGTGCTATGCAGCTGCTTCCCACTAGCTATCTATTTTATGTTTGGTAGTGTATATATGGCCATGCCACTCTCTCACTTTGTCCCAGCTTACCCTTCCCCCTACCTGTATCCTCGAGTCCATTCTCCAGCAGGTCTGTGTCTTTATTCTCTTCTTGCCCCTGGCTCTTCATGACCATTATTTATTATTATTATTTTTTTAGATTCCATATATATGTGTTAGCATATGATATTTGTTTTTCTCTTTCTGACTTACTTCACTCTGTATGACAGATTCTAAGTCCATCCACCTAACTCCAAATAACTCAATTTTGTTTCATTTTATGGCTGAGTAATGTTCCATTGCATATACGTGCCACACCTTTATCCATTCACCTGTTGATGGACACTTAGGTTGCTTCCATGTCCTGGCTATTGTAAATGGAGCTGCAATGAACATTTTGGTACATGACAGTTTTTGAATTATGGTTTTCTCAGGGTATATGCCCGGTAGTGGGATTGCTGGGTTGTATGGTAGTTCTATTTTTAGCTTTTTAAGGAACATCCATACAGTGCCCCATAGTGGCTGTATCAATTTACATTGCCACCAACAGTGTAAGAGGGTTCCCTTTTCTCCACACCCTCTCCAGCATTTATTGTTTGTAGATTTTTTTGATGATGGCCATTCTGACCAGTATGAGATGATATTTCATTGTAGTTTTGATTTGAATTTCTCTAATGATTAATGATGTTGAGCATCCTTTCATGTGTTTGTTGGCCATTTGTATATCTTCTATGGAGAAATGTCTATTGAGGTCTTCTGCCCATTTTTGGATTGGATTGTTTGTTTTCTTGATATTGAGCTGTATGAGTCTCTTGGAAATTTTGGAGATTAATCCTTTGTCAGTTGCTTCATTTGCAAATATTTTCTCCCATTCTGAGGATTGTCCTTTCGCCTAGTTTATGGTTTCCTTTGCTGTGCAAAAGCTTTTAAGTTTCATTAGGTGCCATTAGTTTATTTTTTTTTTCCATTTCTCTAGGAGGTGGGTCAAAAAGATCTTACTGTGATGTATGTCATAGAGTGTTCTGCTTATGTTTACCTCTAAGAGTTTAATAGTTTCTGGCATTACATTTAGGTTTTTAATCCATTTTGAGTTTATTTTTGTGTATGGTGTCAGGGAGTGTACTAATTTCATTCTTTTACATGTAGTTGTCCAGTTTTCCCAGCACCACTTATTGAAGAGGCTGTCTTTTCTCCACTGTATATTCTTGCCTCCTTAATCAAAGATAAGTAGACCATATGTGCGTGGGTTTACCTCTGGGCTTTCTATCCTGTTCCATTGAGCTATATTTCTGTTTTTGTGCCAGTACCATATTGTCGTGATTACTGTAGCTTTGCACTATAGTCTGAAGTCAGGGAGCCTGATTCCTCCAGCTCCGTTTTTCTTTCTCAAGATTGCTTTCGTTATTGGGGTCACTTGTGTTTGCATACAAATTGCGAAATTTTTTGTTGTAGTTCTGTGAAAAATGCCACTGGTAGTTTGATAGGGATTGCATTAAATCTGTATATTGCTTTTGGGTAGTATAGTCATTTTCACAATGTTGATTCTTCCAATCCAAGAACATGGTATATCTCTCCATCTATTTGTATCATGTTTAATTTCTTTCATCAGAGTCTTATAATTTTCTGCATACAGGTCTTTTGTCTCCTTAGGTAGGTTTATTCCTCGACATTTTATTCTTATTTTGCAGTGGTAAATGGGAGTGTTTTCTTTCTTTCTTTTTTTTTTTTTTTTTTGGCGGTATGCGGGCCTCTCACTGTTGTGGCCTCTCCCATTGTGGAGAACAGGCTCCGGATGCGCAGGCCCAGCGGCCATGGCTCACCGGCCCAGCCGTTCCGCGGTATGTGGGATCTTCCCGGACTGGGGCACGAACCCGTGTCCCCTGCATCGGCAGGCAGACTCTCAACCACTGTGCCACCAGGGAAGCCCAGGGAGTGTTTTCTTAATTTCACTTTCAGATTTGTCATCATTAGTGTATAGCAATGCAAGAGATTTCTGTGCATTAATATGTATCCTGTTACTTTACCAAATTAATTGATTAGCTCTAGTAGTTTCTGGTAGCATCTTTCAGATTCTCTATGTATAGTATCATGTCATCTGCAAACAGTGGCAGCTTTACTTCTTCTTTTCCGATTCGGATTCATTTTATTTCTTTTTCTTCTCTGATTGCTGTGGCTAAAACTTCCAAAACTCTGTTGAATAATAGTGGTGAGAGTGGGCAAGCTTGTCTTCTTCCTGATCTTAGTGGAAATGGTTTCCGTTTTTCACCATTGAGGACGATGTTAGCTGTTGGTTGTTATATATGGCCTTTATTATGTTGAGGAAAATTCCCTCTATGCCTACTTTTTGGAGGTTTTTTTTTTTTATCATAAATGGGTGTTGAATTTGTTGAAAGATTTCTCTGCATCTATTGAGATGATCATATGGTTTTTCTCCTTCATTTTGTTAATATGGGGTATCACATTGACTGATTTGCGAATATTGAAGAATCCTTTCATTCCTGGGATACACCCCACCTGATCATGTTGTATGATCCTTTTAATGTGATGTTGGATTCTGTTTGCTAATATTTTGTTGAGGATTTTTGCATCTATGTTCGTCAGTGATATTGGCCTGAAGTTTTATTTCTTTGTGACATCTTTCTCTGGTTTTGGTATCAGGGTGATGGTGGTCTCGTAGAATGAGTTTGGGAGTGTTCCTCCCTCTGCTATATTTTGGAATATTTTGAGAAGGATACGTGTTAGCTGTTCTCTAAACATTTGATAGAATTCGTCTGTGAAGCCATCTGCCTGTGGACTTTTGTTTGTTGGAAGATTTTTAATCACAGTTTCAATTTCAGTGCTTGTGATTGGTCTGTTCATATTTTCTATTTCTTCCTGAGTCAGTATTGGAAAGTTGTGCATTTCTAAGAATTTGTCCATTTCTTCCAGGTTTTCCATTTTATTGGCATATAGTTGCTTGTAGTAGTATCTCATGATGCTTTATATTTCTACAGTGTCAGCTGTTAACTTCTCTTTTTTTCATTTCTAATTCTATTGATTGAGTCTTCTCCCTTTTTTTCTTGATGAGTCTAGCTAACGGTTTATCAATTTTGTTTATGTTCTCAGAGAGCCAGCTTTTAGTTTTATTGATCTTTGCTATCATTTCCTTCATTTCTTTTTCATTTATTTCTGATCTGATCTTTATGATTTCTTTCCTTCTGCTAACTTTGGGGTTCTTGTTCTTCTTTCTCTAGTTGCTTTAGGTGTAAGGTTAGGTTGTTTATTTGAAATGTTTCTGGTTTCTTAAGGTAGGATTGTTTTGCTATAAACTTCCCTCTTAGAACTGCTTTTGTTGTATCTCATACTTTTTGGTTCATTGTGTTTTCATTGTCATTTGTTCCTAGGTATTTTTTTATTTCTTCTGATTTCTTCAGTGATCTCTTCGTTATTTAGTGTATTGTTAAGCATCCATGTGTTGGTATTTTTGCAGATATTTTCCTGTAATTGATATCTAGTCTCATAGCTTTGTGGTCGGAAAAGACACTTGATACAATTTCAATTTTATTATATTTACCAAGGCTTGATTTGTGACCCAAGATATGATCTATCTTGGCGAATGTTCCATGAGGACATGAGAAGAAAATGTATTCTTTTGTTTTTGGTTGGAATGTCCTATGAATATCAATTAAGTCCATCTTGTTTAATGCATCATTTAAAGATTGTGTTTCCTTATTTATTTTCATTTTTGATGATGTGTCCATTGGTGAAAATGGGGTGTTAATGTCCCCTAATATGATTGTGTTCCTGTTGTTTTCCCCTTTTATGGCTGTTAGTATTTGCCTTATGTATTGAGTTGCTCCTATATTGGGTGCATAAATATTTCCAATTGTTATATCTTCTTCTTGAATTGATCCCTTGATCACTATGTAGTGTCCTTCTTTGTCTCTTGTAATAGTCTTTGTTTTAAAGTGTATTTTTTATGACATGAGAATTGTTACTCCAGCCTACTTTTGATTTCCATTTGCATGGAATATGTTTTTCCACCCCTTCACTTTCAGTCCGTATGTGTCTAGGTCAGATGTGGGTCTCTTGTAGACAGTATATATACGGGTATTGTTTTTCTATCCATTCAGCCAGTCTATGTCTTTTGGTTGGAGCATTTAATCCATTTACATTTAAGGCAATTACCGATATGTATGCTCTTATTACCATTTTCTTAATTGTTTTGCATTTGTTTTTCTAGGTCCTTTCCTTCTCTTGTGTTTCCTGCCTAGAGAAGTTCTTTAGCATTTGTTGTAAAGATGGTTTGGTGGTGCTGAATTTTCTCAGCTTTTGCTTGTCTGTAAAGGTTTTAATTTCTCTGTCAAATCTGAATGAGATCCTTACTGGGTAGAGTAATCTTGGTTGTAGGTTTTTCTCCTTCATTACTTTAAATATGTCCTGCCACTCCCTTCTGGCTTGTAGAGTTTCTGCTGAAAGATTAGCTGTTAACCTTATGGGGATTCCATTGTGTGTTATTTGTTGTTTTTCCCTTGCTGCTTTTAATATTTTTTCTTTGTAGTTAATTTTTGATAGTTTGAGTAATATGTGTCTTGGCGTGTTTCTCCTTGGATTTATCCTGTATGGCACACTTTGTGCTTCCTGGACTTGTTTAACTATTTTCTTTCCCATATTAGGGAAGTTTTCAAGTATAATCTCTTGAAATATTTTCTCAGTCCCTTTCTTTTTCTCTTCTTCTGGGACCCCTATAATTCGAATATGTTGCCCCAGAGGTCTCTGAGACTGTCCTCAATTTTTTTCATTCTTTTTTCTTTATTCTGCTCTGCCATAGTTATTTCCACTATTTTATCTTCCAGGTCACTTATCCAGTCTTCTGGCTCAGTTACTCTGGTATTGAACCCTTCTAGAGAATTTTTAATTTCATTTATTTTGTTGTTCAGCAGTGGTTGTTTGCTGTTTAGTTCTTCTCGGTCCCCGTTAAATGTGTCTTTCACTTTCTGCATTCTATTTCCAAGATTTTGGATCATCTTTACTATCGTTATTCTGAATTCTTTTTCAGGTACACTGCCTACTTGCTCTTCATTTGTTAGGTCTGGTGGGTTTTGCCTTGCTCCTTCATCTGCTGTGTGTTTCTCTGTCTTCTCACTTTGCTTAACTTACTGTGTTTGGGGTCTCCTTTTCATAGGCTGCATGTTCATATTTCCCGTTGTTTATGGTGTCTGTCCCCAGTGGCTAATGTTGGTTCAGTGTGTTGTCTATGTTTCCTGGTGGAGTGGACTCGTGCCTGTGTTCTGGTGGATGAGGCTGGATCTTGTCTTTCTTCTGGGCAGGTCCACCTCTGGTGGTGTGTTTTGGGGTGTGTGGGCTTATTATGATTTTATGCAGCCTCTCTGCTAATGGATGGCACTGTGTTCCTGTGTTGCTAGTTGTTTGGCATAGGGTGTCCAGCACTAGCTTGCTGGTCATTGAGTGGAGCTGGGTCTTGGCGTTCAGATGGAGATCTCTGGGAAATTTTCACTGTTTGATATTACATGGAAGTGGGAATTCTCTTGTGCACCCATGTCCTGAACTTTGCTCTCCTACTCAGAGGCAGAGCCCAGATGCCTGGCTGGAGCACCAAGATCCTGTCATACACACAGCTCAGAATAAAAGGGAGATAAAAAAGAAAGAACAAAGAAAGAAGAAGATAAAATAAAGTAGAATAAAGTAAAATAAAATATAAAAAATAAATTAAAAAATAGTTATTAAAAATTTAAATGTAATAAAATAAAAAAAAGAAAGAAAGAAGAGAGCAATCAAGCTAAAAAATAAATCCACCAATGATAACAAGTGCTAAAAACTATCCAAAAAACAACAACAACGAAAAGGACAGACAGATCCCTAGGACAAATGGTATAAGCAAAGATATACAGACAAAATCACATACAGAAGCATACACATACATACTCACAAAAAGAGAAAAAGGGAAAAAAATATATATATATTGCTGTTCCCAAAGTCTACCTCCTCAATTTGGGATGATTCGTTGTCTACTCAGGTATTCCACAGATGCAGGGTACATCAAGTTGACTGTGGGGATTTAATCCACTTTTCCTGATGCTGCTGGGAGAGATTTCCCTTTCTCTTCTTTTTTTCACACAGCTCCTGGGGTTCAGCTTTGGAGTTGGCCCCACCTCTGCATGTAGCTCCCCTGAGGGCATCTGTTCTTCGCTCAGGTAGGACGGGTTATAGGAGCAGCTGATTAGGGGGCTCTGTGTCACTCAGGCTGGTGGGAAAGAGGGGTATGGAGCGCGGGACGAGCCTGTGGCTGCAGAGGCCAGCATGACGTTGCACCAGCCTGAGGTGCGCCATGCGTTCTCCTGGGGAAGTTGTCCCTGGATCACGGGACCCTGGCAGTGGCGGGTTGCACAGGCTCCCGGGAGTGGAGGTGTAGATAGTGACCTGTACTTGCACATGGGCTTCTTGGTGGCGGCAGCAGCAGCCTTAGTGTCTCATGCCCGTCTCTGGGGTCCACGCTTTTAGCAGCGGCTTGCACCCATCTCTGGAGCTCCTTTAAGCAGTGCTCTTAATCCCCTCTCCTCACGCACCAGGAAACAAAGAGGCAGGAAAATGTCTCTTGCCTCTTCAGCAGCTCCAGACTTTCACGGCCTCCCTCCCATCTAGCTGTGGTGCATTAGCCCTTTCAGGCTGTGTTCACACAGCCAACCCCCGTCCTCACCCTGGGATCTGACCGAAGCCAGAGTCACAGCTTCCAGCCCCCACCCATCCTGGCGGGTGAGCAGACAAGCCTCTGGGACTGGTTGAATGCTGGCCGGCACAGATCCTCTGTGTGGGAATCTCTCTGCTTTGCCCTCTGCACCACTGTGGCTGCGCTCTCTGTGGCTCCGTCGCTTCCACCCTCCCCCACCCGCAGTCTCTGTCTGCGAAGGGTCTTCCTAGTGTGTGGAAACCTTTCCTCCTTCACAGCTTCCTCCCACTTGTGCAGGTCCTGTCTCTATTTTTTGTCTCTGTTTTTTCTTTTGCCCTACCCAGGTACTTGGGGAGTTTCTTGCCTTTTGGGAGGTCTGAGGTCTTCTGCCAGCCTTCAATAGGTGTTCTGTAGGAGTTGTTCCATATGTAGATGCATTTTTGTTGTATTTGTGGGGAGGAAGGTGATCTCCACGTCTTACTCTTCCGCCATCTTGAAGCTCCCTCTCTAATATCCTTGTTAATATAGTAAAAGACTAAATAGTTTCCTCCCAAGATTGGGAACATGACAATGGTATTCATTCTTACCACTCTTGTTCACCATAGTGCATAAAGTTCCATCCACTGCAACAAGGCAAGAAAAGGAAGTAAACGATATACAGATTGGAAAAGAAAAAATAAAATGCTCTTTTCTACAAATGACAAGATTGTGTGCAGAGAACATTGCAAGGAATCTACAAAAAAAAAAATCATCCTAGAACCGATAAGAGTGAGTTCAGTCAGATGATAGGGTGCAAGATTAACATACAAAATAAATCATATTTTTATGTACTATCAATAAACATGTAAACATGGAAGTTAAAAATACAATACCATTTATAGTCACTAAAAAAAGGAAAAGGAAATTCTTTGGTGTAAATCTGACAAATATGTATAGGACATAAAAAATCCAAAAAAACACTGATGAAACAAATCAAAGAAGATCTAAATAAATAGAGAAATAGTGTGATCATGGGTTAAAAGCTCAACATAATAAAAATTCAATTCTCCCCAAATTGAGATACAAGTTTAATGAGATTCCTAACAAAATATTTTCTAGATATTGACAAAGTTATTCAAAATTTATATGGAAATTCAAAGCAGCTAGAAGAGTTAAAATAATTTTAATAAAGAATACAGAGTTTGGAATGCTGTTACTCTGATTTCCCTGTTATCTCATTTCAAGATTAATTATACTGCTAAGCAATGAAGAATGTGTGGTATTGGTAGAGGGATACACATATAAATCAAAGGAAGAGAAGACAGAGTGCAGAAACAGCCCATGTAGGCATGGCCAACTGGTTCTGACAAAGGTTCAGACGCAATCCAATGGAGCATAGATAGCCTTTTCAACAAATGGTGCTGGAGCAATTGGACATCCATAGAGAAAAATGAACTTCAGCCTTAATCTAATACTTTACACAAAATTTGACTCAAAATGGATCAAAGACAATTGCTAAAATTATAAAACTTTAGAAATAAATATTGGAGAAAATTTTGGAGATCTATGGTTAAACAAAGTGCTCTTAGACTTAACTCCATAAAAGGAAAGAATAGATAAGTTGACCTTCATTAAAATTAAAATTACTGTTCTGTGAGGGACCCTATTAAGTAAGTGAAAAGGCAAGCTACAGACTGGGAGAAAATATTTGCAAACCACATATCCTACAAAGGACTAGTGCCTAGAATATATAAAGAATTCTCAAAACTCAAAAGTAAAAATACAAACAAACAGTTCAACTAGAAAATGTGCTAAAGACATGAAGAGACATTTCACTGAAGAGGATATAAAAATGGCAAATAAACACGTAAAAAATGTTTAACATTATTAATCATTAAGGAAATGCAAATTAAAACCATAGTGAGATATCACTACAAATGTATCAAAATGGTTAAACTAAAAAATCATGAAGGTACAAAATTCTGGATAAGATGCAGAGAAACTGGATCTCTCACATATTGCTGGTAGAAATGTAAAAGATACAACTACTATAGAAAAAGGTTTGGCAGTTTCTTGAGAAAGTAAACATGTAACTATGACATGAACCAACAATTGTACTCTAGGTCATTTTTCCCAGAGAAGTGAAGATTTATGTTCACACAAACATCTTTACACAGTGTTCATAGAAGCTTTATTCATAATGGAAAAAAAACCTTGAAATAACCCATAGAGCCTCCAGCAGAAATCACTGGGGTCTTATTTTGAATGAGTTTATTAGATTCCCATCAGCCTTAACAACACAAGAGATAGTAAAGGATCACAAAAAAGTAAGAAATGAGCAGAGAAAATAGGTGAGTTGGTGCTAAATGTCTTAGTCCAGGCTTCCATAAGAAAAATAGCATAAGCTGGGTGACTTAAACAATAAACATTTATTTGTCACAGTACTGGAGGCTGGGAAGTCCAAGATCAGAGTGCCAGCAGATTCAGTGCCTGAAAAGGACCCTTTTCCTGGTTTGCAGAGGACCATTTTCTCACTTATCTTCATGTGGTGGAGAAAGATCTCTGGTCTCTTGCTCTCTTATAAGGACACTAATACCATTGTGGGGCTCCACTCTGATCATGTTATCTAAACTTAATTACCTCTCTTAAAGGCTCTATTTCCAAATACCATCTCAGTGAGGGTTAAGGTTTTGACATATAAATTTTTTTTTTGGAGGGGACACAAACATGCCATCCGTAACACTAAGTATAAACTTAATGTGCTCCAGAAGTATGCCAGGAGCCTACCGTTTTTGGTAAACTCTTTGCTAAGTAACCCAAAATATCCAGTTTAAGAAACTCTTACATTCTGAAGAGAATAGACAAATCAAGAAGTATAATTGTGCTGCAATAAAATATAAGTGAAAGTAAAGCAGTAAACTTTAATGACATCAGAAAGTCAGTTATTAATAACCCTGCTTTTCTGGTTTAATTCAATTACAGTTTCACCAGAGAATTTTACCACCAAAGCAATAATTATCATTGAGCACATAGTCTATGATAATTACAACTTGATTGAAAAATGGCAACTTCCATCTAAAAACCTTCTATAAATCTATTAATGCAAGTTCATTTACAGAGGATTGTGGTTAAATAATGAAAATACTCTTTAACCTTTTGACGTCTTTGGTGTTGTGGGTATGTTGATTATAAAACATCAAATTCCTAGGACACCAAAAAAAGACCCCAATTTATAATGCTAAGAAATTTCTTTTGCTGCCTCTTTTTATTTGTGCAAAGCAATAAATAACATGCTGCTTACAAAAGGGTTTACTGAGAAGGAAAAAAACATCAATCAAATGTTTGCCTGCTCTTCAGAGGATTGTAGGATTATCCACTGAAGTTCAGGGGAGGCTGGGAGCATTTTCCCTATGTCAAGCCACTTAGAGGAGGTTTCAGAACAGCAACCAGTGTATAGTTGGGCAGATTTGTCAAAGCATATTGGCACCACGTTTAAAGGGGGAGCACTATTTGCAGCATAGACATCAAAAATTATAACAATTTCATGGCAGACGGAAATAAGATGTCACAGTTATTACTACTTAGTTCACAAAAAGCATCATTTAGGATGATATTTGCTCTATTAAAAGAGGTGATATTTTTGTAATTAAAACACCTGTAGGTGCATCCTTCAGAATTAAAAACATAAAATAAAAGACTGGCTGTATTGGTCCAGTTGTTTTTATTTTGGGGGTGGAGTGATGATTACAAATAACAGAAGTTGAGTAGACTTGGGCTTATTTAATCAGCATGGGTCTTGGTTAGAAAGATATTAGGAAGATTACATATTTCAGGGATTAGTATACTGGTTTAGCTTGGTTTATGTTCCTGTCTCATGGCCAGGCCAAACAGGGCATATTAATTAAGAGTTATCAAAAGACTATCAGAGTGAGAACTGCAAAATTAAAATTCTGATACTGGAAGAAAAAGAAAGAGATTAAGACATCAGAAACAACAGATATCTATTATACTAGCCTTGTAGATTATTTTAGGAAATCTGTTGAATTAAGATGTACTATTTTCTCCTACATGAATGACGCTTTTTCCCTCGTACAGCCACTTTCATTTTACAGTTTAACTTCTTTCACTTGGCTAATCTCATGTCTTGACAGATGATCTCCCATGGATTCTGTGCCATTTATTCCATATTTGTGAGTACCTGCAGTGATCTACTTGGGTAGAGGGACCCGGCAATATATCACAGTAATTAGAACATAGGTTCATTAAGCTATAACATTATTCTTATTTCACATTCCAGTCCTACCTCTTCAGAGTACATTTATCCTGATGAAATTCTATATGCCTCTTCTTTGACACAGAGGGAAACTACATATGATGACATAGATAATTTTAGAGAAGGATGGTACAAAAAAGTAAATGGTCTTCATACTTGGTGGCTTTTATTTCTCTTTAAAGTTGGAAGTGATACATAGTGCTTATTAATTGTTGACCTTGGGCAAATTAAATTACTTCATTGCATTGAGCCTCAGTTTTCTCAAATGTAAGATGTCATAATACTAATCTAGTAGGGTTTTTTGGAATATAAAAGAATGGACATAAACTAACATGGCATTAAATAAGCATTTGCTCTATTGTGGCTTTCACTATCATCATCACCACTTAGCATCAGTCATTTCCCAAGAGAGAGGACTGAAGGTAGGTGACTAATGGGGAGGGTTAAGGTTGCAATCACTGAGGACAATGGGACTATGAATCAATTATGAAGAAGTAAAATGATAATAGGAAGACTCCAGATAAGTTTGAAAAAAATATAAGAACAATCTCACAAACATATACATATGAGTAGGTTATGTCCCAATCATCGTTCTTCTATGACTTTTTTATAGCAGTACTATATTGCCCAGGATCAGGACCAGAGGGAAAATATGACTGGAGTGAACTTTTTCCAGATCTACCCTCTCATTACCAATTGTCAGAAATACTTACAGAAGGAAGAGTACAAATGAGAAAGCAGCAGTGTGGTGTTTAGAAAAAAAATGGTATTGGAGTTCAACTACTACTGCCAATTACTAGTTGGATGACCTTAGAGAAATCATTTAACATCTCTGAGTTTACTGTCCTCATTTCTGTAATGGTAATTAACACTTAAACTTACAATGTGTTAGTACTTAATAAGATAATGAAGCCTACCATTTTTTAAGTACTTAAAATATACTATGTTCTGTGCCAACTGCTATATGGATATTGCTTCATCTCAGTCTTAGCACAAGCCTATGAAATTGAAACTTCTCATTATCCTTATTATACGTATGGGAAAATACACACTCAGAGAGATTAAACACAACCCATACACTTGGCCACTAAATGTACCCTTCATGACTTATAGAATAAAATAAATACTTTAAGATTTTAGCAACTCATATAGGATAAATTTTGTGGAAATAAAATTAGAATTATAGGTATTTATGTCTGTTACTCTTTTTCTTTGATTGGAATACTGCTGCCACTCCCCATTCCTTTTTGGACACATTCAGTCAATTCTATCAGAGGATTATTTTAAGTAATATTTGGTCTATATAAAAATACTGAAACAGCTTAGTCATTTAGGGGTTTTAAATTCAAAGGAATTATTTTGATGTTCACTCTTTGATATAAAAATATGTCTCTAATATGGAAGAGTGTGTAAAGGTTGTAGAACATTGGAAGCTTTTATATTGAACAGTCACTTGGCTTTTCCTTGGTGTCCTGCCCTTCTCTAGGGTCCTGTACTTAATCTGTGTGAAATAAAATTAACATTTTATGGCTAGACAGGAAAAATCTAAACATAAAAAATTCTTCTCTGCCCTTTGGCCTTCTCTCTCCCCCACCCCAAATGTACGTTGTGTATCTGCATTATGCATTGAACTAACCTCTCCCATTGGCAGGAATACCTGCTCAACCAGAAAGAGAAACATTCTTTTTGCATCAACAAGATAACTCCTTAAAAATAACATTCCTGGGCTTCCCTGGTGGTGCAGTGGTTGAGAGTCCGCCTGCTGATGCAGGGGACATGGGTTCGTGCCCCAGTCTGGGAAGATCCCACGTGCCGCGGAGTGGCTGGGTCCGTGAGCCATGGCCGCTGAGCCTGTGCGTCCGGAGCCTGTGCTCCGCAACAGGAGAGGCCACAACAGTGAGAGGCCCGCGTACCGCAAATAAAAATAAAAATAAAAATAAAATATATCCCTTCTTGATTTTGTAAGGGGTCACATGACCCATCACGATGACCCTTAGATCTGGATTGTGTAAACTGCCCATTATACATCATTTGATGTAAAGCCTTCTGTCTCAAAAAACTTATGTAACTGTGCCTTTACTTCTAACGAGCGGAACAGTTCTCAGGGCTTTCTGAGATGCCCTTCCTGGGTTATAATCCTCAAATTTGGCTCGAATAAAATTTTCCATTTTTTTCTTAGATCGACTGATTAATTTTTCATCAACACCTGTACAGAGAACATATGCTTACTTAGGCTCCTTAAACTGTTCTAAGCATTTTAAATGTAATATTTCCACTAATACTTACAGCAATACCATGAGGCAGGTTTGATTTTGATCCCACTTTTATAGAAGAGGAAACTATGTCAAGAGTGTTAATTTGCTCAAGAGGACACAGCTAGTGAATGGTTGAGCCAGTAATTCAGCTCAAGCCATCTGACTCCAGTTTAAACCCTCTTGACCACTGCATTTTATTCCCTCGCAAACTAACCTTTTTAATAAGTAGAATTCCTAGCTTTTTTTGTCAATGAATACTCCAACTCCATGAGATGCAAGAAATATGTAGAGTTCCTAAACTGAGAATGGATAGTAAGAATCAGTCAGTTTTGGTATGTGGCTCAATTCAGTGATTTTTGGCTTGTGTTTACTTAAGACCATTGGTTAGCACAAAGATCATGTTTAAGTGTTTGTGGTCAATTTGTCTTAAAAAGTTACTGTTTCAAGTGTTTGATTTTCTAGCAAATGAAGAAATTTTCAGAGGAGTGGTTCTCATTTCTGACTGCACAGTAAAATAACCTGGAGAACCTTAAAAAAATACAAATTTCATGGCCCAATCCCCAGAAATTCTAATTTTATAGGTCTGGAATGGGACCCAGGAAAAAGTGGGGTTTTTTTTGTTGTTGTTTTTGTTTTTTTTTTTGCGGTACGCGGGCCTCTCACTGTTGTGGCCTCTCCCATTGCAGAGCACAGGCTCCGGATGCGCAGGCTCAGCAGCCCAGCCGCTCCACGGCATGTGGGATCTTCCCGGACCGGGGCACGAACCCATGTCCCCTGCATTGGCAGGCGGATTCTCAACCACTGCGCCACCAGGGAAGCCCCAGGAAAAAGTATTTTTTAAAGAAACTTCTAAGGTGATTCTAATATGTAGTCAGGAATTGAAATCAGTGGTTTGGGAGCCTTTAGCTCATCTTGGAAGACAGTTATCTGGAACACAAGTGAGTATGATCTTTATTTTCAGGCTCAAGAATAGTCAGATGATCAAAATTGTACTGTTCTGTGTGTTGAGTTCTTTATATGTGTAATTTCCTCAAAATGTAATAGCAAACCAAAAGTGGAACACTCCACAGAAGGGCAAAATCTTAACTGTTCTCATTCTTTGACATAGTCAAGCCTAACTCTTAATGAAAGTTTGCATTTCTCTTACTTTCTCCAAGGAAATACATTGATCCTTAATAATACACTGATAGTTCCTCTACTGGGGTTAACTGGTACAAGGGATTGAATGGTGACTCTTCAAAATATTTGTCAATGTCCAAGTCTCTGGAACCCGTGAATGTTACCTTATTTGGAGAAAAGGTCTAATTAAGTTAGGGATCTTAAGGTGAGATTATCCAGAATTATACAGTATGGGTATTCTTCCATGGAGCCCCAGAGGGAGACAATTCTGTTGATTTTGGACTTCCAAACTCCAGAACTATTACAGAATAAATTTCTTTCATTTTAAGCCATCTACTGTATGGTAGGGGTTTTGTTTTTGCTTCTTTTTCTTATTGACAGCCTCGGGAAACTAATACAGGTGTTGGTATCAGGAAGCTGGATGCTGCTATAACAAATCAGATAGCTAAAACTTTGGAAGTGGCTTTGGGATTAAATAAGGGAAGAGGCTCAAGAATGTTGAGAAGCATGATAGAAAAAGCCTAGATTGCCTTGAAGACACAACTGGTAGAAATGTGGATGATAAAGAT
This sequence comes from Leucopleurus acutus, assembly GCF_964270905.1. Classification (NCBI taxonomy): domain Eukaryota; kingdom Metazoa; phylum Chordata; class Mammalia; order Artiodactyla; family Delphinidae; genus Leucopleurus; species Leucopleurus acutus. The sequence continues at coordinate 81,403,579 of NC_139148.1, forward strand.
GTTTCTTGTGAGGGCTCAGAAGGAAGTGAGGAACTCAATAGAGAACACTTTTGTCATCTTAGAGAAAATATAATGTCATATACAGAATTTGCATAGAAATATGAACATTAAGTGTATTACTGATGGGGGCTCAGAAAAAAATGAGGTATGCATTTTTGTAAACTAGAGGAAAAGTGGTCATTGTCATATAGTATCAGAAAATTTGTCTGAATTGTTTTACACAGATCTTCACAAAGTAGAACTTGAAATCAGTTCTTGAATGTGTAGCTGATATGTCCAAGTAGAGTATTGAAGTTGTATCATGGTTTCTTCTTGCTGCTTATAATAAAACATGAGAGGAAAAAGTTAATTTTGGGAAGGAACTGTTAAGCAAAAAAAGCCAAACCCTTGATTATTTAGGAGGTTCTTGGCCTATCTAGATAGCAAAGATACTAAAATTAGGAAATTCATGTTGGGAAAGTGTTCTCTGGAGAGAAGACCAAGAGTATGGCTGGGCAACCTTTTGTTGAGGTGACTTGGTATGTGATTCATGGATACAGTCAACCATCTCAGCAGAAGCCAGGAATACACATGGGGTTATCCAAGAAAGATATGCAGAGGGCCCTGTTATCCAATGGTATGGACCTACATGACATATATGAGACTCACAAGATTTTTGAGAATATTATACTAGCAGAAATACTGCTAGCCTAGACTGAAAGTAACAGAGGCAAGATAAAATGAGAGAAAGTCTTTGGACTTCCAAATGTATACAGGCAGGAATCAGACTGATAGAGCTACTGTTGCTGAAATTCTGCCTCTGTACACTAGTACCAGATTAATTCTCGGAGACAGAATTTTTGGTGAAGTAGAAATAAATAGCTTTATTGCTTTGCCAGGCAAAGGGGGCCACAGCGGGTTAATGCCCTCAAGTTTGTATGTCCCAACCTGGAGGGGGTAGTAAGGAGTTTTACAGTAGTGGTTCAAGGAGCTGGGTGTGATCAGCTCATGGACATTCTTCTGATTGGTTGGTGGTAAGGTAATTGGGAGTCAGCATCATCAACCTTCTGGTTCCAACCAGTCTAGGGTTTATGTTGTTGTGGTCAGCAGTTTTCATCTGGTGGGGGTCTGCTTCCTACAAAAACAATTTAAGAATGTGTCAGACCTTAGCTGTATCTTTCAGGGAACTGAGTTCAGTGATTCCACTATGTGGCAGACTTATAGTCTAAATTGTTACCAATTCCCCAGCTCAACAGCTATTCTTTGTTTCTACATCTTCACATTTCCCAATCATTAACTCTTGAATCAGCATTTTACTTCAAAAGACAAGGACACAGGGGTTTCTATATGGTTTCACTACTTGGCTACAAACATGTACTATCCTTCAAGAAAAAGAATGAATGACTGAGAGCCACAAGCACAGAGGCAGAGGACAAGTCATAAGTGCAGACATAGAAGCATATAGAACCACTAGAGTGCCAGGAGGTGGAGCACAGAGCAACAGGGTATTATTCTCAGGCCTTAAAAATCTCTTAGAGGGCTACCCTGGTGGCACAGTGGTTAAGAGTCCACCTGCCGATGCAGGGGACATGGGTTCGTGCCCCAGTCTGGGAAGATTCCACATGCCGCGGAGCAGCTAGGCCTGTGAGCCATGGCTGCTGAGCCTGCACGTCCGGAGCCTGTGCTCCGCAATGGGAGAGGCCACAACAGTGAGAGGCCTGTGTATTGCAAAAAAAAAAAAAAACCTCTCAGAATTTGTCCTGATGGATTTCAAACTTGCTTGAACCACTTACTCATGTATTCCTTCCATTTTATCCCTTTTGAAATGGGAATGTCTATAACTGTTATCCTTTTCCTGTTCTACCACTTTATTATGGAAACAGATAACTTGTTTTCTTTTTTCATAGGCCTACAGATGGAGAGAATCATACCCAGAGATTCACCCATAGCTGTTTTAGATGATCTAAATGATAAGATTTGGTACTTTTAAACTGATGATATTTAGATGAGATTTTGGACTTAGAGTTGATGCTGTAATGGGTTGAGACTTTTGGGGATGTTAGAATAGGATGAATGTATTTAGCATATGGGATCGACATTAATTTTGGGGGGAGTCAGACTCTAACAGGTTGAATGGTGGCACCTCCAAAGATATGTATACATCAGAATCCCTGGAACTTTGGAGTGTTACTTTATTTGGAGAAGGATCTTTGCAGATGTAACTAAGTTAAGTATCTTGATGAGGCAATCATCCTGGTTAACCACATAGGTATTAAATCTAATGACAAGTGTTTTTATAGGAGACAGGAGAGAAGAAGACAGATACACAGAGGAGAAGGAAATGTGAAGATGGAGGTGAGAGATATAGTCACAAGTTAAGGAATCCCACAAGTACCAGAATCTGGAAGGGGCAGAGAACAGATTCTCACCTAGAGCTACAGAAGGAGTGCAGCCCTGCCAACACCTCAATTTTGGTCTTCTTGACTGCAGAACTGTGAGAATAAATTTCTGGGTTTTTAATCCACCCAGTTTGTGGTAGGTTGTTATGATAGCCTCAGGAAGCTAATATATCTGAAGATAGGGATTCAGGTTTTTTTCATTATATTGCAATCTCATTCCAAAGACCAGAGACCAGGTATTCTCTATTCCTCTTTCTCCTCTGCCTCTCTTCTTGAAAGATTTTAGTTAATGTAAGCTTAAATAATGCAGTCATGAAAATTAACACTGACCCAAACTCAGGGCCAACCTAAATATAAAATAGAACCTGGCATATTAAGAATTTGGGAGAAATCATTGAGAATTTTCTAAAGATACTCTGTTACGTATACATATTTTTTCATGATAATCAGCATCAGTGGGGAAAATCATTGCATTCATAGGCAAAATATGCATGTTTCTTTCCATAGTCTAGTGATTAAAGAGGCTGTTAAATAAGATATGATGTTAGGGACCAATAAAATTTTGCAGATACAAATAGATTTTATGTTAAATCATACATTTTATTATTTATTTGCTAGGCTTTATAATAAATTTAGCTATCATTTTTTTCTTGCACTATACAATTCTACATTCAAATGCTTTGAATTTAGTAATTCATTAGTATAGTTTTAACATCTTAAGTGCAGAGAGTTAAATAAGTAATTGTCCTCAGTTCATGGCATGTTATCCTCACTGGTCCATGCAAGACTCTCCTTTTGCTTTATTACCCACTTATTCTCTTTCATTCTCATAACCCACTCCATTTTTTCCCCAATTCTGGTAGCATTCTAATGCATTTCAATTTGGGGCTATAAACTTTTTAGGAGGTCTCATGTTTACAGTTTAGATGTGTGTTTGTGCTCATGTTTATGTGTTGCATTTATGTATTGCTTATGTTGGTATTCTAATGGGTATTATTTCTGCTTACTACGCTTTTGTGTCTATGCTCTTAATTTTAAGTTACAACTCTGAAGTGACAGAATTTTTGTTTATATCTTACTCTCTATTTATTTATTTATTTATTTATTTTTTTGCGGTACGTGGGCCTCTCACTGTTGTGGCCTCTCCTGTTGCGGAGCACAGGCTCCGGACGCGCAGGCTCAGCGGCCATGGCTCACGGGCCCAACCGCTCCACGGCATGTGGGATCTTCCCAGACCAGGGCACGAACCCATGTCCCCTGCATCGGCAGGCAGACTCTCAACCACTGCTCCATCAGGGAAACCCTTACTCTCTGTTTAGAACCTACCCTAGATATTCACTCTGTCAGGACTTAATGCTCTTTTTGGTGACCATCTTAGGCTTTCAATATATTACTTAAATTTGAGACTTTAAAGTAGAGAAAAATTCAAAGAAATTTTCTAGATATCATCACTTCTATAATAGTGGCCTAATCTCTTATTATCTAACATTCAGTTTTTAATTTGACAGAGTCTAGAAGATTCCCTGGAGACTTCTGTGTAAATGAAATGAGGGGTTAATTACTGATAATAGAAGATTCTATGAAAATCCAATTTTAATAAATTTACTTCACTCTTCCTAGAGAACAAGGTAGATGATGTCTGGAAACGATTTGTAAGTGATCCATACCAGTGAATGATGTACATCTATTTTAGCCGTTATTTTGAAATAATTTTAAATTTACAGAAGCATTGCAAGGATAAAATAGTTTATGTGTACCCTTTACCCAACTTTTGCTAAGGATAATATCTTATATTACCATGGTACTTTTATTAAAACTAGAAATTAACTTTGTTATAACACTATTAACTAAAAAACAGAGTTTATTTAGATCTCAGTTTTTCCACTAATGTCCTCTTCTCTGTTCTAGAATCTAATCCAATGTACTAGGGTACATTTAGTCATCATGTCTCCTCGAATCTTTTGACATTTCCTCAGTCTTTCTTTATCATGACCTTGACACTTTTGAAGAGTCAAGTATTTTGAGAAATGCCCCTAAATTAAAATTTATCTGATGTTTTCTCATGATTATTTTTAGGTTATAGATTTGGGGGAAGAAGACCACAGAGATGATATACTCTTCTTATTGCATTATATCAGGGAGCTCATGCTATAAACAACCTGATCTTGATAATTTGATTAAGGTAGTGTTGGCCAGGTTTCTCCACTGTAAAGTTACTGCTGCTCCTTTTGTTTTTTTAAAAAAAATATTTATTTGTGAGGAGATCCTTCAAGAATATGCAAATATTCTGTTTCTTCTCAAACTTTAATCCCTAAGTTTAGCATATATCTATTTATGTTGTATGTGACAATTATTAATGTGGTATTCTAATGGTGATTTTCTTTTCTTTTCTTTTATTGTGGTAAGAATTCAACATGAGATCAACCCTCCTAACAAATTTTTAGGTGCACAATACAGTATTGTTAACTATAGACACAATGTCGTACAGTAGATCTCTAGAACTTATTCATTTTGCGTAACTGAAATTTTATACTTGTTGAGAAGCAGCTCCCTATTTCCGCCTCTACTTAGCCTCTGGCAACCAACATTCTACTTTTTTCTTTTTCTTAATTCCTGTTTTATTGAGATATAATTGACATAAAGCACTGTATAAGTTTAAGATGTACGACATGATTTGACTTACATACATCAAGAAATTATCACAATAAGTTTAGTGAATATCCACCACCTCATATATATACAAAATTAAAGGAATAGGAAACATTTTTTTTCTTGTGATGAGAACTCTTAAGATCTTCTCTCTTAACAGCTTTCATATATAACATAAAGCAGTGTTAATTATATTTATCACATTGTACACTATATCCCTAGTACTTATTTATCTTATAACTGAAAATTTGTACCGTTTGACTGCCTTCAACCAGCTCCCCCTCCCCTCAACTTCCACCTCTGGTAACCACACATCTAATCTCTTTTTCTATGAGTTTGTATGCTTGTTTGTTTGTTTGTTTTGGGAGTATAATTGACCTACAACACTATGTTAGTTCCTGTTATACAGCATAGTGATTTGGTATTTCTATATATTTCGAAAAGATCACCATGATAAGTCTAGTTACGATGTCACCATCCAAAGATATTAAATAAAAATTGACTCTATTCCCCACACTGTACATAGCAATATATACCTGTGATTATTTTAAGCTGCTGACTTAAACTCAAGTTCAAATGCATTTTAACAACCCTGAACTTTAACCCTCACCACATTTACTGTTTTTGCCATCATATTTTACATCTTTTTGTTTTGTGTATTCCTTAACTACTTGTTGTGGGTATAGATGATTTTACTACTTTTGTCTTTAAATCTTCCTACTAGCTTTATATATGAATGATGTATTACCTTTACTGTAGGTTTGCCTTTACCAATGAGATCTTTCCTTTTGTAATTTTCATGTTTCTAGTTGTGGCCTTTTATTTTTCACTTAGAGAAGTCCCTTTAACGTTTCTTGTAAAGCTGGTTTGGTGGTGCTGAAACCTTTTAGCTTTTGTTTCTATGCAAAACTTTTGAACCCTCCTTCAAATCTTAACGATAGCCTTGCTGAGTAGACTATTCTTGGTTGTAAGTTTTTCCCTTTTATCACTTTAACTGTATCATGCATCTCCCTTCTGGCCTGCTGAGTTTCTGCTGAAGAGTCAAGTGATAGCCTTTTGGGAATTCTCTTGTGTGTAACTTGCTGCTTTTCCTAAAAGTGTCAGATAACTCATGGGATTTCCTCATCTTCAAAAAAATGTTGTTACACTTTCTTCTGGTTTTCTGTCTTCAAGGTCACTTATTCTCTCTTCCACATGGTCTACTCTATTTCTAGTGCTTTCTAATGCATTCTTCATCTCATTTATTGAGTTCTTTAGCTACAGAATTTTTTTAAGTTTCAATCTCTTTGTTATATTATCTCTTTTGTTCATTAATTTTATTTCTGAACTCACTGAACTACCTTTCTGAGTTTTCTTGTAGCTTGTGAATTTCTTCATGACAGCTATTTTGAATACTTTATCAGTTAGATTACAATAGTCTGTGAGTTTTGTTTTTGGAGAATTGTTTTTTTCTTTTTGTGGTACAGTGTTACTGTGGTTCTTCAGGGTGCTTAATGAGTTGTTCCTCTGCTGGTGCATCAGAAGTAGTTAACACTTTTCTACTTGATTCTAATGATTCGACAGATTAGAAATTAGAGGTCTTTCTTTTGTTTTCCAGTAGGCAGCTGTATAGCACAAGTTTCTGCTTTCTCTCACCTGAGCTGCCTCTGCTTTTATTTGAAAGTCAGCACTTTCTATCCTCCACTGCCTCTGTCAGAGGTGTCTCCCCATGCCCTCATTATCATTGCTTTTGCCTCTGGAGTTGTTGATATCTTGCTATTGGCAGTGTCACTGGTGTTGCCACCTAGGGCACCAGGATGCTGAACTCTTTTGCCATGTCCAGGATCCCCTGAGTTGCAGGATTTGGTGCTGTGGGGAAAGGGGTGGGTGGAAGAGATAAGAGCCAGGATTGCATGGGCACCTCTGCTGTGTCCAGTGTTGTTAGGCTTGTGGGCTCCACTGCAGTAAAGGGACAGGGAGCCAGAGATATGGGCTATTTCATGGCTGAAGTGATGGGGTCCTAAGCTCCAATGACACTGCTGCCCAGTTACCACAGTAGAAGAAATTACCACAGTTACCACAGCTGGGGCTGTGGGTTCAGCTGCCTCAGCCAGAGGGCCAGCATTGCAGACACTGCCTCTGCTGTTTCCCCAATTCTGACTCCTCTATGTATTCTAGTACACCCACCTTTAGATATACATATATGTGGAATTCTCTCATGTCCTGCTGTGTTGGGCAGAGGCCCCTTTGTTGACTTGTGGATGTTTTACTGCTTGTAGATTGAAGGGAAGAGAAAAAGAGAGCATCTTATTTATCCATGATGCTGACGTCTTCCATGTCTATATTTTTGTCTTTTCCAGAGTGGTATACAAACGAAATCATACAATATGTAGCCTTTCTAGTCTGGCTTTTTTCACTTAGCATAATCCATTTTATATTAATTCATGCTGTTGCATAAATCAATACTTCATTCCTTTTATTCCTGAGTATTATCCTATTGTGTGGCTGTACCATACTTTATCCATTCACTGGTTGATTGGTGGGGAGGGGGATATGAATAGTATTCCATAATCACTAACATAAGGTTTTAGTGTAAGTAGAGGTTTTTATTTCTCTTGGGTAGAAATATAAGTGAGATAACTGGGTTATATGGAAGGTATATATTTAAATTTTTAAGAAACACCCAAGCTGTTTTCCAAAGTAGTTATGCCATTTTGCCTTTCCATCAGCAATGAAAAGAGAGTTCTAGTTACTTTGCATTTTTGGATGTTGTACACTTTGAATAGCTGAAAATACAGTTTGGTGCACATTCTTAATCTTTACCTAAATTATACATGATAATGAGTACCTGGTACAAATTGCATACACATATGCACACACACAGTTATTTCATTATTTTCAAAAAACGTATATGGCCACATTGAATAGATCAACCTTGGAATGATTTTGCACTTCTTAATTGTTCACTTTGGACGTGTATGTATGAATTCAACTCACTCTTCTCTGAGAATGATGCTTATCTAGGTGCATTTTTCAGTGTGACAAAAATTCTTTAACTTTCAAATTTATGTAGATAAAATGTAACAAAAAGTTACTTATGCAATCAGAGTTGTAGGGAAAAACTAATAAAGATTATATAGCCATAAATGCTTGTGTTCTCTCATCTCTGTAGTTAGTGGATTATTACTTGGAAAAATGTGATTAATTATGTTTAGACAAATTCTGAAAGGGAAAGCATGAAAAAAATCCTACCATTTTCCCTAATGGATGGTTAATACAGTGTACATATTTCTACTTAAATGTATATAATGAATTATAATGGAAGGCACAAGTGAATTTTTAAATTTAAAAATAGCACTTTCCTTTAGGAAAGGCCAAAAAGAGATTTTATTTGTAATGTTAATGTGTCTATTACTAAGAAAATAGATTGATACAATCTTACATGAAATATATTATTTCCTTACCTCATATCTAAATATTTTACTGAACTGTTCACACTCAGTATATACAATCACATAGGACTTAATAATATTGAATTCTAAATACCTAGGATGGTATGTTGGATTATACAGAGTTATAAAATTGCATAAGATACTTGGCTATCTGTAATTTTAATTTTTTAACTTCTGAATAATATGAGTCTTTATGTAAATGATTTGTTTCTATGACAAAACAAATATTAAATTAAAGCCTGTCTATATAAGTTTTGTGAAGCTTGTATTCTGAAGCAATATATAAATCAATATTTATCCTTCATCAAATTGTAATTTTTCTTACCAATTTGGGTTGATTTTTTATGGTTCCCCAGTAATTTCACCTAAAATAATTTTTTTAGTCCCATAAGAATTCTACTATATGGAGCTAAAACACACAGTGGAAATCAATAGTCCCGACGAGTACTCCGGTGTCTCAGAAGCTTGGCACTGAACTGCCTCCTGCTGAGATTCTATATTAGAATTTCTTTCTTTTTTTTTTTTTTTTTTTGCGGTACACAGGCCTCTCACTGTTGTGGTCTCTCCCATTGCGGAGCACAGGCTCCGGACGCGCAGGCTAAGCAGCCATGGCTCACGGGCCCAGCCGCTCCGCAGCATGTGGGATCTTCCCGGACCGGGACACGAACCCGTGTCCCTTGCATCGGCAGGCGGACTCTCAACCACTGCTCCACCAGGGAAGCCCTATATTAGAATTTTTTGAGGGATGGTATGTGTGAAGAGAAACAAAGTTGTTTAAAAGAGAGTGTAAAATATACATCTTTTATCTAAAGCACACACGTTGACAATTTATTAAATGTAAATAGAAAGTTACTCATATTTTGTTAGAAGAATAAAATACTTAAGGTTATGTTTCTAAATTCACTGAAAAATGTTTTTCATTTTTGATTTAGGCTAACATTATAGGAAAATCAACAGAACTTTACTCTCAATATTAAGGTAGACCAAATGCATTGAATATGGAATATATTATATATTTTATTTTAAATATTTGACTCAGCATATAGCCAATATACATAAGCTCATATGTACAATATACCATAACATATTATGAGTGTGTTTATGTCTTCCTCTAAATTTGACTTTAAAATATTTGGGAACATATTTGTAATTCTTATGTAAATTTTCAGTTGGAACTTTCATCTATTCTAATATAGTATGAGACATAATATTAAAGACGTACAAAATACAACGGTAAATCCTCACCTATTTAGACTGATAGATTATCAAAGCAGAATTTTGTTTTATTTTAATTTTTTTAATAAAAATAAATCATCTAAAATGTTTCACAGTCCTTGAGAAAAGAAATCAAAATTATTAAAATTTGACTCTTTTAATGATTTCTATATTAAGGAACACAAAAGTAATTTTCTATGAGATCATTATAAGAACGAAATCAGAGTCAGGATCACAAAATAGTTTAGTTATTTCTTCTTTTTCCTTGGTAGAAAATGGGAGGCTAGGTCAAGTTGATCTAACACAGAGGCAGATCCACTATCATAAGAGAGATACAGACTATGCAGAGAAGAAACAGACTATGTTAATGGTGTCTATCATAAATTCAGTCGGCATAAGATTTTTTGAAACATGTTTTCTTCTGATTTTTAATTATATAATGACATTCACAACAGCAGTATCTATAACAACAAAGCTTGGGCTTGGGGAAACAAATGTTCATTGACAGAAGAATGGATAAATTTTACTTTATCTGTATGATCGAATAATATTCATTGGTGAAACTAAATTAGATATATCTATAGATATTCATGTGGACACCTCTCACAAACATGTTTGAGTAAAAAAGTTGTAGATAAATACACACTATATTGTTCCATTTATGAAAAGTTCAAAAATATGCAATATGAGCAATATATTATTTTGAGATATGAAGTAACAGGGTAAAACTACAAAGAATAGAAAAATTAGGTTAGTGTTTGGAGTTGGAGGGAGGGAGATATGATTGGAGAGAACATGTGCTGTTTCTAATGTACTGATCATGATTTACTTCTTAACTTGGCTTATGATTATATAGTTCTATTAACTAAGGTTAAGTCAAAGCTTCTGTGCTGTGGCTCTAATAAGCTAGAAGTTAATTTACTTCCCACATAATAATTTAGAGGCAGATGGCAACATGTGGTCCAAGGTTGTTTCAGACCTTGCCATTTGAACCACGTTTTCCAGTGCTGTTTATCCATTCCTGCAGATCCAAGTTTTCATCTGATAATATTTCCTATTGTCCTGAATGACATCCTCTACTATTTCTCGTGGGGCAAGTCAATAGGAGGTTCATTTTCTCATCTTTCAGTTATATCCCTGCTTTAGGGTGATAATTATATCGGATATACAATTATGGCCTTAATTGTTTCCAAAGAATATTAAAAATAATTTTTATCCTTGTTCTCCTATGCACAAGTTTTTGCCCCCCATTATCTTCTCTGAACATATTTCTCTGTCTAGTTTTCAGCAGTTTAACTATGATGTGCTTGCGTACGTATTTCTACATTTATCCTGTATATCCTGGGGGATCACTGAGCATCTTGGATTGTTAAATTTGTGTTTTTCATTAAATTTTGAAAATTTGTGGTCAGTACACTTTCACATATTTGTTCTGCAACAATCTCACTCCTTTCTCCTTCATGACTCTTATTACATGTATATTAGATTATTCAATATTATCCCACAAGTTCCTGTGACTCTGTTAATTTTTCTCTATTTTTTTGGTTCTCTGTTCTTCAGATTGAATAATTTCTATTAATTTGTCTTTTAGCTCATTGACTTTTCCTTCTTCCATCTCCAATCTTCTGTTAAAATGACCTATTTTCATTTCAATTATTATAGTATTCAGTTCTAGTATTTCCACATATGATTATATATTTTTTCTATTTCTCTGACAAAGTTCTCTATCTACTAATCAAAGATCATATATTCCTTGGAGTAACATCAGCAAGATGGCAGGCTAGGAGGTTCCAGTGCTCTTTCTCCAACAAAAACACTGAATAGACATTTACCAATGAAAGCTCCAGGGTATAATGAAGAAGCTAGAGCAACTTATTGGAGTGCAAAAATTGAAGATGGCCTCGTAAAAAAGCATATGAAGCATTTTAGCTGGGTCACCCTATCCCCCAGTCTGGCATGGCTCAGCAGTAAGAGGGACCCCTTCAGCAAGGACCTCTCCCCATGGGAAAAAGGAGAGATGGAGAATACCTGCAGACCTCCTCCTCATCACCATGGATTCTCACAGGTTTTGCCACTGAGAATTCCTTCAGTCTTTGCCAGTGCTGGCTACAATTAACAAAGCTGCATTCCCCCCAGAGAGGGAGCCACTGCTGCTCTCTCCCAGGGCTGGAGTCATCAACACCACCCCACACCCAGTCCTGGCACCACTGCACACATACCCTGGATATCATCTCTGCAGCCACTCGATATGCATCTGCACTCCAGACACCAAAACCACTACCCTGGTGAGAGTAACCACCCCAGACTCTGACACCACAGCCTCTGTGCACATGCCCACACCTTGGACACAGGCACCATGACTGCTCTTAGTGAACTCATACCCTTGACTGCAGGGTTGCCATTGCTGTGTGCGAATGTACGTCCCAACACTTTAGTTACAACAGCCAAGTCACCAAAGAAGTAAACAAGCAAACAGGAACAAAAAGAAGCCCTAGAGAGGGGAGAGGGGAATCAGCATTCAGAGCTGTTACAATGCATTGCCCAAAATGTCTAGTTTTCAAAAAAAAAAAGACAAAGCATACAAAGAAACTATCATCTATTTATCTATCTATCTATCTGTTTGGACTGGGCAATGGTTTCTCAGATATGACACCAAAAAGTCAAGCAACAAAAGAAAATATAGGTAAATAAGAGATCACAATAGTTAAAATTTTTGTGCTTCAATGGACGTCATAAATAAAGGGAAACTAAAACCCATAGAATTGTACAAATTTTTGTAAATCATGTATCTGTTAAAGGGCTTGTAGCTATAATATATAAATAACTATTGCAATTCCATAATAAAAAGAAAAATAGCCCAATGAAAAATGGGCAAAGGATCCAAATAAACATTTCTCTGAAACAGATATACAAATAATCAATAAGCACATGGAAAGGTGCCCAACATCATTGGCCATTAGGGAAATGCAAATCAAACCACAATGGTACAACTTAATAATCATTAGGAACAGGTGGTAAGCTTCATTAATAATTAGGGAAATGTAAAATAAGGCCACATTGAGATATCACTATATATATCTTTTTAATAACTAAAAATAAAAGAAACAATCATAGTAGCAATGTATGAGAGTAAATTAGTACAGAAACTTGATTAACTGGACGTTTCTACTAAATTTATTCGTATAAATATTCTATGAACCATACATCCCAATTTTTTGTATCTACCCAAATGAAATGCATACATGTGTACACGAAAATTTTTAAACCTGCATGATTTATAATACTGTCGAATTGGAAATATGCCAAGTCACCTTTCCACAGCATACTATTTAAATAAATTTCTGCCTATCACAACAATGAACGTGAATGAACTACAATGGGCAAAAACACAAACATATGTCAGAAATGACCCCAAACGTAAAATAAGGTAATCAATTTTAATTCCATTCATATAAAGTTTTAAAGTAAGCATGATAAATCTATCGTATGTAGGTCAGTATAACTGCAACCCTCAAAGAGGAGTTTGGTAGTAATTACTGTAAAAGGTGAAAGAGGTGCTTCTAGGTTGTAGGTAATACTCTTTATTGGGATGGGTCAGAGATTATATGGTTATTTTCAATTTGTGAAAATAACCATACTTGTTTGTTATAGTTCATTAAAAAGTTTATTAAATAAAAAGAATCTAAACCGATGGCTTAACGGACTTAAAGATAATTCGTTAATTGGAATACAGTTCAGAAGAAAATAGTTGGAATGAGTACAAAGAAACAATTAGATGGAAACAGAGATATTAAGCCATTTGCAGGCTAGAGTGAGAAGCTGGCTCTAATATTAGTCCATTTATATTTCTAGAAGAACATGCAAAAAAAATGCACTGAGGCAACATATAAAGTGATAATGACTAAGAAATTTCCAGAATTTGTGAAAGACACCAACCCATAGATTCAAGAAATTCAAATAATTATGAAAACCATATGTAAAAATATACTCCTAGAAGCAGACCATCAAGAACACTATGGATTAAAACAAAGATTTAAAAATTTCCAAAGATAACTGTAAAAGAGGGAGCATGCCCTAGCATTCAGAAGATGCCCTGACACTCACAGCTAGGTCGTGCTATTTTCCTATTAGAAATAACATCACAGAATACTAACCTCAGACAACGTTACTCTGAGACCTTGATAAATGAGACAAAATAATTCTGCTTTATAATTTTTTCTAAGCACAGACCAAAAAAGGAGGGGAGGTGCACTGTAAAACTCAAAAAATAACAAACACCTCTTCTCTTGGCCAACATGAATGAGTGCCACTTCTTTAGCAGTTATAATGTTAACCTCATTCTAGTCCCCAATCCTATAAATAAGATTTATTGATCTATCCAATCTTACAAATGTTCTCACATTACAATAGCATTCAGTGTATAATTAACCTCCACTTTGTTAGACTTTCCCCCAATTCACCCAATCAAATCCTAACTTCTATATTCAGTATTTTATTAGCATCCACTTACTCAGGCACCCCATGATTCTCCATGGTGTGTGTTTTCCTTCATTGCAGTAAGTAATAAAAATAACTCATTCTGCTATAGATATGTTCCTGGTTGTCTGGCTGGGTAGCACTGAGAGCAGATGGAGTACTTTCAAAGGAGCAAAGGTTTTACTGAAAGCTGATTTCCTGATATTAACAATGGAAGCTCAAAAACATGGAATACTTTCCCCAAATTGTTGAAAAAACCCTCAATACTTACCAAAAGTTCTATGCCCAGTAAGAATATATTTTAACAATAAGAATGAAATAAACACATTTCAAGAAAATAAAAACTGTAAGAGCTGGTTCTCTGGTCGACATTAAAAGACATTCTAAAGGAAAGTGAACCCAGATGGAAGATCTGAGATAAAAAGAGTAAGAAGCAGCTCAAAGAATGGTGTAAATTTGTAAGATGATGTAAATAAACATTAACTTATAAAACAATAGTTAGTTTTTGAAGTTGAAAAGAGAATGAGAAAGAAAGATATAAAAGAAATAACTTATAAGCTGGGAGGTTGTTTTGATGGAGTTTAAGTTATACTAAGATTCTTGCATTTTCCAGGGAGAAAGAAAAGGTATGGGACAACTTTAGACTTTGATAAATTAAGTAGATATGAGTGATTACTATCAGATACAGGTGTTCTTTTTTGGTTGATGTAAAAGTTCCAGAATTAGATTGTGGTGATGCTTGCACACCATTGCTAATGTACTAAAATACACTGAATTGCACACACTCTAAATTGTTTAAGTGGAAATTTGTAGGCAATTTATCTTTATTAAAAAAATAAAAATATATATCCTAGAAAACATACTATTTTTCAGAAAGATACAAACTATTGATTCTAACTCAAGAAGAAATAGAAAATCTGTAGCAGATTTATAAGTGAAGAGATTGAATTAGTAATGTAAAATTTTCCCACAAACAAAAGCCATATTGCTGAATTCTATCAAAAACTTGAAAAAAAATTACTACCCATCTGTCACAAAATCTGACAATAAATATGACAGAAGACTTCCTAACTCATTCTATGAGTCCAGTATTATCTTGATTCCAAAACCAGACAAATATATCACAAGAAAACTACAAATATCCTCTATGAATAATAGATGCAAAAATTCTCAGTGAATTACTAGTCAATTGAATCCAGCAACAGATATAAAGGATTTTTCACCATGATCAAGTGGGATTTATCCCAGGAATGCAAGGTTGGTTTATCATTCAAAAAATCAATTAATGTAATATAATAATAGACTAAAGGACAAAAATCATATGATCAATTCAATAGTTGCAGAAAAAGCATTTGACAAAGTCCAACACTCTTTCATGAAAAGAAAACTCAACCAAGTAGGAACAGAAAGTAACTTCTTCACCCAGACACATGGCATTAACAAAAATCCCACTGGTAAAATTATATTGGATACTTAAGGTCAAAATACTGAATGTCTTCTTCTTAGGTTCAGGAATAAGACAAGGATGTCTGCTTTTGCTACTTCTATTCAACTTTGTACTGCAGGTTGTAACCAGAAAAATTAGACAAAAAAATGAAATAAAAGCATATGAATTGGAAAGGAAGAAGTAAAACTATCTTTATTTGTAGATGATGTGAATTTTATATAGAAAAACTTAAAGAATCTACTAAAACACTATTAGAGTTAGAACAAGATTTCAGGATACAAGATCTTTATACAACACATTTAATAAATTTAAATATATATTGAAAATTCTACCTGTCTTATTTTTAAAAATGCAATGATATCTATTGCCATTCTTTCCATTCTACATTGCACTGAAGGTGCTAACCACTGAAGTAGGGAAAGAAAAAAAAGGCATGAGGATTGGAAAAAGGATGATACACAGTTCTTATTTATAAATTCTATTGTAATTAATAAGACTTTGCCAAGGTTGTTGGATAAAAATCAATATAAATGTAAGTTCTAAACTTAAGTGCCAGCAACAAACAAAATATCAAGTCTGTCTATATCAAATATTAACAGGGACACGCAGCAAAGAGAGCTTTCATACAGCAATGATTGGCATACAAATTGGTATGAACACTGTGTGAGATAATTTGCTACTAATTAATTTTCTCAAAGATATGCAGATCCTATTATCCAGTTATCCCACTGGCTTGTACATGATTTGGTCTGAACCAGGCAGATTGACTTATGGCAAGTCAAACATACACTGTACATCTACTTTAACCGTTAAAGAAAAGAATGCATTATCCAGATAATGTCCACTTTGAAGATAGAGATAAATGCCTCCCTTCCTATGACGCCCCTGCTAGTACTCCTTCGAAGATAATGTTCCTTTCCCAGATGCCCAGGTCATGCTGACTCATTGTGTACATGCTAATCTGCTCTTCTGAAACCTTGAAAGAATATATCCCTGCCATGTTTGATGTTCTTTGTTCTGACAAAATATAAAACTTTGCTGAAAACCATGCTTCCCTGGAACACTTTCTCAGAGTTACTGAGACGCTGTTTCCTGGGCTATAGTCCCTGGTAAGACCCTGAGTAAAACTAAACTAGCAACCTTCTTGTGAGTTTTTCTTCCAGTCAACAATGGAAATAATCCAAATATCCATCATAGCACTATTGACAAACAGGACATTATAGAGCAATGAAAATAGAAGAACTGAAGCTATAAGGAATATGGGTGAATTTCACAAGCATAATGCTGAGCAAAATAAGACAAACACAAAATTACGTGTGACTCCACTTATATACATTTAAAATATAGAAAAAGTAAACTAGGTTATTTAGTGATGCCTACCTAGATGATTAACCTATAATGAAAGAAAGGGCATGATTGTTATGAAAGTTGGGTTTCTTGTTCTCTCTATGTAGGAAAGAGGCTTATTTGGTCAAATGGGGGTGAATGGGAAGCTTCTGCAGAATGGCAATGTTCTATTTCTTGACCAGGATGTGGTTACATCGGTTTTGACTTTATAAATGATCTTTAAGTTGAACATATAGGTTGTATGCCCTCTTCTGTACATATGCTATATCTTAACACACACACACACACACACACACACACACACACACACACATATGCACACAGAAAAGAAGCAGGTATCTATGTTATTAACTTAAACATCCTTCATAGCTATCAACACGACAAGCTTGAAATAAAGCTGAATTACATTGCCACACTAAAAAATCAAGTCAAAGAGAGACCTAGTTGGGGAAAATTACTACTGCAATATAAACTTATCTTAATTTTTGCAATTATAAAATGTGGTTAGGAAATTAGTGTTTCACAATATAGCAATGTGTAAAAGCGACTTTAAAGTTTTACTGTATGAAGGAAAAATTAAACAAATAAAATACATGGCATTAAAAAATTGTATACACTGCTTGCTTTTTGCAATGCATAAGAAAACCGTCTCACTGGAGGGGGCCGGAATGAGAACTTTTATTTATATCAAGACTTTCCAGCTTCAAAGATTCCTTGTAGATATTGATTATCATAACTGCTAGTTTTAGCCCTGCTCGATTCTTGGCAGAATAAGAACCCTATTTTGTTCAGGAGCAATAGAGACTTATTCTAGCTGCCCTAAGGTCAGAACTACAATATTCTCCCCCGCTGACTATAATTATTACCATTGCTTAGAGACTGCATAAATAGTCTCTGATACTCAATATTTGTTACTTCGAGAGTAAGATCAAGCTGTTTTTCACAGCAGGTGTTCAGAGATCTATGGATTGGCTTCGTTGTGGGAACAAGTAATATGCTATGGGTATGGCTTTCAAAAGAGTTTTTTACGGTTTTCATCATCAGATTTTAAATGAAAACTATAGAACAATTTCTATTTGCTAAAAAATGCAAATACCCTTGCCTACAGAATTGGTAATCAATAATATGTTCAAAATAAACAAAACATTTTAACAAGAAATATTGAATATTTTAGCAGTTTTTTTGGGCTTCACTACTCCAAATCTTTATTACTTAGTATATATCAAATGAGATGTGACAAAATGATCATTTCATATAACATTTTCTCATTTAAATGAGAATACCCCTTGAGGCGTTCAATTTGTGGTTTATCTATGATATTTATTATTGTTATACTAATATAAGATTAAATTATATATCTTACATAATTTAGAATTTACCAAATTATGCTACCATGAGCACATCTATGTCTTATATAGTTTTGCTTTTGCTCAGTATCTTAAATAATTTCTAAAATTAAATATATATGACTAAAGGAAGTGCCTTCAACTGAAATAGATTTTATTTTATTTTCTGTTCCAAAGCTTAACTGACATGATATTTTATTAGCAAAGTTTGATAATAATGTGTTTCAGCTTTATAGTCTTTAGACCAAACTATATTATATATGTAAAGAAAAGTTGAGAATAACGCTACACCAATAGAAAATTCAACAACCACTTTTATTTAGGAGAATGTTTACTCTTATTGAAATATGTTTAGAATATACATTAGTGATTATCCACATTTCTTGTTACAGAACTCTATTACACTCTTAAAAATATTGAGATGGGATAGACATACTTTCCTCTATTCCTCCCACAATGTATAAGTAAAACCCGTGGACATTTAAAACAAACATAAAAAGACTGTGAAAGATGAGAAGGAAATGACAGAACAACTAGAAACTTTGTAACCCAAGGAAGGATACATGGTGAGTTCCCACAGTTTTCTTTTTGCTTCATATATCCCAAACTCAGAATTGGAATATCCAGCAATCTGGAAATGAAAAGGGACACGGAAAACAATCTCTAGCTAAAGCCTGCCCCCTCTAGCAAAGGACAGCCTCCTAAAGAGAAAATCTTTAACTAATAACTGCCTAACTGCAGCCAATAATCACAGAAAAAAACATGACCCCACCCTCACCTACACCAGCAAAGACGAACTGGGGATCCTAGACTTCCATTTTCATCAGGCTATAACAAGGCACCCTTCACCTTCCCTGTCGGAGTGGTGTCAGAAAAAGCTGAGCGAATGCTAGGAATTTCATTCATGCAGAAGGTAATGAGAACAGACTCCTCCATATTTATTTACAGTACCTCAAGAAAAGGAGCATTTAGGCATAAATCTAACAAAACACACACAGAACTTGTATTCTAAAAATTACAAAACTCTGATGAAAAGTATCAAAGAAGGTTTGAATAAATGGAGAGACATACTACGTTTAAGAGTCAATATTATGATGTCAATTCTCCCCAAACTTAATGCTGGTTTAACAAAATTCCTGTCAAAATCCCCAACAAAGTTTCTGTAGATACAGACAAGATAATTCTGAGTCTTTTTGTGGAAAGGTAGTGAATTAGAATATCTAAAATAGTCTTGAAAATGAAGAAAAAGATGTGTGTATGTGGGTGGTGGTGAATCAGTCTATGTGATTGTCAGACTGCATGGTATTGGTGGAAAGATAGACACATAGATCAATGGAACTAAATAGAGAGTCCAGAAACTGCCCCACAGAAATATGGACAGCTGATTTTTGACAAGGGTGCAAAAGCAATTCAATGGAGGAAGAATCACCTTTCTAATAAACACTGCTGGAACAACTGGATATCCATAGGCAAAGAAATAAACCTCTACCTAAATTTTGTATAAACTATGAGGTTTATCTCAAAATGAATCACAGACTTACATGTAAAACATAAAAGTAAAAAATTTGAAGAAAAAATAGGACAAAATCTAGGGCAAGACAAAGTGTTCTTAGAGTTGACATTAGAAGTACTATCCATAAAAGGAAATATTAATAAGGTGAACCTCATCAAAATTAAAAGTGTTTACTCTGAGAAGTACCACGTTAAGAGGATAAAAAGACAAAGTATAGATTGTGAGAAATTTTTTACAAACCACATATCTAACAAAGGACTAATATGTAGAATATATGAAATCTCATAAAACTTAGTAAAATGGAAAAACAATCCAAATAGAAAATTGGCAAAACATATGAAGAGACATTTCACTGATAAGTATATACACATGACAATTAAGCATATGAAAAGATGTTCAACATCATTAGCTATTAAGCAAATGCAAATTAAACTACAGTGAGATATCACTACACACCTATCAGAATGATTAAAATAAGAAAGTAGTGATGACAGAAGATGATGGCAAGGATACAGAAAAAGTTGATCACTCATATATTGTTGGTGGAAATGAAAAATGGTACAGCTAGTTTCTCTTAAAAATGTGTTTTATCATTTACAACACATACAATTATTTGTTTTAAAATGGCATTCTTACTTCATCCATTTTAGAGAATATGCCTGCTAAATACCCATCTCTGAATAACCATGTCATAGGTGAATTGTATACCCTAAAAAAAGATACGTTGAAGTCCTAACACACAGGGCCTCAGAATACGACATTATTTGGAAATAGGGTCTTTATGGAGGTGATCAAGTTGAGTTCACTAGGGTGAGCCCTAATCCAATAAGATTCGTGTCCTTATAGAAAAGGGAAATTTGGACACACAGGGAAGATGATGTGAAGACACACAGGGAGAAGATGGCCATGAGACTGAAGTGATGCATTTGTAAGCCAAAGAATGTCAAGGATTGCTGGAAAACATCAGAAGCTAGAAAGGGTCAACACCTTGATTTCAGAACTATGAGAACATAAATTTCTGTTGTGTTAAGCCACTGAGTTTTTGGTACTTTGTTATGGAAGTGTAGAAAAATATTACTCTATAATCTGTCTTTGAGTCATTCTTTCAATTGACAATGGTACACCATGAAAAATAGAGATGAGTTCAACTTTTTTTTTTTCAAACAATCACATGAAACAGTTTTCTCAAGGTAACCAGTAAACTTTGGTAAGTAGAAGGTCTTTATGCATACTCCAATTTTGTCACAGAAAACATTAAAAAAGGTGTGCATTCAAGAGTCAACATCTAATAAAATTAATAATTTTACTGATTAAACAAGATTGTTCTTAAGTGAATTTTCCTTCCTCTTCTCCCCTTTTTAAAAAAAACTGTGACTGCATGATATGAAGTATTCCATGACTACTAGCATTTTTGGTGTTCCGGCTTTGATCTGATCAATTAGATGGAATATATATTGTAATGAGCCATTCAGGGGGAGAGTAACATCTTAAGGATGGCAAAGCACAAGATATTTGTGTTTGTTTCCTATTGTTGTTATAACAAATAACCACAAACTTAGTGGCCTAAAATAACACACATTTAGTTTCTTACAGTTGTGGAGGTCAGAAATACCAAATGGGTCTTTCTGGACTAAAACCAAGGTGTCAGCCAGGCCGAATTCCTTTGAGAAACTCTCTGTGAGGGATCTGTTTCCTTGCATTTTCCAGCTTCTACAGGCTGCCTGCCTTCTTGGGCTCCAAGTTCCTTCCTCCACTTTAAAAGTCACCAGCATAGCATCTTCAAATCTCTCTCTGACTCTGATCCTCTTCCCTCTTTCTGATAAGGACTCATGTGATTAGATTGGGAAATCCTAAAAATCATCCCATCTCAAGATTCTTAACTGAACTACAGCTGCAAAGTTTCTTTCATCATGTAAGATAGCACGTTCAGAGGTTCTGGAGATGAGGTCATGCACATCTTTGGGGGGCCCTTATTCTACCAGCCACAATATTTAATGCCTTTTTCTAAGCCACTTTTATTTTGGTTCCCTGTCACACAAAGGCAAATACAAGTTCAATCTAATAACAATTAGTTCAGATCCTCATGTTATCTTGGACAACTTGGAAAAATCATATTGATCAAGTATCTGTCACATTTATGTCTTCTTTCAATAAGAATTTATGTGGAAGGAATGTTGCCTTTGTTTGTGCTTTGAGTCATGGTTCAGGAGTTAGCAAAGGAGTAATTCTTTCACATTTCCCTTCATTTCCTGACCTAGGCTGCCACATGTTTTTATTAATTTAACCAGCTATGGAAACATATTAGCAAACATTTACAAGAATTGTGTATAATTTTGGTTCTTGGAATTTTCTCCACCTGATTGGAACTGTCAAAATGAACTGAAGCCTTTTATAGTATATCGAAAGCAAAATAAAGGGGTTTTAAAATATAACATTTGGTACAGGGTATCCTTTTAATAAGTTTTACATTTGTGTATTACCTCCCCTCTCATTACAGACTTAAGTATATTTATAATAATTCATAAGGACACATAAGGTCTGTGTGGCAATCTGTTTCAATAGAATATAAAAACAATCAATTTAATGAACAGACAGGCAACTAAATAAAAATACGTATGTTTAGGTAGATTTAAGCTAATACTTTCCTTTTATTATCTCAATGAATTGAGACCCAAATTATTTAGACAATTACTTGAAAAGTCTCATTTGGATATAAATTATACAAGGTGAAAACTGCAAAGAAAATTTTTCCATCTTTCACTTAATCTCAATTTCACTTTTTACTAGGCCTTCTGACATTAAATCTTAAAAAATATACCAAACTCTGTCTTTATTTTATACTAATTTTAAAAATATCTTTCTATGTGTTGCACAATGAAGAGATGTGTTCTTATCACCTATCCAATTTGACCATTCAAGGAAAATAACAGATGTTAACTATTCTTTAATTTAATAAAATTTCAAATAAATGTTAGTTTATGCAATATATGTTTTTTTATGAAAGAGGTGGGATATATTTATTTAGTATAACTGAAAATATAAAAATTTACACATTAAACAAATTATGCAGAAGACAGGCTAATTACATATAAAATGTAGGAGAAAAAAATCCCTAGCCAGATAAAAGATAGGTAAAATGTGAATGTGGAAAGGAAAAGACATGATGTCAAAATAACTTCTGTCTAGTTTGGCCTTTTAATTTGAGATATGCAAAGGGCTAAATAAATGCTGACACCCTTTTCTGTTAGTTGGAAATAACTACATAATAACATCTGGTGATAATGCAAACTTTGAAGTTTTAAAATGACAGAAAATGGATTAGAAAAAATGCTCCAGAAATATTAAATGTGCTTTTGCAGTTCAAGCTCTAGCTGTGAAAAATACATTTTATAAATCAATAGCAGCAACCAACTGCAAAATATTTCATACTCTTATTTAACACGGCCTGCCAATAGTTGAGGCAGACTATTTCAATTGATCTGGTAGTCGGCATACTGAATACTAAGTTTGCCTATAATTTATCAGAAACCTCTTATTCCGATTTCCCTAATCTAAATCACTTCCATATTTACTGCTACAGGTATTTCTGTATTAAAACATGTATTAGGAATGTTACAGAAACAACTAAGATAGAGGAATTTGGAAATTCACTGGCAAGTAGCTTAACGTTTTATATTATTCAAAATAGGTTTAGTAAACTTTCCAATACAATTTATTTAAAACTCAGGATGATTAATATTGGTTTATGGATGCTTCAAATACATAAGTAAATGTTTATAATCATTATATATTTTATTTTCAAACATCCACTTTTTTAAAACAAATGTTTGTTGTTTTTATTGTTTGTTTTGACCTTTCACATTGGTATTATAATCAGGAAGTTTAACTAGTGTCAGAAAGAATAATACCTGACTCACCAAATTTGTTTTATCCTAAATCAAAAAAAAATGTAGCAAAATGACTTTCATTTTTTCGTTATTAGATGAGAGAAAGAGAAACAGAGAGAAAGAGAGGGAGACTGACTAGAGCTGTCTTTATTTGTATTTTCTGCTTCGCTCAGAAAGTACAGCAGCTGGCACTCTAATTAGTTTTATCTTCTTCCCTCTTTGACTCAGGCAAGTGGTGGATGGTATTCCCACTAGTGACACGCGTTTAAACTGGTCAAAGTATACCGTTTGTTTGCTGGTATAGAGAAACAAAGAACTCCTTGCTCAGGATGACATGGAATACAGATAGTAACCTTGGAACTGCTGCAGTTATGCCACCATGAGTGAACCTAGCCAGAGGATAGTCAGCACACGAAGTAAGGAAGGGAAGAGAATTACAAATAAATAGTTCCAGAACTCTGTCTAAATTATGCCTGAAACATATCCATTTCTAGACTATTTTTGTTATGTGAGTCAATAAATTCACTTTATTGTATAAAGCAGTTTGAGTTGGGTTTTCTATACATTGCAACTGAAAATAGTTTAGCAAATATCCTTTGTGTATGAGATGTCAATCACTATCTGTTCTGTCCTCAATCACATTATTTAAAA